>NW_020897715.1:13171075-13653093 GCF_003984885.1 Neopelma chrysocephalum
AATGAGAAAATAGAAAAAAGGGAAGAAGAAACAAAATGACAAGATTAAGAAATGAAGGGGAGGGGGGGGGGGGGGGGGGGGGGGGGGGGCACGACTGCTTAGTAATCACTGACAGATCTATTTCACAGGTTATGATGTTACCATTTCAGAGAGTGCTGTTTTCGTCCTGTTTGGAGAAGCCAGAGAGATCCCAGTATAGTATCTGCCAGAGTGCCTTAGAACCATTCATAAGCACTTTATGCACTTACCTAGAAGAGACGAAAATAAAACACAAACATAAGCACATGATAGAAGACAGAGCTCACACTAGCAGCTACACCACCTTCACTCGGCCCCCTGCCTCCCCGTCACACTGTAGGTTGGGAAGGACCCTTTGTGCTTTGGCTGCAAGGGTGGCAGCCTAGACAGGGCCATCTTTTCTGGGCTCTTCACAAGGCAGTTACACTGAATATTCAGTGACTTATCTTCTCTCCTGAGGCTTTTACTCTCCATGGTTCACTGCTGATGCAAGCCGAAGCCAAAGAAGAAATGACAGGTGCCTGAAATTCACCTTTTCCTTCTGTTCCTCTCTCTTCCTTCCAGTGCTTTTTACTTTGATCTGCTACCATCTACCATTTCCTCTCCCTACATCTATGGCTGCTTCACAGTGAGGTTTCATCGCAACCCAGCACTAGCCCTTTTGAACAAATTCCATTTGGTCATAAGTTCTAGCTCAATTTCCTTGTATGCTTTTTAGAGCTCAGCATTCCTTTCTCAGCTGCCAGCACCCAACAACCTGTCCCTAATTGCAACTGGCAGCACCTCTGCAATAAGGCACTGTTCCTCTCTGCCAACCTTTTCAGGCCATTTAAGCAAAAGCGCCTTTTCCAAAACTGGCTCCTCAGCTGACTAAATCCTCACAGCCACTGAACAGCTGACTAGTAAGGAGTCCCTGAAAACATTTTTCATTTCTCCAAATTTAATTGCCAGATACTCTGATCTGTTCCCCAGTTTTTCTCTCTGGATCTAGCTTTCCAGTACAGACAGAATGCAGATGGTGGGAAATTAATCCAACACTTAAAGGTTTTCTTCTAGGTAATATTATGTCTCACACTGCCAGCCACACAAGTGTTACAGCAACAGTTCCTCATGCCAGGAAAAAACACAGCCTAGCTCTCATTTCTCCTCCCTGCCGTCATAGACGCACACACGCCGCAGGGCTGGAAATGAGTTAATCAGATGATGCTCTATAAAGTATGCCAGTTTCTGTATAAACAATATTAAATATGATAATTTCCTCCCATCTTCTTTTTAAGCTGTTGCATTCGCATTCTCTCTCAGTCACATCAACTTTGGAAGGGAAAACAACTGGAAGAAATCTTGGATAATGTAGTTATGCTAATTTACTGAAAAATCCATAAAAGTCAAAGAATACTCATGGATGTAGGAGCCCTGCAAATAATGTGCTTCATCTTCCTTTCCCATATGCCCCATTCTTTGTTGATCAGAAAAAAACTGACCTGCCGCCAAACTCCTTCTGAAAGCTAGAGCCAATCATATCTCTTCTTTATAAAAGATTTGGGAATAAGATCGGTAAGTTCACTCTCCTGTTATTTGTGAAGCTCTTATTATTCATGAAAATGTTCACAAATCCCCAAAGCCTCATGCATTTTAGCACAGATCAAGTGTCTGAAGATTAGTTCTGGAAAGTGCATAATTCACTTACTGGTTTTTTTTAAAGTTTCTGCCATCCCTTCACATACGGCACGCTACTTAGCCAGCAAGTGCCACGCCACAAAGGTAAGGAGTTGCAAAACACTCTGATAAAGCAAAAGAATGGTCAAAGCTATAATGCCTCAAAATGGCCAACGGTTTTAAGACCTGAAGTTAACATTATTTGCAGAAAAAAAACTAGTGACAAAATGTTTGCTGAATAAAAAGCATATGAATTTTATAACAAATTTTACACTGCCAGGTCTGCCAGTGTAAGTCCCTGTCATGGGTCAGTATTATGATTTACTCCAGATGAGGGGCTGAGGCTTTCACTGCTTTTTCAGCTTCACTAGGAATCTCCATTTACATGAACTGTTGCTCATATTTATCTGGATACCAAGTCAAAGCAAAAAGATGGACTGAAAGTCCTTAGGCTCTGCAAACCATGAAGGGCTTCAGGCTCCCCCACTTCAACACTGACGCTACTCACAGAACTCAGATTTTGCTTTTGAACAAGGTGTGGAGAAGAACACACAGCCTGCTCTCATTCCCACATCAGTCCACCTACAGCACAAAGGCACTGTTATCATGCTGGTGAGATGAACCTCAGTCGGCTGTGATTTCTACTGATGACCTTCACAAGCCTCAGCTCTGATGATAAACTAGAATTACAGTGAGAATTACACTCATCTTCACTGAGTTAGCAAAACCAAGCTAGAAACCTGTTTTTTTTGTGAGATTTCCAGAACTGCTGGTTGGGCTAGAAATATGATGACAAAGAAGACCTTGACTCAGAAAAGCACGAACAGGCCAAATCTCTGATATGGACCAGAATCTCCATATGTTAAAAAGAACCACCACACTGGAGTCGTGAGGCCTTGGGATTAAACCCCTTTGCCATTTCCACTCGAGTAGCCTGCTTTTGCCTGGTGGCAGACATGAAAACACTTGAGATATTTGTTGCTCCCTCTGTTATTTATCTACACTCTCTTATAGTTCCAGGTAGCTGAGGAAACCCATATGCAGAAAACAAATACCCCCCAGGCCCCTATGACCTTGATCCACATCTACAGTAAGTCACACAAGCATAAAGAATTGATCCTCTATTTGTATAATTTATGTCTCCTTCTGTTTGTCATAAGGAAACAGATTTCTTCTTGGGCTTCAATAGACTTGTTCTACAGGATCCTGTTCTGCCTAATGCCTAGGATGAAAGAAGTGTTGATGGAGAATTGCTCTTCAGGAAGCTTCAGACAGGCACACGATGTCAATCACATGCGAATCATTCAGACACTATGGAGCCATTGTGACTGCATTATTGCAAGTCAGCTCTCTATTATCTTGGATAATAGGGAGGGAAGATAACAGGGATGCCCTACAGGACAAGGAAAAAATGGATAATTTGAGTAAGTGGATCAACCTAGGGACTGCAGAGCAGACACACTCCAGTGCCTCCATCAAGAACTGAGTCCACGTGAGCTTATTAACTAGGTGGCAGAGCCAGGTGCTACTGCATCTAGTATCTAGCGATTGCATAGTTCTCAGAGGTGTCCACCCCACAGGATGATTATACAAGCCACTATCTTTCACTGTCCTTAGCTCACCATTCTTGCCCTGACTTGTGATGAAAAACCTTCCTCCGTAACAGCTGAAACGGGGGAAATTACTTCCAGGCTATCACACCTGGGAGGAACTAAATAAAAATACACAAGCTAGTGGTTTAAAGCAACTTCAGGCAGCAGACTTCTCACCATTACTGCTCTTACCCTGTAAGATCTTGCTTCTCCTCACTATCCTGATCATGCGCACCACAGCTGCTCTTCCCTGGTCTTGCTACAACAAGTCCGGGATGCAGAAGGCAGGAAATCTTCACCAGTTTTTAGGGCAAGGAAAGGTGGGAGCTGAAATGTCATTCTCTTGGCACGGTTGATAACTACAGGGTGACCCACAGGGGTTCAGTCAAGTCAGCCTCTACTGCATTGAGAAATGAAACAGTTAAACAGAAAGGCAAACTGCACTGTGCATTGACTGAACACATCATCTTCGTCCCTTGTAAAAAGTTCCATACTCTGGCCTGAAATGACAGCTGCTGTTTAGTTTTCATTCTCCTGATTGGCTGAAAAGTCTCTCCTGGCCTAGTTAGTGGAGGTTCAGCAAAAAACCCAGCTGCTTCCCCTTAGCCTCCTAGAGCTGAAGAAGAAACTCCATCCCATAGGGACATGCCAGGATCTGAGGACTAAGAATGCAGTCCTTATTCTAACAGCTGGTTTGGCTGTTGCAATTAGCTTTTAGATCCTTCTGGAGGCTTATAGCAACAGCTGCAATAGTTTCCCAGATCAGTGGGTCTTGCCTGCGTATGGGGAGAATGAGTGGCAAACAATCAAAGTCAAAGGAGTGCTGTTAGAAGCCTTGAAACATGGGCTGGCTCTGCTGTATTCTCTCTCCAATGATACAGCATCACACTACGTGCTGCGTGTGATATCCAGCGTACCGACTTCTCACAGCATTTCTCACACTCTGCATCTCTGTGCTTTATTGCCTGGCAATCTCCCCACTAGTTCTGAGGACAGGCTCCAACGTACCAGGTGGGTTATCACACCTCACCACTCCACACAAGGCATGTGAGATCACATAGCCTTTCTGTGCTCTCATCCTCTTGCTTTCCCAGTACCACACAATCTGTGCAGAGCACCACAAACATGCCTGGCACCATCACAGGTCTTACCAGCTCACACAGCTGTGTGCGTGTAACACAGAGGCTCTCCATTAACACTCCCTCAGTGAAGAAAAGCTGTGTACAATGCCACCATTCCTCTGCCTCTCCATGGCATCCTGTAATAGCATTTCATTATGCTACTCACAGACACCTCTGTTTAACATACTAGGCAAGCAGCAAAGAAGGAAGGGAAGGTGCTGCAGTACTGGCTCATAATCCATGTACCGCGTATCTTTCTGTAAGTCTTCCTCCTTCATATATGATATAAAACTCGTATCACTGCATCACATAGTCCTCACATGGGTGAAATAACCTCAGTGTACTGTGAGTTGTCTACCTCAGCAAGAACTGAAGAATCAGGGCCAATTTTTGTGAGATGATCCATTACCTGCTTGCCTTACTCTTGCTTTTCTGTTGAGCTGTCATGGAAGACGAACTAGCTGAACAGACTGAAGTGACGAGATACAAAACTCTTGTCAGCAGTGTTTTTAAAAAGTAATTTTCGAATAACCTCTTTTTGCAGGGGAACCCGCAAGCTCACTGGCTAAACAAATTCACAGAAAGGCTGTGATCCCAGGACAGTAGTCCAGCCGAAACTAATTTGACAGGTCTAATATTAACCAATTCCCAAATGCCCCAAAGGGCACAACATCTACAACAACAGTCAGATTTCACTTGTCTCCCAGGCTGGCAGTCTCTGGAGAGATCAAAAAGCAAACATGCCACGGATACTGGTCCTATCCGGGAGTGAGGTTTCCAGTGTGCCCACATGGCACTGGCAAGAGCTACTACAATAAACACTGTCTATGTGAAATGCACTTGGAGGAGGATTCATGTAAGTGTGTCTGAGAGCAGGCATCTTTCCTCATTATGCCCACCCAGCCCACCTCTGAGGAGACTGAGGTACTAAGATGGAAAGGAGACCAGGATCTGTGGACCCATGGAAAGAGACGGGGGCTGGATTGTTATTCATAGGCTGTGATGTTCCTTATAGTTTTTGGACAAGGATACACACTGCTTCCCACTCCACACTCTCCCTTACCCCTCCCCTCCACTGACTAGAGTAATGAGATCCGGGGGGACCTCTACGCTTGCCTTTGAAGTAGCATGTTTCTCTGAACACATTTTGAATTTCGTTTCGCATCTTGTTTGTTTTCTGGTTGGTCTGCCAGTCTCTCTGTTGAGGGGGTTGACAGCTGTTAGCGGGGCCACTATCACAGCTCAGGAACACAGAACATAGAAAAAACAAACAAACCAACCCCAAATCCCAAACCGAGAAAACCTTTGAAGGAAGAATGCACATTCCCCACGGAGAGAGCTCTCTCCTCCCAACCAGGCCTTAGCAAAGCCACCACGTGCAACTGGAGGAGCTGAGAAAATCTGAAAGACAGACAGGCACTACAATTTAGCTAAGGAAGATAGAAGTTATGCTGGACAACTCGGTCTGTAGAGTAAAAGGCATCCTGGGACTTGAGTCATCCTTAAGTCAAGGTTGTTCCTTAGATAAGAGGAGATAAGGTGCTTGAACTTTCTTAAAGAACAACTTAATTCTTTAACTGCTAATTGCCTAAGAAGCTGTGGACTCAAAACCTCCTCGTTCATCATGGAAAAGAATGATCGATAGGGCATGTCTCTACCCATCTACCCTTCCAACTCATGCAAGTAGACCTTAAAGCACAACAGGAAATATAGAAACCAGAATTCTGTCTGGACTGAAAAGTGGAGGTATTGCCACCACACCCTAATTCAGTACGGGAAAAGAGTAATCAACTTTTATTTCACTTTAGTTTTACCAGTAATTAAAATAGAAATGGAGCATGAGTACAGCAAAGACAGCACAGCTTTTCTTTTTTCCCTCACTTGAAATTATCAGACTCCTCCTGCCAGTCTTCAGAAATGTGGATTCTCTGCACTGTCTCATTCTTAATTTTATTGAGGAAATCTACACCCACATGGTTTTAGGTCTAGGGTATTTTTCCTGTGCTGTTTGTTTTTTTTATTTGTTTGTTTGTTTGGGGAGGTTTGGTTGTGGGTTTTTTTATGGGGGGTTGTTTGTCTGGTTTGGAGGATTTTTGGTGGGGTTTTTTGCTTTATTTTTGGTTGGCTTTCTTTTGTTACTGTGTTTGTGGGGTTTTGTTTAGTTGGGTTTTCAGTGTTTGTTTGTTTGATTTTCTGCTTGCTTGTTTGTTTTAGTTTCAAATACAGACAAAATACCATTGACAGCAATGAATCATTAAGACTGGGTTTCCATCCCTTTTGGAGAACATTATTTTTTCTGTATTTTCTGTCTGTACCAGACGTCTGCATCCAACCTTGCCCCGTTCTCTTACTCCTCCCTTAGTTTGACACTGAATCCCCATCTTTCCTACCTGGCCTTCACATGGCTTCTTTTCTCTTCCTTTCCTTCAAAATTGCAACTCAAGGAGCCAGAGAGGGAACTCAGATCTTACTGTGGCCACTAAAGTGGTGACTAGCAGCTGTGGGGACTGAAACCATGATGAGCAAGGTGCAGGAATTATTATGGAAGCTGTGGACTCTTGGAAGGCACTAGAAGGAAAATGTCTGTGACAGCAAGGAAGAGTTGTCTTGCTCATTGGTGAAAGAGACAAAATGACTGCTTAGGAGAAGAAACAAGATGTCCTGTTCTGCCTACCATCTCCTTTTTTCTGAATCTTCTGCCCTTGGGACTTCCAAGATAGGAGCAGTAGCTGTTGCAAAAATGATCTCTAGGGTGTGTAGAGCTCTACAGACCCAGGACACAGCACTGAAATCCAGTGGAAGGGAGAAGGGCAGCTACACCAGGCTTTGCTGCTCCTGTTTTTCTTCTCCGGAAAGAAGAGAAGGCAGAGGAAGGGAATCCGTGAAGCTGCTGCTCCCAGTCCCACATCTCATCACCACAGTGAACCTTTACTGGCTAAAAACTTGTGCCTTACAAAACGTCTTTTACTGTTATTATCAGCAGAGTGATGTCTGTGAAGGAGCAAGATTCAGGATGGGAACAGTTCCTAGGCATGGAGAAAAGCATACAGCAATTGGCAGGACTTTATTATATGGACCTTACAGTTATCATATGGACTTTACTGTTATTATGTGGTTTCATTGTATTCACACTACACAGTGCACAACCTGGTCGTGCCCAGGCTTGCCATGAGTTTGCCTGCTCCCTGCTTCCTCCACTCCTCCCCCTTTTGTCCATGTCCCGATCCTGGTTTGTTCCCCTGCTTGTCTGTCTCATGCTCCGCCCTATGTTCTGGCCCTTTCCCCGCCCGATCTGACAAAAAGACAGTGTGCACGCGTGAATAGGGCTTTCTACTTGCACCCTTCCTCGTGTCCCAACCCCTCTTCGGACAGCGGCAGATGTCCACCTGAACATTTTAAATCAGGGGGGTGGCTGGATAATTTATTCTCTTGAAAATGAAAAAATAAATAAACCTCTTTCTGATTTCCAGAAGTGCTTTAGAGCACTAAACGAAGGTTTCAGTCAGATGTCCAGCCACAAAACATGTCAAAATATACCAATGCATTTTGAGCCTTATATTCACTGGATGACATTAAGCACCTGACTATCCAAATGATGTGCAGGGAGAGCAGAAGAGCAGTATATAAATACATATATGTGTATAAAAGCAGGTCCCTGAAGTCAGGTGGCACAACCGTAAAATACAAGATTTTTTAATGTGATGAGCTCTCATTGCCTTTCACTAAAATCACTGGATAAAATCGTCAGGATCTGGCCACATTATAAAGAGTAGTAAAATCATTTGAGTAGTGATTTGATAGCAAAGGAGGTCATCGAGGTGATAATTAATTGCCTTTTACTGCAAAACCCATGAGCTGTGACGCTTTCTGTCTGCATCTCAGAAAGGGGATGAATGTCTTACCTTCTACAGAGTGCCATTGAACCTGAAGTAAGCTGGTACCTGAAAAGCTGGAGGAATTTTGATCACAGGTCAGACACACAGGTCAGCATTGCCTGCTGGCCTGTCACTGAGCTAGGAAGCCCAGGCATCCCTGTCCATTATACAGAGAGAAAACTCTGTGCTATTCCTCTTGGGGTCATAAAATCAAAACTCCCTGGTGTTCCTTGAAAATCTGTAGTCCTCTTGCAGAATGGTGTGAGTTATCATTTGGTATTTGTCTTGGAGTAGTTCCTAGAGGTCTCAAATCAAGATAGGGACCCTGCTGTGCTAGCTGCTCTGCAAATATAAAGCTAGACACGGTGCTTGTCCCTCAGAGCATAATTTTTGTCTTGACAGGCTATATATTTCTGCCCAGACACAGGACTATTTCTTACAGTCCTAGAACATCTAATCATCAGGGGATTTAACTGAAAGCAGATTTAGAATCAAATATTAAGTATGTACACAGTTTTAAATGGTGAGCTTTAGGAAACTCAAACCTATTTGTCATGCTAAATAAAGGTAACCATTTCACAGCAGAATCACTTCCCAACATAAAAAAAAACCCAACAAAATATTTGGGGCAATTTACACCTCTTAGCAATGAAAGAAACGTGGCTGTGGCTGTGGAAATCACTTTTAAAAGGCAGTGATCTTAGCAGCCACTTCTCTGCCTTTTTAATCTCCTAACCCTCTATTCCGTGCAAGTGCTATGCACAGTACCCAAAACAAAGGCAAAACTGTGATGTTTCTCACCCATGCTGAAAACCTTAAGCACCAGCTGCATTGTTCAGACAATACTGAATCTAAAATACACACGTAATTTAGAAAAGTGGTACATTTAAAAGGTTTTACTGGTTACGTAGACTCATCAGAAAACTAGGCAGGCAGCACCGGAAATCCCACAAGCTAACCTGTTCTCTTGAGGCTTCCAGCCCAATTTTGCAGACTCGAGAGGTTTGGATTAGATTTGAATAATTAATCCAAATTTGTCGGTGCTTCATAGATGAATCAAACCTCCAACCCTTTTAAGGTTCACCCTCAGTGCTAATAACCCTCTTTACTAAGCATTAGCATAGAGTAGAACAATTTAATGATATAAGAAAATGCAAAAACTAGATTTATGCTGTCAAAACTTTTGTAACTGAAAATATTATGGATTTTAATCAGAGAGATTGTTCTCAAAATGAAATATGAAGATTTAAATAAATCTCAAGTAGGTTAAAAAAATCTTCTGTTACTCCAACTACTCTATTACCAAGGGTCTCTCCACTGAAGAAAAATTACGATGTCACATGGGTGGGGACATGTATTTCCTAGAATAAATAAACTGTCTCCTTCTGCAAATGCTACAGAACTAGTGGCTTTGGCTTAAGCTAAAGTAAAATTTGCATCACACCACAAGCAAGAAAGAGCTGACAGGTAGCAAAATCACCAAGAAGAGATCAGTGCTGCACTCATCTTGGGGTACCTGGATGTGCAACATGCAGGCTGATTTATGGTGCTGGTAACACAATACTGGCAGCAAGGAAAAGAAATCAGCTGAGTCATCCCAGTGGAGTGCAAAAGGGCTGCAAATACAAAAGACAGGAACACACAATCCAGGAGACTGGAGCTAGTCATAGCAATGGGGCTCCCCTGGCCAGCATGGGTTGCATCGTTGTCAACTGGAGAAGGGAACAGGCACAAGACATGAGACAGTATAGGCTGAAGCAGCCTTGTGAGAGGGAATAAAAGCAGCATGGAAACATATTCAGGAAAAAGAAAGAGATGCACTTCAATCAGCAAAGAAGGCTTGAAAGAGAGAATCACTTTACACAAGGGTAGACCAGTCATAAGGCAAAAGGTGAGTCAGATACAGACTGCTCAGGTCCCATGAACATCAAAGTGACTGATAGGTGTCATATAATTCTCAATAATTTGGTGGATATTGAATGTTAGTGCTATAACATTTCTCAGGAGGTTCGTAAGGTTCAAAGATATGTTAATATTTGCTCCTTAGCTGTGCTTCCCAATCCCAGAATAATCTAAAAGACAGTATGAATATTCTGTGGGTAAAGACACCCTAAGCATTTAATTTAAATCTGTTTTAAAAAAGATATGATGTCTCAGTGAAGAAATATCAAAAGTTCAATAGTAACACAAACGCCGTCACCACAACCTTTACTTCAACTACTGTCGCACACATACCCAAAGCTGAACAAGCACAATGAAACCAGCCAAGCCTGCAACATTCACCTTCAGAATCATCATCTCCAAAAAAAATAATGTCAAAAATAATGAGCTAAGCCTAAAACAATAATCCCAAGATTGGCTTAAAGACTGTTAGATTTGAAAACTTGCATGTTGAATTTCTGATTCAAAATTTAGGCTTTGAGCCTTTATGAGTCATGCTTTCAAGTTATTTTTCATATCTACAAAAAGAAAAAGGATATTTTCCATTCAAACATAAGAAACCTGTGATTATACCACAGTCACAGGATGTCTAAGGTGGGACTTTGAACAATATCAGTTATTGTGAAAATTGGAAATTTATAAAATGCAGTAAAAGTATATTTAATATGTTGTATAAATAACACTTCTAAGCCTGCTATTTTCTGGTATTGGATGAACCATTCAACAAGAAACATTCTTATCAGTTTCACTGGTTTGTAAACTGCACAGAAAAAGACAGGGATTTATGTTTCTCTTTGGAAAGTGTCATATGACCTTTGGATGAAACAATCAAGGTCATTTACTCATCTCCTTACGCTGACACCGCCGCCCTCCTTGCTCACACAGAAGCAGCTCTGCAGCGTTTAACATCCTGTTTTGTTGAGGCTGCTGAGCCTTTTGGGCTGGAAGTCAGCTTGAAGAAGACAGAAGTTTTCTATCAGCCTGCACCTCAGGAAGTCTTCCATCATCCCTATATCACCATTGGCCAATCAGAGCTCAAATCAGTCCAGCAGTTTAATTACCTAGGGAGCCTCATTTCCTCAGATGGTAAGATTGACGGAGAGGTACACAACAGGTTAGCAAAGACATATAGAGCTTTCAGAAAACTCCATAAAAGAGTTTGGTGAAATAAACACCTGAAGAAAAGTACCAAGATCAGTGTTTACAGAGCCATAGTGCTGTCTACTCTTTTATATGGATCCGAATCATGGGTCATCTACCGCCATCACCTGCGACTCTTAGAACGCTTCCATCAACGCTGCCTCCGTACAACCCTAAACATCCACTGGTCAGATTATGTGACTAATGCGTCTGTTCTAGAACAGGCAGCAATCACAAGTATTGAGGCCATGTTACTGAGAACACAGCTGCATTGGGCAGGGCATGTCTCCAGGATGGAGGACTACCTCCTCCCTAAGATCGTGCTCTATGGTGAACTTGCCGCAAGAAAGGGGCCCTGAAGAGGAGATACAAGGACTCCCTGAAACAGCATCTCAGCCTTGGCCACATTGATCTTCATCACTGGTCTACTCTGGCCTCCAATTGGGAGATCTGGAGACACACTATCCATAATGCTGCTGCTTCCTTTGAGAACGCGTGCAGGATCAGCATTGAAAAGACAACGCAGAAAGAATCGTATCTTTCTGCTACCAACCAAGGAGTCTTTCTGCTGTGCCTTTTGCAACCGGACTTGTCTATCTCGCATTGGCCTCTTTAGCCACCAGCGCGCTGGTAGCAAATGTGGGCAGAGCCCTTCTCAAATCTTTGTTCGCGAGGCCTAGCCATGATTACCCACGCTCCCTAATTTCATTTTTGTACCTTGCAAATGACCTCTTCAAATGAGTTGAAAGTAGTGTTTTTGTCCAGTGTAGCCTAAATGCAGCCCCCGTGCTTGAGCTAGTGGCCGTAAACAACTAGATGACTATAGAGTGATTTGCAATATTCACCTGAGTCACATAGCACAGCTTCTGTCTCCTAACTGGCTGATCTAAAATACATGAAATGCCACTTCTTTTGAACTCTATTTCCTTGTGCAAGTAAATATTTTTACATTAATCAAAACTTGACAGTAGCATGCAAATTGTTAACTTTAATCACCTGAATGCTCAGCAGCAATAAAGAACATGGGAACCAATGTGAAACTTTGACTTCTAATCAAGAGCATTTTACTTGCTTGCTTACAGCTCTGTCATCTCAGGGTGTGAATGCTACATAACACTGCAAGCATTTATCCTCACAGACCTAACACCCCCCATTTTGTTGATGGAAAACTGAGGCAGGGAAAAATTAGCATGCATGTGAACTGATGTTAAAAAAAAAACAACTGAGTGCATTGAGGTTTGAACGCAGACATCAAAACATTAAGCTGCTGCCCAGAATACTGGACTAGCTTTCCATGCCATCAACTGTGAGCAGTTTTTTTATCTCTGCTTGAAAGGATCTTGTATTTTCTTCAGATTACTAAGTACCAGAGGACTGGCTTTAAAAAGCAAGACTACTGTAATGGAATATAGAGCATGGTCCTCAGGAGAATTCAGAACTTTGAAGACATATTTGGTATTTGTGCTTAAAGGGCCTGACAGCATCCTCTTAAACAAAAGCTATAACTGTAGCTTCTGTTTCATGCTATTTTTTCTCCTGCAGGAACTTGACATGAATGAAGGTGACTTGAGCATTAGCCTTGTAAGCCTTCTAAAACAAAGCCATGAGGGGACTTGCTCACCCTTCCAGAAACAGTCCAGAATAAGTTCCATCAAAGAGTCTTTCAGTACCAATGAGTATAATATTTCTAGTACCCCATGAACTAGGTGGGAAGCTTGAGTAAACCTTCTTTGGCACCCAAGACTCACAGCTTTCATTCTTCGTCAAGCTCATTTCTATTTACCTGGGCAACTATATCCAGTTTGTTGTCTACATGGACACAGACACATCTGGAGAGCTGGGATTAGGAAATTGAACCATCAGCCTTGCCAACTAAAAAAGCATTTGACAAGTGAATATTCCATTTGTTATTTCATATTTAATAGCTGGAGTAGATTCTCACCTGCTCTGTGGGGTCAGCCACTGGTAAGTGGCATCATTTATTCATGTATGCCTACAACACTGATGACTGGCACATCCAAGGGACTACAGAGAGAGACTCTTTTCTCTAGCTTGATGAACATTAACAGTTCTTTTAATAAAACGTAGGACATCTCAAAAAGCAGGTTTGAACAAATTCAGGAGACCTTTTTTCATGTCTCTGGAGCTCTTAGGTGAGTAGCATCCAACCAGCTACACTGTGCCATCAAGCAAAGAAAATTGTCCTCATCTCCAACATAATGAAAAAAGATTTAGATGACAACTTCCATATAGGAAGGACACCTAAGAAGCTGTCTTCCTGACAACAGAAAAGTAGTTCTGCTGCCACCTTGCCTTCCCTCAATAACTGCTTAATCTAGAAACGGCTTGCAAGCATTTTTATGGCAGATACTTCAGTGCTTTAGGATCTGAAACATGAGGGACTGAGACTGAAAAGTTCACTGGAGCCATACTGCAACTAAACCACGTCTACACAGCCTACTGTTTCAGATCCTAAGCAACTTAAGATCTTCTCATTAGCCAAGATGTGGATAGCTGTAACTCATCTTTTCAAATACTGAACACTGACATAACTGGAATGAGCCAAAATACTGTGCGTGGGGAACTTCTAGAGAAAAACATAGATTAGACTTAAAACATAATTAATCTCATCTGTCTTGTCTGCATAAAAAGAAAATAATTTCCAGGAGACTGACCTTAAACACTGAAAATTTCATAATTTTCAGATAACACTGAAAATTATGAAAGAATAAACTTGTTCAACACAAAAGAAAGTAAGAACCGGGAGCACAACTTTGGAATACTGCACTGACCTCAAAATAAAAGGTGTCTCTGAAACACTTCACAGCCCAACAAACTTCTAAAAGAATTTAGAAGACGAGTCTTGACTGAAAGCAAAGTGGAAAGAATGGGCAAGTGCAACAGTTTCCTGTCTGTGCATCTCAGGGTTGGTCTGGAGTACAGGAAAGCAAATCACAGGGAGCACTCACAGCTGTATTACAGTTACAGTGCTGCCCAAGGAATATCCTGGCACTGCAGCAAATCTCACCACCTTTTAAGCTCTGTTAATGTTGGTGTTGCAGAAACAGTCAGCAGAGGGAGTGAAACTGCAGAAACACCTTCCTCAGGAATTCTGTTGACTACAGCAATGGGTGTTGCAGTAAATAGGGAAACACCACAGAAAAGGTGTTGGCACAGTCTAACAGGGTGGGGAACAACCTTTTTTGGAGGAAAATAGGAAACCAGTAAAACTCCACTGTTAAATTGGAATAAAAAGCAAACTGAAAATTGCAAACAATCTAACCTGCTCTTTAATGGGGGCAGGGGGCAGTAGGCTACAGGGATGGGAGGGTGGCTGTGGCCCTGCTGTGACTCACCTGCCAGATTTTCCTGACTCACAGCTTCTTCAATCCACATCTAACTCCCATTTGTATAATGATGTGTTCTGCTCCCTTGTTTCTTCAGCCACATAAAGCCTCTGCAGGCTTGATTCTGTCCTGTGCTGTGCCAACCACGTGAGGCCCTGAGCACACACAGACTGCCATCCTACAGCCCTGAGCACCCAGCAGCACAATGATCTTCCCAAGGGCAAAGAGTAAACTTAATGGGGATGACTAGATAAGTTGTTCGTGCTTCCTCCATCAAAGTTTCAAAAAGTAATTTTCTCCTTAAGTCCAGGTGCTATGTCCACATATATGAGATTAGAGGAGTGGACAGTATGCTGGCTGCAGATACTTACAGCACGTTAACATTTAATTAGGAATGTTTGCTTTAATCATTTAAGGGATATTAAATGTAAATAGAGAGTGTGAGTGAATGGAGTTGGCTCTGTATCTGAAAGTGGTCACAGAGCCTTACAATACAGGCGCAGGAGGCAGCACCAGGAACGATGACGACTGTTCCCAAGGACAGATTAAGCCGCAGAGGCGTGCTCTGGCTGGGGTCCTGCGGGCTGGCAGGATGAAATGAGATGAAGTTGAGGAAAGGAAGATGACAGATGAATCTTATACAATCAACAAAGTGATGGGATATGCACTTCAATAGTGAGAACAGCAGGGTCCCACCAGCCCACAGTCCTGCTGTGGTGTAAGGTGTCCTAAAGAAGGTCTGCTCTGTGGTAGGCACCTGAGCAAGCATGCGTTTGCTTGCTG
Organism: Neopelma chrysocephalum; assembly: GCF_003984885.1. Taxonomy (NCBI): domain Eukaryota; kingdom Metazoa; phylum Chordata; class Aves; order Passeriformes; family Pipridae; genus Neopelma; species Neopelma chrysocephalum. The sequence goes on from NW_020897715.1 coordinate 13,186,549, forward strand.
CTCATGTGGAAATCCTGCCATGCAGCACGAGTAGCATACTGCCTATCAAACATGAGATCACTTATTTGAGAAAATAGCTTATTTGGGGAGTGGGAACACAGCCCTCACAGATATGTTGCAAACCTCCTGCTATTTTAATTGCACGGCATATTGCCAGTCCACAATCTGGCCATACATCACAGCTTCTGATGGCTCTCTAGGCATGCAATCAGACACCACAGCAATAATGGTATCAGAAGATACATACAATAAAATGCAGGATGAATTCACTGCTATGTGGAACATTTGATCTTTCAGCTGGTCACCTACCAGTTGTTTTTAAGACTGCAGGGTTTAGAACATCAGCCATATTCTTAGCGTGGCAATTGCCTGGTCTACCTCAGTTGAAGTATCAGATATTTGGCTGAAATGATGAGCGTACTCAATCACTCTCAGAAGTTCCAAAGACTTCTAAAGACTCTGGCACATCTCTGATGCTACCCGTGTATGTGAGAACCACCAAAGGGGCAACCCACACCATAGAGGCACATAAGACTTGGCGTGTGGTTTCCTCTGGCTTGTACTTCTTTCAGACATCCTTTTATTCACAGTTGTTCCCTAGAAAGCTAGCTCAGGCCTTTGCATGTTGAGATCAGCCAAATGAAACAGTTGCTGCCCCAGGGATAAGGACTAGACCCAAGGGGAAAGAGCTTTTCTTTTCCAACATGAAAGGGATAGGGAAAGCCAAGTGGTCACCCAGCTTTCTGCCTCTGTTTAAGGAGTTTCTTCTCCATCACTATCGCCTGTCTTACACCCCAACCCTCCCTACGCTGTAGTGGAGTGGTGACAGGATGTGCATCCAGCCTGGCTTGCAGAGGCTGTGAGTCAGGAAAAGCTGGCAGGTGAGTCACAGCAGGGCCACAGTCACCCTCCCACACCTGTAGCCTACTGCCCCCTGCTCCCAGCAACTGTTTGCTTCGCCCAGGGTTGCTAATTCCTAGCCTGGGAACAGCTCTTCCCTCCTTGATGATTTTTCACTGCATCGCAAATCACACAAATACAGACTGAAGGTGGAAATGCACAGAATATCCCATAATGAAAGTGACCCATGCTACAGCACAGGAAAGCAGAGAGATTAAACAAGGAAGAAATAGGAGAGCAAAGATATGCAACAAGGAGGCTGTCAGAAAGAGGTGAGCGCTGTATGGGTAGCAGCACAGAGAGAGAATGGGGCACCCTCTCGCTTAATGAATATTTATTGCAAACTGCTGCCTATTATCTTTCAAAGAATTTTTATACAGTTCCCATGTCTTTCATCTGTTTCATGTTATGGTTTATCTAACTGTGGAAATTGCACGCATCAGGTAAACGTTGATTTACATGCAAATTGCCTTTGCTAAACTCGCCTTTAAGTAAAATAAGCTTCGGAAATAATTTTTTCTCATTAATTTGCAGTTTCAAAGAAACCCAAAAACACAACAAATGCAAATAATCTAATTCATTTGTAAATATAAAACAATTTGTTGGGATTTAACTTGGCTATATTTTTTTGCCCTTCCATGTGCTTTAAATAAATTGCAGTGTTTATCAAAGACAAACATGAGAGATGCTAGGTTGTTCCAATTCACTACCTTACTGTTCCTTTTCTTTTAAAGGGCCACTATCAAGATAAAAATCTTTTCAAGATTCACTCCTGGAGTAACTGCTGAATTATATAGATTTATATCACACATTCAATTGGTTCCATAAATTTAAACCCAAATGTTACTTCCCTAGAGGACACTTTAAATTATTAGAAGTGAATTTTAAAAACCCTAGGCCTATATTTGCAAAAATGGCTAGTGATTTAGGGACTCTTTTTTTGAGGCCTCTTGCTAAAGGTGCTTTGAACTGCTACTCAAAACATGCAAGTCCCTGCAGCTGTCACTTTGGAGCACCTCAACTGTCATTTATGTAACACCATGATGGTCTGCATTCTGCACTTTTTTGGCTTGAACAATGATGCTATGTTTGATAATATGTAGTTCTAAAAATGGTTATCCCTATTTTAGTGTGTGATGCTGGTTAAATAACAGCCCTATTATGTCCCTATTTTTCCATATATTAACTGGAGATATTCTTACATTCTCTGATTTTTTGGGGTAGGAGTTTAATATTTGCAAAGCCGTCACAATGCAATTTCTTTCTCATTACGTGCTTTTCTTAGTTTTCAGCATTAATGCACTGCTCTTCTATTTGGGTATCTGGACTGATAGCTGAAGAATGTCTTCATGGTTGCTAGAATGACTGAGGATGACTAATGTGCCAAATTCAAGGCTTCCCCGAAAAGATGAACAGAGATAGTAACCAAAAGAAAACGTTGTTTTAGAGCTGACTATTGAGCTGATTCCCAAAAGATGGTCTAAGTTTCCCATTCCCCCAGCAGGTCTTTGAGCAACTGTGGGCAAGACAGTCCTCCCACAAACAGGGACGAAAACAGTTGCTTTTTGCCATCCTTTGTCTTGTATAGGTATTTGCAGGATAAGTGCTTCAGGTTGCTTACAGTCCTTCTCCTCTAGTCTCTTCTTATCTGTATAATGACATTCCATTAACTCTACCATACTGGTACTAATAACAATTATATATAAAAAAAGCTGCTTTTACTTTAAACCACAAAATATTTCTTTCCAGATTTAAGCTGATCAGGCTCTTTACCAGACATAATATGACTTGGAAGCTGCTCAACCATTTCACCTTTATAATACCCACGTTTAAATATGTTTCATTACTTGAAGAAATTTCTCCCAATTTTAATGGGCAATTTGTTGCATTTATTGTTCAGTCCTCTAATGCAATCCCTGCTGGCATCACCAAAAGTCATCTCTAACTTACATGTGAACTGCATAAAATGTCTTGATGTAATCTTGTTTTACTGCAGACAGGTATCCTCATTATTGAAACTATTACTACTGTGTTTGACTCTATATTCACTGACAGTTTCTCAGTAGAGAGGCCAAGAGCTAAATAGACCATAAAGAACAAAACCTCCTCTCAACACAAAAGGTGATCCCTTTGTGCCAGTCTTCAGGGAGATGGGAGGAGCATCCCTTCAGTAACCAGGCAGAAAAATTTCATCGCCAGAGCTGTCAATCCAGAAGAAATGCTAAAGTTCCCTACTCAAAGGAATCAGAAATGAAGCAACAAATCCATAGCCTTTGAAAGGAGAAGGAAAACTGGAGGCAGCCAGGGCTACCTGGGGTCTTGAGTCCTTCTTATCTCACTGGGCTGGTGCAAGGAGCCAGGAGATGGAGCCCGTTAATTAGCAAAGCCCTGGGTGAGGCCAGCAGCAAACTGGCTGTGGGTGTCAGTGTGCAGTACAACAGCGAGGAAGTAAACAAGGCAAAGCTACCTTTGCCTGCCTCCCTGGCAAGAACGCAGTGGGGAGGGAATCAGTGTTTGCCACTGTAGTATTTGCACGCAAGAAGAAAAAAAAATTTACAATTATTGGAGAGAGAATTCCTTACTCAGGCTGTTGAACAGTGTTGGTCTTTTGGATCTCCAGTTAACACAGCGTGCATTGTTTGGCCCTGCTATAGGACTTCTCCCCACATCCTTGCTCTGTGACCACCTTGCCACCCACGAGAGGGGATAAAACAAGGTAGAAAAAAAAAATGCCCTTGTCAGATTGCAAAGGGAACGTTACCAGGCACCGAGTAGAGCAGAGATGAAGAATGATTTCGAAAAAGATAATTGAACATGTTGTAATTTGCTCTCTTCTGTGTTTCAATTTTTATCTGCTTGTAGCTCATTTTGCCAGTAATGCAAGCAAGTGCAAAAGGGAGGGAGAATGCACGTGCATGTGTATGTGCAGGGTTAGCATGCATGCATGCAAATATATTAATAATCATAATAAACCCACAATCCTGGGCTTTCCTATGAGGGATCTTCAGCCAGGGGCTGAGCTCAGCTCAGGGAAGATGAGTTCAAGCTGTTGGAAGTAGTGTGCTCTGCCTTGAAGCTTGTACTGATAAGGCCCTCAGCTCCACCAGCACACTATGAATGCAATTCCCTGGAGATGGTGACAACAGCTGGGTACCCGGGAAATCCCAGACCAAGCAAAAGGAGTTTCTCTACTTTGATGCAATCAAAGCCTAGGTCTTGCAGCTGAGACTCTGTGAAATAGGACCCTTTTTCAAGTGTTAACACTACTCTTATGCTAATGAATATTTATGCCGCTGACACTTTAAAGGCAAGGAAAAGAACAAACCTATGTTCACAGCCCTTTAACCAACACCCCTGTGTTACGCAAATCAATCAAGGCGAAGCCAGCAATCACTCACTCATTTACCACTGCTGTCCAGATTCGCTGCTGGGCTAATACTGAGTTATTCACAGCTGTCTTACATAGTGGGATTAAGATGGAGAATGGCATATTGGGGCCCCAAGTCACACAGGATCATGCCCTACTCTGAGTCATGTCCCTTTGACAAATTTGGCTCCCTGGTTCCCAGGAAACAGTCACTGCAGATCTCTGCTTTGAAAAGGGTAGACGGCTCTTTTGACTTAGAAGAGATTTCACACAGGTTGTTTGCCTTCCCTGTTACGTGCCCATAGCTTTGACCTTCTCCTGTGCACAGGCACGCACGTGCATACCAAATGGATGGAGAGAAAGAGTTCCTGTGCTCCATACTCTGCTCTCCATCTCCTTTTCCCAGTGTTTAGGGTTATAGCATTTTGCCTCGTAACAACTAATCGATTCACATTACAGTCTCCAGAAGATTACTGTATTTGGAAAGAAGGAGGAAGATCAGTAAAGGCACGTTCCTGAAAATACCCACTAGACTTACTGAGCCTGGATGCACTTGGGATCAAATCAGGTTTCACTTAACCACAGACCAGAGCACTTGTGATTTGCATGAGTAATTAGAACTGATTAATAGAATGACTTGCTTAATTAAGTTTATCTCAAAAGGTGCCCCTTGAAGGCTCATGAATCTGAAAATCCAGAAGCAATTTCTCTTCAAAATCCTTTTTGGGTTGGAATGCTTTTAGCTTGGATCACTGGACGTGTGCATTTGTGCCTCTGTCTCTGCTCCCAGATTAATCAACGCAATGGAATGGATGCACAAAGGTCTCGGGCCTGATGGCTGACTGTTGATTCCTCAGTGAACTCAAAAGGGGCTCTCACAACTCTGTATGAAGAAATGATGATAGTTTGCCAAAAGCCAATAAGCATCTCTGTCTGGCAGTTTATGGTTCTGCTGGGTTTTGCTTTTATATCTCAACTTTGCCTAATTTTGGTTCAGCACAGCTCCAGTTGCCTGATGTACTGGCAGGCCAATTCCCAATATTTTGCCTACACAAGAGATTTAGACAATGCTTTTTTATAGGGAAACATGACAACACAGTGTCCTGCTAAATCTCCCATTTCCATGACCAGCAGAAGTATATGTCCTATGGTGGAGTTTGGGGGAAATCTCAACATAGACAAAACCACTAGTTTTCCTAGAGTAGGTTAGAGACCTGAAGACTTTTCCTGCTGAGAGCTTTTGTTTTTTTATTTTGTTTTCCCCATACTGAAAGCAACATCAAGATTTTATTACATTCTAAGCCAGAACAAAGCCAAACAACTTTGACATTTCCTGTGAAATAAAATTTTAACACACATGCAAACATTTGGTTTAGAGAATTGGAGGCATTCCATTTAGACGAAGCCAAGGTGTTTTTACAGTTTCTTGATTCAGAAATGACAAAACATTTCAAATTAATATTGCAAGGGGAAAAAGCACTTTGCAATGAAAAAAGCTAATTGGAAACAATTTTCCAATAAAAAATGTTTTCATTTTTCCAATGAAAAAATTCAACCTTACTGAAAGGTGAGATGGAACCAATTGCTGGGGCTTTTGATCCCCTCGCTGAGTGGAGGATCCAGCATTGGCATGCAGTCTCATAAACCAGGGAGCACTGCAACATGAAGGACTCAGTGCTCTTACAGGTATGCAAGAACTTTGTGTTCACTCCTCTGTGATGAGAAAGGGATGCACATGTTTGCACAATGTGTTTTATGAAGGATAATGATGGCATGAGGGACCTGCATGTTTTACTCTTCGGTCAGCACCCAAAGAAGCTGTCTTCTGCACATACAGAAGGTGAGTCTGGGAGGAGAGACGAAAGTGCTGGCAGCAGAGCAGGGAGCCACATGGCTCTTATCAGCACGGTGGGGTGCAGAGCCCAGACTAATAAACCCTGCTGGGTCTGTGCTGGCTCTGCATGACCAAGTGAGCTACTGACCTGCCCTCCTTCTCAGGTGAGGCTTGGTTCCTACAAGAAAGATTGAGACAAGCAGTCCACTGCCTTGCTCAGGAAAAGCTATTTAATGAGAATTTGGGCCTTTTTTTTCTACATAAGGATCCTGGGGCTAGGGGTGCACCACATCCCCAGAATGGCCAGGCAGCAGTTAAATATGCAGTGGCATCTGGAGAGGGTCATTCGTAGATGAATTAAAATGAAGTGCCTAGAGAAAAAAGGATGATGAAAAGGGAAAAAGTCAACCAGATCAATCAAGGAAACAGGCATCTGGAAGAAGCTGTTATTGATCCAGCTGTTAAAGAAACCTCCTGAACCAGATTACCCAGCAGCCACAGACTCCTTTCTCCCCTAGATACTTGCTGCAGTTAATCAAGAAAAGAGGTGACATGAGACAAAGGAATAAAACCCAGTTGTTCCAGGCTGAGGTTTTGTTCCTGTAGAAATCCTCAAGAGGATGAAACAGTTGAACCTAAAATGATATAGTCAGAGCAGAACAGATGATACAAGAATTAATTATCTGTGGAAATCTTATAAAAAAAGGAAGCAAGCTTTCTCTGCCTTTGGATCTTTACTTGTGTCAAGATTTTTAGGAAGTAGGGGAATATTTGCATGCTGTCCTAGTACCATACTGTGAGCAGTCTTAAAAAGTTGTCAGGGGATGTTGAATTTAACTTTTTTTCTATTCATCCTAAGACAGTTTCTTCTGCCTTTTTTGTTCATTTGTTTGTTTGGCTTTGTGTTGTTTGTTACTCTCTTTTCTTGTCTTTGAGAGTTCCAGATTCTCAAGTACTCTTGAGCGTCACTCCCTTTTCTATTCCAGATTTATTCCATTTGGGTATAGCTAGAAGATGCACCTGGTGTCAAGGAAGCAGTAGATGATGACTTGGATTTCTCATTGTTCTTTAAATGTCAAGCCTTGCACTTCAGAAGCAAATTCTTTAGAAAACTTTATTTGTGTATCCTGAGTCACTTTAGTTCTTTAAATGATAAAGTCATACATGCTCAACTTTGTCACCAGAGCCATCTTTATAGGAAAGTGTAATAAGAAGAATTAATGAAGAAATGCTGTCACTCCAGTAAATGCAGAGTACATAAAAGCAACAGAATTGGGATGCTGCAACAACAACTCACGTGAAGAGACTGAAAGTAATATCTTGCAATCAAGCACCCATCAGAAACTTAGATTAGAAGGCCCTGCATTATTCCCTGCTTAGGGACATAATAAGGCTAAGAGAAAGGGATGATGACTATATTTAATCAAAGTTCTTCATAAATGCCACCACAAAAACCTGATCTTGCTTCCAGATCAAAGACATCCTGTATTCCTGTGTTTGCTGCTGTCATGCTGACCCAGGATTTTCTGATTTCCTGCTCAAGCTCATAGGAAGTACCACCAGATTGATTTCTAAAGGAGTGGGTGACAGAAGCAGCATATAGCAGTAACCTCCTAAGAAAGTCAGCTTTGAAAAATCTAAATACAAGAATCAGTGGTCAGAGTTCAAACTCAAAGCCTGCCCATTTTGGTGTTTTTACCTGAATCTCTGAAGAACAGGAGAATCTGGGAATTAAAGTTTCAGGCTCTATGTAACTCCTGGCAAGTTAGGAATAGAGGTTTGATATGGCAAAGAATCAAAATATGTGTTTTCCATTTCTCTAGCCACTTCCCATTTAAACATGTGGTCCTCTCTGCTTCTCTATTTAAGTTTAGGAGATGCTTTTTCTTAGATCACTGTTGTACAAGAAGGAAAAGGGTAAATAACAGATGAGTTTTGCCTGACTGAAGGAAACTAGACAAAGAACAGCAGAAGAAAGACCGAAAATGTTACCAAAGGGTATTTGGCACACTGTTCCACAGGACACTTACAGCCTTTACTGTTCCGGTTATGAATTTTTACCCCATGTGCAGTGCTTATAACAATCCACAAAATCACCCTTCCTCCAGAGAACTGAAAGGGATATGCCACCCCTTCCATGTGCAGCACACAAGCACAGATGGAGCACTGGGCAGAACTTCTGTGAAAATATTCAGAATTACCTCAAATCTATCCACACCTTCTCTTTTTGTCTTCCATCCCTACACCTAAGCCCAGCTGTTCCTGCAGCACCTTCAGTTTTGTACACTAATCAAGCAGCTTGCAGAGCCCTGACACCTGTACCTGCTTACTCACTGCTAAGCCCATTAGCCCACAACCTGTAGGTATTAATACACAACCCATGTGCCAAGCTTGAATCTGCATGTGAAGACGATGAAATCTAAGATGTGTTTGAACTACGGCTTTAAAAAGATGATGGCAATTCTTCAGCTGCATCCAGTTGGCAGCCGGTCACCAGTGGTGTTCCCCAGGGGTCAGTGCTGGGCCCAGTCCTTTTTAACATCTTTATTGATGATTTAGATGAGGGGATTGAGTCCATCATCGGCAAATTTGCAGATGACACCAAGTTGGGAGGGAGTGTCGACCTGCCGGAAGGCAGGAGGGCTCTGCAGAGGGATCTGGATAGACTGGAGAGATGGGCAAACTCCAATGGAATGAAGTTCAACAAGGCCAAGTGCCGGGTCCTGCACTTTGGCCACAACAACCCCCTGCAGCGCTACAGGCTGGGGACAGTGGCTGGAGAGCAGCCAGGCAGAAAGGGACTTGGGGGTGCTGATCGACAGGAGGCTGAACATGAGCCAGCAGTGTGCTCAGGTGGCCAAGAAGGCCAATGGCATCCTGGCCTGCATCAGGAACAGTGTGGCCAGCAGGAGCAGGGAAGTGATCCTTCCCCTGTACTCTGCATTGGTGAGGCCACACCTTGAGTATTGTGTTCAGCTCTGGGCCCCTCAGTTCAGGAAGGACATTGAGGTGCTGGAGCGGGTCCAGAGAAGAGCAACGAGGCTGGTGAAGGGACTTGAGCACAAGTCCTATGAGGAGAGGCTGAGGGAGCTGGGGTTGTTTAGTCTGGAGAAGAGAAGGCTTAGAGGCGACCTCATCACTCTCTTCAACTACCTGAAGGGAGGTTATAGCCAGGCGGGGGTTGGTCTCTTCTCCCGGGCAACCAACAATAGGACAAGGGGACATGGGCTCAAGCTCTGCCAGGGGAGGTTTAGGTTAGATGTTAGGAAAAAATTCTTTACAGAGAGGGTTATCAGGCATTGGAACGGCCTACCCAGAGAGGTGGTGGATTCACCATCCCTGGAGGTTTTTAAAAAGAGATTGGACATGGCCCTTAGTGCCATGATATAGTAATTGGAGTTGGATCAGGGGTTGGACTTGATGATCTTGGAGGTCTCTTCCAACCCTACCTATTCTATGATTCTATGATTCTATGATTCTACATTTCAGTGGTTCCCATTTATCATGTGCATGTTCCCTTGTACGTGCTGAGGCCTAGGCACATGAGAAAGCAATACAAGAACCAACACCAAAACACAGGGATGCCAGGATGTGAAGCAAGCTTATGAATGTCCCAGTTCTCCATAATGTATCTTGCATCTATCCCCAAAAAACCCATTTGTGTTACAGTGGGCAGCACTGAGGAACATTTCAAGGGACTTTCTAATATGGACATATACATTCATGCAGCCTTTTTTTAAAAAGAAAGATTTTGGTAGCACGTTTGTTTTTTGGGTTTTTTTGGAGTATGATAATTTAATTCTCCGTCCTCTGTTGGCATATGTACCCACACTGGAAATGACTGGGAATGCTGTCAACCAGGCATGATATAAGTTGGCAGAGTTAGGCATGGGAAAAAGGACTATAACAGAGGAAGGAGATGGATCTGCCAATCCAGGCAAAGGTCATCCTAGCTTTTAAACAGTGATATGCTCAGGTAAATAACAGGAGGCCTTTGCAAGGTTTCTGGATGTGCGTGTACAAAGGATAAACCTGGAATCATAGGAAGTAACAGAGGACAAAGCCAGCAGTGTTGAGTATGGAGAGCCCAGGACTGGAAGAAGGAGTGCAGCAAGGCATAAGGAGTTTTTTCTACACTAGAAAACACTTGACTATGGAAAGCTTGTCTTCCTTATTGACATAAACCCCCAGTGAACAATTTACTGCAACTAAAATAAACACATAGGAAAACAGAAAACAAATAAAATAAAAATTTCAGCAAACCTATCCTGTAGCGTCATTTTAGAGCAAGTAAGTGCTCTGAACGCTATCACTTAATGCTCTTTAAACAGCAGTTTAGAGAAAATACGATTAATATGTTTATGAAAATAAACGTGTCCTGCTGGTGCAAATCTCCACTAACACCGTCAAGGTCAATAGACTTCCTTCACTTATACCAATGAAACACTGAGGAATGAGGCCCATGTTCTCTGCCAGAAAGGGTTGCACTTACACTCTTTAGAAAACTGAAAACAGAAAATAGCTAAGAAACAGCAAGGACTGAAAGAGAAGGAAGCATTGGAGCTTGAGAAAAGAGGGCTGGGAGAGAAAACTGGATTCCAGGAAACATGATCAGTACAAGCTGAAGAGAAGAAGAAAGTGGAAACTGAAAAGTGAGGGAAAACTGAAAGGTCAAAAAGGAATGTAGGAGTCATCAAGTAGTGGATAAGTTGGATAGCAAAGCAGCAAGGGTCATGACAGGCTGAGACAGTCTGCAAAGATGGGCATCAACTACAGCAGATCACATAGACTTGGACTGAGATGTCAAAGGGAGAGAGCACAGCCCTTGAGTGAAGATAAGGTCAAGTAAGTGACCACTGCAGCAAATGAAGGATTCAGTTGAAAACTGAAGGTCAAATGAGGACTTGAGGGAAAAAAGCTGAGTGACAGAAGAGAAGGATGAAGTTGGCAAGGAAGAGATGAAGCCTTGAAAGCACTGAGATATAATAATGGCAAGGCAGCATGATGCTGTCTTGGACATTCAGAAGAGAGGACACAAGCTTCACAGTTACAGAGGAAATCCAGAGCAGAAAATTTAAACAATCTCTGCCTTCTCTGGGGTCTCCTGTTTCATCGTTTCCATTTTAAATGACATAAAAATAGTTTTAATAACCAGAGAAACACTTAAAAATGAAGAAACACTTGTTCCAGTTAATGTGTCTGAACAGTGTGAGCACGCACTCACACACACATGCAAAAATCACCCAAAAAAAGTTTCCCCCAGGGAGGTCGTTATTATGCAAAAATTACTCTAATTAGGTCATGAATATATTAGTCCATATTGAGTGCCAACAACAGCGGGGAGAAAAAGAGAGAGAGAATTGGAAATGTGACATGCATACACTCCCAGTGTGGTTAGGGGGACTGGATTCCAAAATGCCATTACGAGATAAAAAGGTCACCCTGTAGGGAGGTAATTGGTACAGCACTCGAGCAGCTGATTAAAGGGACCTTTGCTTTTGGGGGCGGGAGGAGGAGCGGGGAGTTAATGTTGGATCTCCCCTGACAAAGTATATGATCTTGATCAAACATCTACTTTTAGGACAATCACAAAGAAAAAGGAAGAGGCTGTCATCTTTGACATCCCATTGAAGCAGATGCATTTGTTTAATAACACCTTGACTTGCAAGATTTAAGAGAACATTAAAGGCAGAGGGTATTTTCCCTCCTGCAGGTTACTCTCTATTCAAACATGAGCCTCCGCTTTTCTAGCTCCCATCACACCTACTGTTCAGACACTGCCCACGTTGCATTAATAAGAAGTAAATGCTTTTAATGAGTCAGTAATGGCTGGGGGAGCAGCACAGGGGAAAGCTGCTTCTTCACTCTCTTCACCAAATGATGACAGGCTCTGTGGCTTGGCATGCAAGAGAAAGCAACAGAAGGGCTCAGAAACACCAGTTGCACACACTCCACATAGAGAAATATAAGGAAGCTGACTTGGAATTATCGTAATCAACCCTTAGAAGCTATGTGAAACAAGATGCCATTTAAGCTCTTGAAATTATTGGTGACACATGTAAAAGACTCACTTTTGTGTTTGCAAAAACACATGGTCTGGCCCCAGATTTGGTGTTAAGACCATAGATTGTACATCATGAGCAGGCCGGGAAAAAAAGGAGGAAAATCAGACAGAAGCACAGATAGCACTGCTCCTGGGAGAGAGGACAATAACAGCATTGAGTAGGGTGCACTGATTTTCAAGTTGGCTTGTGAACCAGTTCAGTTTTATAGGCTCTTCTGTCTCCCCAATCTGAAGTCCTGCTCATATTGTCCAACTGAGTTTTGTTCCAGTTTTGATGCTGATGGCCACTGGCCTTCCCCCCTGCTTAGAATGACAAGCAATTACATGTTATGCTGAGTGCACAGGCATTTCCAAATACCACCACCTACAGGGCTGAGCCTCTGGTAGCAGAAATGGAGAAATGCCTGGCATAGAAGGCCACTTGGACCAGCTTAGCATGGACCACTCTTCCCTGCCAGCAATGCAAAATTTAGAAACTGATTCTGATATAATTTTGGCTGTGAAAAACAGATTTTAAATCACACAGTACAGGCTTAAGCTTTAAGGTGCTACTTAAAGATATTATGCTTTAAATGTCACTGGTTTAAGTCCCCGTTTTAGTGTACAACTGACTAAGGAGATAACTGTAAGATTGACTTGCTTCCATCATCACCCAGGAAAAGTGGCATAAACTGAAAATAGCCTCAGAATTAGCAGGTTTTCTTTAGTACCCAAAGAAGAATTTTTCAACTACACTTTGACTACAGCTGGGTAATACTCCCATCCAGTGAGAAATATTGACATTTCAACATTTATTTTGGTCCCCCAGCAAACTGAAAAGTTGAAATTAAACATGTATTGAACTGAGTCAAAATAAAACATTTGGCTCACTTCTATAAAATTAAGTTTTATGACTTAGGTTGAACTGACAATACAATTAAGTCTTTCAGTTTGATTTCCCAAAAGAAGGATTCAATTTTCTGAAAAATCTTTTCCCAGAAAATCATTCCCATGGAACATCCACAACCACCTGTAATTTTCAATGATACGGAAAATAGCCACTGCAACTCTATACAATATAGTACTGATCACTAGGGTCCACATAACCCTTAAAAATGCATGCATTATGACTAAAATACTAGTTAAAAAATGAGAAAAAGAAACACCCCCCCTCATTCTCTAGACTCTCCCGATACCTAGGACCAGAACTTAAAAGTTTAAATTAAAACTTTAAAACACTATAAAGTTCTGCAAATAGAATGGGTCATCAAAAGCAAGATTTTAAAGATACAATGTCCAGTTACTGCTAAAGCTTTAGTTTCTTCTTTAAACAAACTTGTAGAGTTCAAGAGTAAAAAAATGCAGAGTGGTTTTTCAATGGAATATGAAATGCCTTTTAATTTCTCTCAAAATCAATACAGACAAGGTGTTTGTAAATTTAGGCTACTTTGAAAGAAAAAAAGGAAAACGTGACATGAATCACTACATCTCTGTGAGACATTTTATCATATGCTTCAATTACCATACAAAATCCTAGATGCTTTTATAACTTATATACCTATCACAGTATTATTTCTGCTTTCCAAAATCTTATTTATATGTTGCTTTAGAAAAATCCTTATGAGGGAAGGATCAGTAGTACCACCCTATATAGTCAGGAAACAGAGAAACAGACTTGCATTATAGCCACACTGGAAGTCTGTGGCCAAGAAAGCAATTGAGTCCTTTTTTTCTGTTTGTCTCTTTCCCCTGAGAATAGAAATTAGGAGAAAATTCAGATAGAAGGCATATTCCTCAACCCTTTGGAACAGAGATTTCTCCCACAGCTGCTACCTGCTCCTTTAACATCTCTACTAAGACTTCAATCAACCTCCTCTTTTTGCATCTGCAAGCCAGAAGCACTTTGTAGGAAATGGAGAGTATGCAAGCAGGCACAAAATCTCTGAACATAGATACGGGTGCTGTGGAGATGCTGACAGTGTTTCAGGGATGAGGGATAGGTGGAAGGCCAAAGTCATGTATGGCAAAAGCAGAAGAAATGACATTGGCTCCTTTTCATGTGCTAAATGGTTACTTACCGGTTGACCTCTGAAGGAGCTGGGGTGGGGAGCGGGGTAAATTCTATTAAAACATATGTACAAATTTAGACACTTCTAATCTTTGCTTCAAACTTGCTTTGTAGTAAATGTTTAATGCAGCAGTTGTTAAAATATTTGGCAAGCTATTTTTCTGACTGAGAAGCTGGCCATACCATCCACCACTAGCAACCACTTCCATTTGAACGAGGATCTGAATCTATACCATCCTGCTGTACCTGTGCCAAGAGCTGTATGCAGACCACAGGAGAGACAGAGGAGGAGTCCTCTGTGTCTCTGTTGAGAGAAACAAAGCTATCTGAAGGGGAAATTCTTTGCTGCTTATGCACGGTCTGGTACCTTGTGTTCCAAAGAGTACTCAGCACCTTGCAGTATCTTCTCCGTGTAGTGCCAAACAAAATCCTGGACACATGGGCACACTGATACAAGCATCTCTGATCCAGTCAGCAGAAAAGACAGGCAAGCCTGGAAACTTCCACGTGGAAGTTTTCCATCTGGAAAATACATCCATGTGGTTCAGTTCATGCAAAATCCCAATGCAATAGCTGTTCACACTTGTATTGCAGAGTACTGATTTCTCCAAGTCTTTACAAAAACCAGGACAAATAATGATCCCTCTCTCCTGGACCACTGAGGCAGGATGAAGAACTCCTACTATGTTCAGCACCCCTGTATTGCTTTCTTAAACAGTAGTTGTTTCATAAACAAGGCAGGCCTGTGGACCACTTCACTGTACTGGGACTGCTACCTCGTGCCTTGTGCTACCTTGTCTGTGAAGCTGTCTGTCTGCTCCTTCATTTGTGGATTCCTGACTTAGGCTAGATAGATGGCTCTGAGGCAGTGAATAGTTTTTGTTCTGCCCGTTTAAGCTTCTGCGAGCACTAATAGTGACAGCTTTTGAAAGCACACATACAAGGGAGCATTTGTTCTCTATTAACAATGTTGTTAGAAGTCTTCCTGTGATGTGCTATTCCCCACCACCTGGGATTTCATATTACTGACATGTAATTCACAAAATTAAAGTATAAGAAGAACATAGATGCTGGAACTATATTGAATACCCCAGGAGCTGACATTTTGGACTGAAATAATTAAAATTGGCAGGTTTTCTACAAAGATCTAATAAGCATATTCCATGCTAATTCCAAGCTAATAACTGAAAGACCTGTCCCCTTCCCAGAAGTGAAACTCTAAATTGATGTTACCCCTGTTTTGTTCCATCAATAACTGCAGAGTATTAAACTGCTAGAATGTTTCTACTGCTCATTTGCAGCTACAGAGGCTTTTGCAACTTGCCTGCACGGGTGTTACACTTGATACTTTGCCTCCAGCTCTGATGCAGAGGTGTCTGATAACTTGTGGGACATAGTCAACCTGTGATAAAATCCATAACCTTGGTGAAACAGCTATGGTGCAGCTCTTTTATGCACAAAATTCTGAACAGCTTTCCAGAGTTTAAGAACAAAACACAGCCTCAGAAGAGTAGTAAATAATAAATGACTATAGAAGAGGAAAGTAAAAGTGGCACAGGCAGAAAAGAGTCAGAGGGATAATCTGAGAAAAGACCTGAAATAAGACCGTAAATAGACAAGTGAGAAAAGTTTAAAATGGCTAATCTAGGTAAGATTGGGAGTGGATTTATGGTGGGCAGAGAGCTAAAGGGCCGAACTCCCTGATCCTACACTGGTTAATGCTGCAAGAACACAGTACAGCCTCCTACACAGGGGGCTGCCACTCCCCTGAGTGTTTTCTGAAAAGTGAAAAGCTCTAGATAAAACAGTAAGTGGCATTTCACTGGCACCAGTCTCAAAGCTCTGTATTTTGTGCACTCACGGACACTTAAAAAAAAAGCTACACATGCAGAAAAGTATATTAAAAACACCACAACAAACCACGCACAAAGATTTTCTCCAACAGCTTTCAAGTTTTTGCTTGTATCTGGTACTCCTTAGTGATCCCTTTACGTGCTTAATGAAATGATATTTCACCACAAAAGTCAAAACAGATATAGATCATTACTATTCTTCTGCAAGAACTGGGCTCCAACATCATAAGTAGTGTTAGAGAAAACCTTGGGGTAAAATGTAATTTCCAACCTATTAATCTAATTCTGTAAATATACAAGCAAAAACTTTCCACCAGGCTCATGAGTTGTATTTCTACTACTGATTTCATCCAGCCTACATACCTAGAAGTTAACAGGAACTCCAAAATCTGATTAAGTTATGCCCTCAGGTCACTCTACCTCCGAAGTCTTTCTTCCACTAGATAGATGCACATTTAGCCCACTTCCTCCATTAAAAAAATCTTAATAGCATTTCCACCCCAGGCCTGAAGCTAACAAAAAAGTTGCTACTAGTAATGCCCTGAGAGCACATCCACCTTGTATAAATAATGGGGGTTAGAATACTTTTGAGGATCAAGATCACACTGGATCAACATACCATGTTTTCCTCTAGTTTGCAATGGGGAGCAATACGTTTCAGAATCACAATAATTCACCATTTTCAGAAATTATCACATATGCTATTTCCAGCAAACATTTATTTGACCTGTGCAAACACTTGTTTAGCTGTAGCATACTCACATAAGTTTTCAATGGGAAAAAGTTCTTTTTTTCTGCAAATCTATACCTCTCTTCATCAAGGACAAATTTTTCCTCTGCTGTCAACCTGGTCTCTTGTAGTGCACTGGCCTCCATTTCTGATGCTTTGGTAGTTTCATCAGTATCACTGTTCATTTGAGGAATAGTAAAAAATATCTTTGACCTCTCTCAGAGTTTTCAATCCCTAAATGACCTTCATGTATAATTTTAATAATTTTTTCCCAGTAACACATTTCAGATCGTCATCCTGGTGCCCTTAAACAGAATCCTTTGCAGTATTGAGAACTTCTCCTTAATCCTAAAAGGGACAGCAGCACATAAACTTCTGGTCAATAGCTTCTCTGATTTTCTAAAAGGTCTATTCCTTAATTATGTAGTCAGGACAACTCCATATTTTCTTTATATTAGAAATTGTTGGGATTTTTTTCTTTAATACGATTGACACATCCTTGGTTGCTTGTATGCTTTCCTCTAAATCTTCCTTACAAATGCTCAAGAGTATTACTCCAGCCATCAGACCTCTTCCTCTACTATTCAGTTTGTAAATCACACATTTGCAGTTGAACAGAAAAAATAATCCTTCTATGCCTGGCAGGCATCTGCCCAGTGCTTCCTGGAAACTGCAATGAATGGCTTGCAGTCATGTTCAGCTAATATGGGTCTCCAAAAAATACATCCTGGAAATTTTTCATCACCAGGAGCTAAGCTAGGACATCTTTCTCAACTTGTATATACTGAGATTCAGCTATTGCTGCAGCTATGACACATAACTCACTGGCCTCCAGTTTTGAACACATTATATAGATAAATGCTCTAGTACCTGCTCTGGTAGCTTCATGTTTAACATTACCTACCTACAAGGTCTGTTAAGACCTTGGTCATAGTTGCCATTTATTTCTCTATCTCTTTATGAGAACATGTATTCTATCTCTACTGGGTGTCTTTAGATTAATCTAATCTTAGGTTGTTGATCAGGACAGCCATACAAAGCCATCTGCTCACCAAACTATACATTCCTCTCTGTTCCTTAGGGTAGACATATTATTGACAGCTGGAATCTTCTTCAGATCTGTCTGTACAATTCCCCAGTTACTGTCTATCCCAAGGAATTTACATACTCCCTTGCTATGGCAAGCATCCTTATTAGCTTCTCCAACATCATTCCAAAATGCAGTTTCTCAGTAGATGCCAAACACAACAAAAATTGGTGCTATTTCTTCAAACTGCCAAGGAGATGGTTCATGGCATACACACACTTTCTTTCCTCAAAAGTACAAGCCAGAATTTTGCTGATGCCTTAATTATAGACAAATCCTTGGAATTAGTCAGTAACTCTTGTGAAGTAGTGGAGATTTTTGCTCTTTGCATATTGCTTTAATTATGTGGGCCCTAGACACAGGTGTAGGGAGCCATCTGCCACTCTGTTGATTCTTCCAGTTCCTGCGTGACTTCTAGAGCCTCTTTATATCTGCTCTTTAAGGAAAAGAAACTCTTCTCAAAGGACGGGCAAGAGCTACATGCCTTTGCCACACCCATCCTTGGGGGCCTGCATCAATTCCAAATGGACATTCATAAGCTTATCTTCAATTATTTAATTTCCCTCCAATAGATCCATCCCCTTGATGCAACCAATAGCCTGACAAAGCTTCACTCAACAGTGGTGAGCTTTCCTCTATTGCTATGAGACATTTTATCTTTTCCTCACTGTTATTGACTCAACAAGGATTGGTATCCCTATATTTTAAGTACTGGCTGAGCCCATTAATTTCTCCTGTCTCTTCTCGTGTGTCTCAGCTCAGTATGGAGTCCATGCAATCAAAGGGAAGGTACAGAACAGTTTTGTAGTGAAAAAAAAATTCCGTGGAAACAAAATAGAGTTCATAGCTTGACAGTGAGAGGTACATAACATCAAACGTATAATTTATACATGCTATATAGCTAGGGTCTCCTGAATTATCCCCAACAAGTACAGTTATTATAAGATTTTCAAAAGAATTCTTAATTTATAAACTGACTGCAGAAGCTTGGCAAAATTTTGGTTTCTGAGGTGATGAGAACACAGCCAAGCCATCAGCTGAGAGAGCCTTTTCCCATATTACAGGCTTTGTACTTTGTTGAGCGGAATGTCCCACTGGACAACTATCTGAGAGGGTCAAGCAACTTGCCTTTGGAAGCAGTATGTTTAATGGAAGTCCTGAAAACCAAAGAACCTCCATCCTGAAGCCATTGTTTAATCTGCTGCCATAATTATTTGTTAATACTCAACTGACAAACTGATGAGGGGAAAATGGAACAGGAGAGTTTCTCTCTCCTGAAGTGTCATCCTAGTAGCAAAGCCCATTATAGGCTGATTACAAACCCACCTCTCATCATCATACAAGCAAGTAAAAACCCTTTATTCTTTTGCATGCCAAGGTTTAAGTCACATTGACAACTAGAATTTGTTCTCAAATTTTTCAATACTTTAATCTCTTTTTGAGTTAAAAAATAAGAACAGCTTTTTTTCCCAAATTTTTATGAAGTGTCTGATGTTTCTTTGTGTCCCTCTGTCAACCCAGTGAAATCACGTTATATCACAAAATCCAAAACTTAAGTAGATTTTACTGACTATCCTCCAGGCAGCTTCACTGTTCATTTTTAATCCATGTAGAGTGCTTAAATACCACAGCGATAAGTGTTTTATACAGGCATATAGATAGATTTTGACATTGGATCACGAAACAGGCAGTCTTCAAGGGCAGCAATTGTAGAATCTCTAAGAAATTGCCATTGTTCAGGAAACAAGACATGATTGTCCATCATCATAGCTGGTAGAGAAAATAAAAACTTGTGGAATAAATATATTCTGTGACAGCACCTGTCACTGGTGAATTCTTTTGCCTGCCACATCAAAGATAGTGGATGATATATGGAAGACAGTGGATTTCTGCTGACAGTTTTCCACAATTTCCAAGCCACTAATGGAGTACAGATACTGTTTTGCAGTTCTCTCTAGCCTGGTCAACACTTTAATTTAGTATTGATATTTAATTTGTTCCTTTATTAGCAATCTGGTGACCCTTCAATCCCACTTACTAAGAATTTAACAAATTATGTCTTTACTTATTAATGGCAGAGGAAAAAGTAAATGTGAAATAAACTGGGAAGTTCTATAATCAAAAACTTTTTTTAATTTTAGAGCTAGTTAAAGTTGCTAAGAGATGTGAGTACCTCCTGTTCCCTTTGTTTACAAGCAGCAAGAAGACTTGAAGTAAACAATTTAAAGTGCCATAAATTTTATACTACCCACAGTATAAGCACTACATTATGCCAAGGAAAAAGAAATACGAATTTCATCTCTGCATAGAGAATTTAGCCACTGCTCACAACAAATGCTCTATTGCAATGTCAAAACATCAGTAAATAATGACAAAAATAAAACTGGAGAGACCCAAACCAATTCTTAGATTTTTCTTGAAAAAAAGAAAAAAGGAAAGAAGGGAGGAAAGAAAGAAGATATGGAAATACTGGTTTCTGTGTTCACTTTTTATGCAGCTCATAAGTCTTAAGACCTGAAATGTGCACTTTCATTTTTAGCAAGTGTGTTTCTAACCCTTCAATCTTTCAAAAGAAAAAGTGAACAAAATGCCAGCCAACCCAGGTAAGTTCTTCTGACCATCTGTTTTGCTATTTCCAAAAATAACAAACATCTCTAATCTGAAAGCTTTGGTAACTAAGAAAGTTATCTATGATGATTTAAATGCCCATTTTACCAACTGTTTCACCGTTGGGTTACTTTAGTGATGTCAGCTTCTTTTGTAGTTCCAGATCATCTGTTCAGAAATTGCACAGCAGAATAAACAACATTAGGAAAGGTGCTGCCCATAATACATAAATTTTGTATCTAATTCATTAAAAATCTCATTTAAATGAAGCTGAAGCATAGCTTCCTCTCTGTCAAAACAGATTTTCACAACACGAATGGACCAGGACTGAGTCCTAGACAACCTGCAACTTCTGTACAGAGACGCCACTACTTCTGCTTTGAAAGGTTTATTTCTCCAGAATAGCAGACCTTTGGTTTGATGGCTGTTTTATATGTTGTCAACTTCAGCTTAAAAGCGTTTTGATTTTGTTTTTCTTTATCTCAAAGTCAAAAATTCAACAGACAGAATGACAGAAATGCTCATTGGAAGGGAACCCTGGGGGTCATTAAGTCTAATCTCCCACTCAAAACTAGATCAAGTCAGCTGCAGATTTGTCCAGTTTTTAAAATCTCCAAGTACAGAGATGTTGCAATAATCTGGGTACCTTTTCTTATGGAATACTTCCCTCCCAGGGATAAAGTTTTTCTTAAGATCTCATCTGAACCTTGCAACTTGTGTCCACTATGCATTTGTTGTGGTTTAATCCCAGACAGCATTTAAGTATCACGCAGCCCCTTGCTCACTTTTCCCCTGTGGTGAGGAGGAGAATCAGAAAGAAAAGGTAAACCTCGTGGGTTAAGATAAGAAACATTTAATAATTGAAACAAAATAAAACATAATACTAAAACTAGTAATACTAAAACTAATAATAAAAACTGTAAGGAAAAGAAGAGGGGGAGAGAGAGAGAGAAATTAACCCCAAGAGAAACACATGAAGTACAACACATTTGCTCGCTGCCCACTGCCCAATACCCAGCCTGTTCCCAAGCTGCAATGGACCACTCCCAGCCAACTCCCTCCAGTTTATTTACTGAGCATGATGTTCTATGATATCGAACATCATTTTGGTCAGTTTGGGTCACCTGTGTGTCCCCTCCCAGTTTCTTATGCATCTGGTCACTGGCAAGAGCATGGAAAGCTGAAAAATCTCTGATTTTGAGTAAGCAGCACTCAGCAACAACTAAAACATCAGTGTGTTATCAACATTATTCTCTTACTAAATCCAAAACACAGCACTGTACTAGCTACTACAAAGAAAATTGACTGCATCCCAGCCAAAACCAGGATAGCCTCGCTTCATCATTTGCCATTCCTGGGAGGCCCTGGCTCTGTTGTCTTTGCCACTCAAACTATTTGTTCTCTCCACTGCCTCCTTTTCACCAGGCTAAATGAATAGAATTCCCTCAATTTTTCCTCATCATCCATGCTTTCTTGGTTTCTGAACATCTTGGTTGCCCTCCACTGGACCTCCCTGGTTTCTCAATGCTTCTGTAGAACTAGGAAGCCTAAACTGGATATAACATCCTCATGCACCCTCAGCATGGCTGCACAGAGGAAAATAAGAGCATCCCTTGGGGTCTGTTAACTACACGTCTTGTACTGGGCTACATAAAGATGATCGTCTTACTCTGCTGGCTCATACTCAGCTTTGTGTTTAGTACCTTAACCCCCCATCCTTCCCCAATGGGCTGCTACTCAGAGATACAGTACCTGACCCGCACTGACTACGGATTATTCTGCCCCAGACGCAAACTTTTTCCTTGCTGAACTTAATGACATTACTGTAAGCCCAGTTCTCATGTTTCTCAGGGTCTCTCAGTGGAAGCTCTGCCATCTCAGAAGCACACATTCATGTGCCAACTGCCCATCAAGGCATTACTTTCCAGTCAAAACCAGAAAATCCCTTCTACGTCATTAGGAACCCAAGTGGTAGAGCAGTACAAAGTGGAAGGTAGATCAGACTACTGGAGGAAAAATCACTGACATGAAAAAAAGAGGCAAGCCTAGACAAATACAGCTGTAGATGGACTACCCTTACAAAAGGTGAAGCAATCACCAGCAGAACATTAGAAGCAATGCTTTCCTCCTCACTTTAATCATAGTATTTCCCTGTTATGAAGGGTTATCTGTGGAGGAGATGGAACTAGTTAATGTCACCTCAATCTCCTGGGATGAACGTGGTGTCACATGACACCTGAACCCCTTTGCTCTATCACTTCCTCTCTCAGAAAGGGCTGTCACTCAGAATATGAAATATATTTACAAATTAATTAACTTTGGCCAGTGACTGAAGAATTAGATTCCCATTAACAGAGATTCTGTCTGAGTGATGAATACACAGAACACTGGTGGAATAAAATACTAGCCCTTCTTGCCTCCCAAATCTGAATGCTCAGCAATCACACCACCTCTCCCTTCATCAGTCTTTTTTCCCTACACTGTCAACCTTTCTTTTCTCAAAGCCAATAGAATTTGCTTTAGTAGATGAAGGTACATGTGTACTGAAGAGAGTATTTGATCTCTGAAAACAACTCATCAACTCATTAAATACAAGCCCATTTACACAGAGAGCTGTGAAAGGCAAAGCGGAGTTGGCGGTGAGGACACATTAGCTGAGAATAAGATGGAAGTCTCTGATGAATAAAATAGTTCCTGATTTTAGGACCTGAAGCAGGGAAAAACCTGCACAGAAGAGTTCATGGTGCAAGCTGTATATTGTGTTGGTTGGAAGTTTCATTTTGTTCTATCTCGTGTAAAACACAAGCTGTTTGTCAGAGGGACTATGTCTGCACAGCCAGGAAGATGTTACAGAATACAGGCTCGCACACAACAGTGTGGGTAGAACAGGTGACTGTTCTGATGGTGCTAACAAATCTGAAAATAAATTATGGGTGTGATGCAGTGTTCACAGAGCAAGGGCTAACCATTTATTCTTGGAAACAAACAGTGCTGCAGAACTCAGACAGTCTCAGCAGAAAGGCAGAGTGGAGATTGTGGCCCAGTTCTTAGTCAGTCATGCAATAATGCTTCAGGTGGCAAGCAATGCAAAAACAGGCCCTCATCATACTGCTTCTTTTTCATGCTCCCTGTCTGGAGTGGGAAGCCTTAATGAGCTTAATTCTACTATGCAACTCATTTAAGCAGCAAAGCAGCGGCCCAGACAATTTAAGCTATCATCAATTCATTTAGAGCAGCCCTTACAGATTAGTGACACTTCAAGGATATAGCAGATTACAAATAAAATAAGCTGTACTTGCCTCAAAGACCAAAATAAAATAAAGAAAAATCCAAATTCATTCATCAACGAGAATGTTCATTATTTAGTGGAACAAAATTCATCTTCCAAATCTTCAAATGTTGGTCCAACAGCACATGTGATGCTTGTGAGGGTTTACTTGTATCAGCTACAGAAATAATAAATTTTGAGATGTTTTTGCAAGAGTTGTGGTTATTTGCCATAATGTCCTTACTAGACCTAAATATCAATAATTAGGTTTTTCTCTCTGTGAAATGTCTCCATGATTTGAAACAGCAACAATTATTTTTCTTTATTTCTTGTTCTATATTGTTAGCAGAAGTCAAGATGTCTTATGAGATAGCTGCTGTGTTCTACTTTAGAGCTACGTAATGAAACTTCTTTTATCTAATATCTGCACTTTCTTATTTAGCAGAAGATATTTATGTGTTATTCTTTTTACATTTAGAAAGGTCATTCAAACAGCAGCTGGGTAGGCAGCAACTGACAAATAATAATGCTGCACTGGAAATGGGGTGGACCAAAGAAGTCGACCAAATGCCAATATTCACCACACTGTAATGAGCGACGCAGCACAGTGCAGTAAGTAAGGCTGACCTCAGAGATCCACAGCTGATTATAGTTACGAGATGTTATTCCTGGGGCATGAAGATTATAAAGACAAACCTCAGCAAATGCAGTTGCAGTTAGTCTCCCGTTGTCTATTCCTTCCTCTCTGCTGGCAACAACCAACTGTGAGGCAAGGGGTGAGTCCCACAATGCCACATGCTCTCCAGCAGTTATTGAAAATTCAAATAGCTGTGAAACTTTGCACTGCAGTCCATCAGACGTGCTCGTGAGGCAAGACCCTTTTATCAAAGATGGGCAATACAGTGTGCTATATAAATGACTTTAAGCCCTAGCTAGAGCTTATTCCCAGGCATCTCACAAGCACATACACAAACATAGTCTTTTTCTTCCTGTCAATTGAAAACAGGATGCATTAGCACTGAAGTCCAGCACAGGAAAAAAAAAAAGGAATGGAAAGAACAGAGATATTGTCTGCAGGTCATGCTGTTAGGACAGAAAAAACCTTGATGCTTTAAGACCTTGCACAGGCTAATCTTCAGTGGCTTCCAAACATTTTTTAGTATAAGTTAGGAACTATATTTACCTAACGTGAACTGCAAGCTGTTAGACTCCATCCTTTATCGACAACACTTCTGGTATGGCTGAATTAATTTTATTGTTTGTAGGAATATTCTCCTACATTTCTCCAGAGTACCAGAGGCCATGCAGTAAGACTATAAGAAATGAGACTCTTAACCTCAAATGTGGTAAAAACATACAGAGAAACATGAGATCTGGTACTAGGTCAGTGAGAGAAATACAGAAAAAAAAGAAGATATTTTCCAATTTACCAGCCCTTTGCTGTAAAGGCTGGTAACGTAGATAATGTGTCAGTGAATGTGTTAAGAAGCAAAGGAAACACAATTATACTTTCTAGACTAATGTCAGGCAATAACAATTTCCATAGTGACAGACTAAGCCATCACCTGCAAAAGTTTTCGAGGCAGGAAGGGAGGGAGAGGTGATAGTCTGATAAGCTGTCAATAGTAGTTCATTACGTATTTTTGACCATCAGCCCCTTGTAGAGAGGGAAAAGCAGCCACCCAGCCAGGGCAGGTATATAATCTGATTGATGCTTCACATAAGTGGCTTTCAAAAACTTGACTGAGCATGAAATCTCATCATTAAAGTTTATGTCCTGAGTGAGTGGGGGAAAGAGAAAAAGAAGGAAAGAGACCAAACCAAAGGGAACCAAAGCTGACAGAACAATGGCAAATTTACAGCCAAGCACCTACTTAAGCAAGATTTCCAAAGCTAATCACACAACACCAAAACAGGCTTCTGCTTCTGAAAGAAGTTAAAGAGGCTCACCCTCTCTCCCTGTGCAGACACATAAAAGAAACCAAGAGTAATAAAATCAAAACAAATGGGATCCCTGGAATCCAAGTATCTGCTCTGTCTGTTTTACCAAAGAGTCTTAAAGCACTGAGGAATAATCAGGCACAAATAACCTAGGGTAACTATATACATTAATTCCATATTTAACCCTCTGCTTTGCTCTGGTTATACAGAAAAAACTGTTTAAGCAATATATTAACTCCATGATTTCTGTCTTCCTACCTGCTTAGTATGAAATAAATCAGAGCAGGGAAGGAACATGGAATAACAACACTGTATCCATAAGATCCTTCCTACCAGAGACAGGAGTTGTTAAAACTTCAAGAATAAAAAGGCCTATCAAGATCACAACATATTCTTATGTAGTCAAGTCTCAAAGGACTGGGGAAGAATAGAATATTTCAGCTATATTCATTCTGATTTGAAAACAAATTGGTCTGACTTGCTTTGCTCCCCCCTTTGTGTTCTTTTGTGCAATTATTCTAGCTTATGAATTTACTGGCAGAAATGTTCACAGAAAGAGCAAATTTTAGTGGCCATTGGAGATTATTTGTGAAGAGTGAATTTAAAATTTTTAATCATTAGCATTCACTGTGTAAATGTGCTTCAAAGGCCTAGGCTCATCCCATCAGGGACTAGCACTGCCCTAGGTAACCAATATGTGCAATCACAGCTAATCAGTCAGATCTGATTTCAAATATTCGCAATAAACAGATCATGGACAAGCTGCAAGCTAAAATTATTCATAGAAATAATTTGACAAATGATTGTCAATACTGAATAATTCAAGAAGATCCCACATTGTTCATAAACAATTCCCAGAGAGAAAGGAGGGTGAAGTTTGTTTTATAAATTCATGATGGATTCTTCAACTAGGGCTGCTCAAAACACCCTGGTGAATAAGGTTAGCCTCTGCCTCTCATAGTTCCTTCTGAAACATGAACATTTGAATGGCCATATTTCAGGAGGAGGCACTGCTTTTTGGATGCTCCATTTGCAACTAGCCAAGTAAATGAGGATCTGTGAAGGACACCAGCTAGAGTTAATGGCATCAGTATCTGTACAAACAGTCTATGACACGAAACAACTCTTCAGTGACTGATAGTCATTTCTGCTGGTGTTTGGCTTTAGCAACTAGTTTAACAGAGGCTGGAAAGATTATTCTACTTTCTTCCTTCCCAGTCTTCTGCTCATGTGTTACTGATCCTTCCATGAAGGCAAAAACAGATTCAGTTCCCCCACTCTCCATTAATAAGCATTCACTTCTGAGAAGAAACTTGGCTGCTGTTCCTCCTGAACCACACAACAATATTGTGGGTTTGTTTTTTAATTTGTAAATAAATGAAAAACAATGTGTCTGTCTTATACAGGGAAGCAGACTACATACTAAGATATGAGTCTAAATCCTCTACTGTCTGTCAGGATGCTATACCAAATAAGTTAAAGGAGACAAAACCTGTCATTTAATATTTACTAGCATGTTATTTCTTTGAAAACGTGTCATTCCTGGCATTCCACCACAACTGTATCCAAATCTCCAAGCATCACCTGTTTAGTACTGGGTTCTGCACCTGAAGACTTGACTGAATAAGAGTCATGAGCACAACACTAAGAAAAGTATAAAGTTTAAGAAATGTGACATAAGAATATAGAAGAAAAAAAGAAGAGGAAAGAAAAAAGAAGAAAAAGTTAAAAAACAAGAATGACTTGTTTAGCCTAGGAATATCTGAGGAATGACATGATAACAGTCTCTCATTATGTAAAACGCAGCAAAGACAACAGTGATCAATTGTTCTCCATATCTGCTGAGGATAGAACAGGACGTAATTAATTTAATTTGCAACTGAACAGAATAAGATTAGATGTTCAAAAGAAATTTCTATTTGTAAGAGTAAGAACTAGAAGTTCACTACCTCAGGCAGTTATGCAACCTCTCTACCAAGAGGTGTTTTTTTTTAGAAAAACAAGTTTGACAAACTTCTGACGGAATAGCAAAAGCAACTTGATCATCCCCTGAACTGCAGGATGGACTAGAGAACTTCTCAAGAGACAAATACTCTCATGACCTCTTACAGCTCTGCTCTTGTGAAAACCTTAACCCGCCTTACAGGAAACGCCCTGAAATGCTGAAGACTACACCTTCCCTGAAGCATGAGGAGTGTTCCATAGTGGGTGGAGAGGTTAGTATTGTCACAGTCCAAGCCATGATGCTTTAGTCCCCTTTCTCCAAACTATTTTTGTCTGCTTTGTCTTACCATACGGAGTGCAGTTTTCAGATGTAATGCAAAGGGTCACCTTGAAACCTAAAAAAAATGCCTGCTGTAGAATGTGAAGATGAATTAGATTTATCTACGGGATGCTTTAAATGTAAATTTTGCATGACTGGAAATAAAAGGATGTTTTATAGAAGCACCTATTCCTCTTCCTCCCTCACCAAATCAATGAACAGAAGCACCTTAGATCCCAGGAAGAAAGAAGATTAAACTTAAGAAAATGAAAGATTGCAAAACTCATATATCTGTGCAAATTTTTTTGCACAGACTTAACTGCTGACACACACAAGAGACTACAGGCATGCTGTAGCTACTGTTTAAAGCCTTACCGTGACTGCATGCAAGTGACCACTGCTCTGAAGAGCCATTCACCAACACACTAGCTCTAGTGAAGACTTTCCTCCAGACTTTTAAAAACTCTCCTTACCTGTCATTGAACATAATTTGCCAAGGTAACATTATATGATGCTTTTCTAACAATCAGAACGGTACTTTTAAATCTTTTTCTCTTTCACAAGTCTGGCTAAGCCAATTCTCTCAAGTCTAAAAGACCTACCAGAGCTGCAAGCTCTCAGGTTTTGCCCCTCCCATGCTCTGCTATTTCTGAACCCACTTGCAGACCATGAAGAAAAGCACCATGTCTACCTTTCCTGCACTCTGAATCTCCTCTGTTCCTCCAAGACACAGTCAAACATTTTATACCTTCTAGATAACAAAACCCACAAGAATTTATTCATGTTTGCAACTTTTCTTCATTTTGCTCATATCTCAATCTCTTCTTAATTGTTATTTATGCACATATATGTGGTTAGTGTTTCAGCTTTTGAGGATGACAGCTCTAAGACCACAGGGCTTGCTAAGCTAAAATAAAGCACAATCAACACAAACTTTATATTAAAATGTTTATATTGAACAGAAGAGGAAATGTTTCCAGGCCTAGAGCATCATGCTACATTTTAATCCTCGCACAAAAATATATTCCTTCTTACAATCATCTGTGGCTCTAGTTCTTGCCCATAATACTTGAAATGCAAGCAAATAAGTGCCATTACTGTGCCTCTCACAGGATGTTCTCTGAAAATTTCCAGCCTCCTGACTTACAGAGTGTTAAGACTAACAACCCACAGCTTGTGAGGACTTGCAGATGAGCACTGTATTTCTGGTCAACTCAGTTTTGCCTTAGGTCAGGGGTGAAACAGTTCTCTTGCTGAATTCCCACTGATGAGAGTCCTTGCCTTGTTTCTCTATAAGTCATATGCCGTTTCTGTAAAATTAGAAATGGACCCTCACAGAAACAAAGCACTTATTTTTCTCTGCCTCCCCTGTTGCACCCTGTGTCACTTGACTACCAGTGGTGTACTGATCAAAAAAATCCATAGGAGGTAAGTGGGAAGAAATAAAGCTCAAGAGATAGATTGCCTCCACAAATCCAATTCCTGTATTCCTCAGGCTTTTAACTTTCAGACCTAGTTCAAGTCAGTTAGTTTTTATTTATCATAGAGGCAAGAAGCTCATTAGACCAACTCGACCATTTCCAGTCAATCACATACTATGGAGCTGACTACACGTTGGAAACCAAGTGTCCTGCTCTTAACAGGGCTAAGGATTTCACCCTGACACTTTACTTACATTTGCTGAAACCAATACTGTACAAGCTGTATGAAA
Source organism: Neopelma chrysocephalum (assembly GCF_003984885.1). NCBI lineage: Eukaryota > Metazoa > Chordata > Aves > Passeriformes > Pipridae > Neopelma > Neopelma chrysocephalum. Next base: position 13,216,221 of record NW_020897715.1, read on the forward strand.
TTGTTGTAAAATCCAAGCCCAGATACCATGACCTTGTCTGCCTTGTCCCCCACCTGCATCAGTATCAAGTTAAATTGAACTGGTAGCAATTTTCCTGTAAAAGTTGACAGCGCTATAGACAATGCTTCTGAGTGCTTCTAGGTCTAATGGGTAAAACGTTATTCTCCCTGCAATAATTATGGGTTCTACAGTACTTTGAGGAAAATTGCAGTGGACAATACATAAACACTTCAATGCTGTGATCACTTGATGACTAGTGCAATGACTTGTGGGTGAAAAGGTTCAATACCACGATAGTTACGGAATGGCTGATAAAATTTGCATGATTTTCTAGCAATCCTGTACACTACTGTGATGTTACAGGAAAGTGTAAGGAAATAACACTCCTAAAATAACTTTCATAACTAATTAATTGTTAAGCAGAACCAAAAGCCAGAAGCAGTCCTTCCCTGTGGTTCTGTTACTGTCCAAGTCTACAGACAAGCTGGTGTGTGGGGGAGAGAGAGGAGGAAGGAGATAATGATTTGTATGTAAGATCCTGGGAAATTTCAGCAGTATTAATACTTGACAAGTGAGGCACTTCTGCTCTTAAGCATATCTGACAGGTATTTTGCAGCCAACTCAGAATTCACCACAATGTTCCTACCAACATTCCAAAAATCTTTAAATGGCCTCAAGCTGAGGGTCTACAGTGAAAAAGATACGTTTTAGGTGATGAAGTGAAATGTGCATGTAGCATACATAGAACCTCAGAGGGAGGACCAGGACTCCATTGAACATGCCCCTGGTGTCAACCCCATTGTACAACTCATTCACCCATCCTGAACCCAGTAGAGATAAGCACTGCTCTGCTGTCAGCCCTGGGATGTGCACCTAGCCTAGCTGGCAGCCACCTCTAAACTGCTGTACAGTCACATACGGCCCAGCACCAGTCTCTGTCAAATGAAAAGCACAGTTGTTAAAGGCTAGGAAGCTACAAAGCTGTGTGCATTGCAGCACATTCAGCTACTCTGCTGAAAACTGTCTTCAGGTTTACCTCAGTGGATAAAAGTCCAAGATGTTAGTTAGGAAAAAGAAGCTGAAGAAATAACTTGTGTAAAATAAAAACCCATAACCTATTAAAAAAGATGTCTCTAATTTTGGCTTTTAGTACAGGATTTGGGGCAATGTATTTTTCGTTTTGACGATAGCACACACCAAATATCTATATACAAGTGACAGCTTATAGGTTATTGAACTCTTTAGGTATCTGAAGCTTGCTTCTACTTCCATTAGTTTGCTCAGTCAGTGGCTCCTCTTTGGACCTAAAAAGGGCTACACCATGGACATTATTCACATAGATTTTCCAGTCTTCAGTACTGCTTGGGTTCCTTTCCAAAAACTTTCCTATTTCTGGCACTTGATCTACTTCAAGCCCTCCTGAATCTTGTAGAATTCTCTAGAGCTTCCTCATTCTATGAATTTGCTTTTTTAGAAGTCTTAAAAAAGAACAACAAAAATATCTCCTGAAGTGAACTATTACCATGTAAATCCCCTTTGGCTCAAACATGAATTTTTTTCAAGCTAAATAGAAAATACTCATGGAGAAGGGGAAGTGGAACAGAATTTTTAAGAGATATAAAGCAAACGTGTATCTGCCAAAAAATTAATTGATAAGGTTGTCTTTGTTTTGGTTTGGGTTTTTTTTTCCCCCTTTTACTTAAGACCTCTGGAATTACAGAAATCAAATTCAAATGCTTACTGTTGTGGTATCCAAATGAGCACTTTAGAAAGACAGTGAGAATAGAAAAGGATGGTAAATATTGTCAAGAGACTAAGATCTTGGGGTCATTCAGCAAAGTATTTAGTATTTCCCCACATTATGGAAAGAGGGAACAGAAACAACTTCAGACAGAGGCCTTACAGTACCTAGAGACCTCAAGGAGAGATCAGGTTGTGGTCCTTCCTCTGCTTTTTTTCCACTGAAAGATTTATTGAACATCTTTTTTTATAATTTATTTCTATTTATTTTGACACATAGCAGCAAGGGAAAGGAAAAGAAGCTAGTAAGCTAGAATAAATAATAACCTCTCTTTTGAGTTATTTCCCTTCCATTATTACACAACATCATTCATACTCTCTGAGGAATGAAATGGAAAAGAATTTTCTCAAGAGCTGGGATTACTTCTTCCATAGCTGACTGTGGTCCCCAAACTATGTATTGTTGCTTATTTTGAATATTCATCAGTGATCATACTAATACCAAATATCTCACTTTGCTTACCTTCAAAGGGAAGGTCCTGTGACTCACAGAACATGCCTGGACTCTTGCATGTTAAACAAGTATCTGAGTTTCATGCTGATTTTTAAATCCAGCCCTTGTTTGCTTTGAGGGGGAGTGACCCATCACATTTCCATTTTGGGATAAGATGATGCTAGGGCTCACAGAGATTTAATGCTTTCTTAGTTCTCCTCTAACTTCTCATTTGCTTGCTCTAGGAATACCCTCATAGGAAGGAAAATCAAAACGTAGTATTGCTGCAAGCTACCATCAAAAAGGACTAATTTTACTCCCACCTCATCCTGTTCTACAGAAGTATAATTCCACTTTTTTGAGTGGAGCTGTTTCAGATTCTCCATGTGAGTACCTGTGTGTGTTGCATACGTGAGAGGCAGAATATGTATGCAGTTTATAGACCTTTCCAATTGCAGCACTTAATGCTGAACAAAATGTTCCACCCATACCTCATCTTTGATGTCTTCTAGAGGTAAGAAAACCTTTCCTGTAGCCCTGCCTTCCTCGCTCTGCCATGAAGCACAACTCTCTTAACTGTTGGGTCCTTCTGCTTTAGGCACAATCCTCTCTTGATGAAAACAGATAAGCCCTAGGGTTGCTAGATAGCTGAAAGGTTAGTAATTACATTGGTCTCTCCTTTAGCATCTTCTCTCTTGTAACCGAGAGGGAAGTGTAACTTCAACAAATCACAGAGTTCCATGATCACCATGGAAACGAGAGATGAGCACCTCTCATGATGAAGACAAATGACTGGTTCAGTACCTCTGAAGTTCTGTACCCTCTCCCCCTTATTGTTTTGCATTAAATATCTAAAACTTCGGAATCTGAAACAAGTCAGGAATGTTAAACAGATGTAATAACAACAGCTCAGAGCAGTTGTGTAAAAAACAGTTCAATCCCTTCACAAAAGGTATTCACAGGTACTTTGAAAATATTACCTGGCTCAAAAAATATGGAATACTTTTGGTTCCCAGGACAGTACAAGGCTGGGAGAGCAGAGGGAACTGCAGGAAAGCAATGCTTTTGATACATTTGAGTTGATTCTGTTCCAAATGGAATTTCATGTTCTCAGTATGGGGCAGCATAAGGTGCAAGCAGGTGTTTGCAACCCACATGTTGATAAAAGATCTAATGTGGGGGTAGGCAGCACTGTCATGATATTTCACTGGAAATTTTTATCTAACAAAGAGTATTGGAAAATCAGAAAGGCACAATGGCTTGTCTGTTTTTCGTGCCCTGATATTACATACATTTCTTCCCCTTCTCCCACATGATAATCTGAATCTACCACTTCTTCCTCACCAGAATCCATGGAAGCATTCTCTGTGTAGTCAAATCACCTTCATTTCTGACAACTGAACCTGTGCTCTTCTACAGATGGCTAGTGCTGTAACAATCATGTTTCAAGAAGGTGAACTCCACTGTATTAGGTAGTGTAATGTGACCACAGTAGGAAAGAGACTAAGACCTGTCTCAGAAAGCTTTAACATGACAAGACAATGGAAAAGTGGAAGGGAAGAATAATGTGGAGGCTTTTTCACTTTACAATTTTGTACCTTTGTTATACAAGAGGCAACTCAATGGTTTCCCAAGGTCTCACATGAAGTACATACCTACAACTGAAACCAAACTGGTAAGTCCTGGTTCTATTGTCTTAATTACATAATTAGCATCCTTTTCTAATGAAGCTAATCATTAACATCGTTCAACACACAAAATTGAAATGAATGGAAGTACCACATGCTACCACACTAGAAGATGCATGCCCTTCACTATCTACCAAAACCAGCTTGTTGCCAGCAATGGTGATGTTTCAGTTGTGCAGAGCCCTATATTTAATAATTCAACTCAATAGAAAGCAAATTAAATTTTCCACAAGAATACCATTCTTTCATGTCCTTTGTCTTGTCTTTGGCTTTGCTTGTACAAAGACGAGCCATGCAGAATTTACCAACTAAGGAGTCTTTCTGCTGTGTCTTTTGCAACCAGACTTGCCTTTCTCGTATTGGCCTTTTTAGCCACCAACGCGCTTGCAAGAAACGTGGGTAGAGCCCTTCCCAAATCTTCGTTCGCGAAGCCTAGCCATGAATGATGTACAAAGACATATCCTGAATCCTGCCTGCAGGAAAGGGTCTTACAGCTCACTTTCCCTAAGCTTCCTGTGTCAACTGACTTCTATCTAACTTGCCTGGACACCAGGTCTCAGAGAACTTTCCTGATCCTTTCTCATCAAGATGTGCAGATCCCACTGTGCACTGGAAAGTTTTCTATTTCCCTTGTGTTGGTTTCCCCCTCCCAGTGTGGCTCTCAACTATGTTGAGTCATCATACCTGAGCAGCACCTAGAACATGAACTTTCCAGGTTGCTTGAGGTGAGTACATGCTATTGTAAGCTAAGGAATAAATACCTCAAAGTTGAAGTTGGAACATATAAAATGCTATACAAGCAACTTAAAATCCACTACAAAACCGGCATTATGGTATTACAGTAAGTAGCAGGTGTATATCGAACACGAAGCTCACAGTGCTATAGGAATTGACCTATTCTACATAGACATGTACCTGAAGACACAAACAACTCCTAAGGTGAAACAAGACCTTTGGTGGAGTAAAGATACATATGAGTTATTTTGTTTTGATGTTCCAATGCTTCCAGAAGAATGAGTATGTCTTTTTTTCATCACACAACATGATTGCTAATTTACTGATGCTTATTTTTGCCTCTCAAAATTCTGGCACATCTGCAGCGATGGAAGGCAGGTTTTATTTCTTTGAAAACATATGCTGCTGCATTTGTACTTAACCATAAGCTCTAGTAAGTCATAATACTACACAGCTTAGATTCTCAGCTCAGCAATGCAGCTTCTGTACACACACAAAGTCATGTAATTACAATATATTACATAGATGTTTCAAACATGCAGAACTGACATAACTGTGCAAGGAAACTAATACATTTAAGTTATCACAGCAAAAACATTATTCCACAAATGTATGTTATATAGGATGACTTAATTTGTCTATTCACTTTCAGCACTTGCCAGCAAGTGAATTTCCTGCCAAGAGTCTTCATTAAAAAGTGACTCTTTGAGAATATTGGAAGTTTATAATTCATTATGAACCATGTAATATCCCTTGCAAAGAACAGGGTCACAGGGTGACCTAGGACTCCAATCACAGCTAGCAGGTGTAATAAGACACATAGTGAACTGATGGAAAACATACTATCAGTTAAATATTATTCAAACCCCATAAATGTCTTTATGGATGTTAGCTAGCAAGTAACTCTGAATGACAACCAACTCTGAGGAAATCTTAAACATGTAAAATCAATTCTCCTCATCCAGCGGTTCACAAAACTTCAAAATGGAAGAGGCAACAATAACTGATGCAGAGAGGTCATCATACAACCAGTCATCTCTCTTTAAAAGGCAGATACTCACAAGCCTTCCCAGCCTTCTGAAATGAATTAATAACAACAAAATCACATTTAGGAGCGTATAGAAGGTTCACTGAAAGCTATCAAGATTTGTCTCAGCTTGAATAGGCTTAAAACTCAGCCACTGATTAACTTTCAAACTGTCAGGAATCTACAACAGACAGGTATTTTCTCTGGCATGTGTCTGCATCATCAGGATGGGAACAGCTTTTGCCGTACCAATGCTTAAACTGATTTAAATGTAATACCATGGTATAGTGGTAGAAGGAGGAGCTTAATAATACAAGGAATAACTCCTGAAAAAGTATAAGGGACTTTGCTATGCCTAATACTGCCATACTCTCCAACAGGAAAGAAGAAAACAACAAGGAAAGACAACTTCATCCCAATGCTACAAATTGTTTGCTGCTGATAACTTTATAATACAGTTCATCCACCTTCTGGGACCTGCCTGTGCTGCTCTTAAGACACATGGACAGAGCTGTGCTAGGGCACCAAAGGGTTTCTACAAGAAAACAAACATATTGTACCTTTGTATAGGAACACTGCAGAAGCTCACATACTTAAGACAATCACTCAAAGCAAACTCTTATCAGCCCACGGACAACAACAAAATTACTAAAGCATTCATGCCATCAGCTGCTTCCCATTTCCCTGATGCTCAAGTGTCAGTCGTACTAGTGTTCAGAGATGAGCGATGGAGGATCTATTCCAGTGTGACCCAGAAAGCAAGGTCTGAGCAAAACCCTTTCTATATTTTCTGTTTAAGAGCCCCCAGTGACCTCTCCACACTGGAGGCCTTGAGCTTCTCCATAGTCACCCATCCAGCAACACCAGAAGGATGGAATGCACTGAGGTACAAGGATCTGGGTGTTCCAGAAATTACTAATCCAAGCAATTTGTTTTGTTTTATGCTAAGTGGCTGCACCTACTTCTGCCATACAAGAACAACTGGGTCTCCTACAAATACCTAAATGTTATTGCCTTTCACCTTTTACCTTAAGGTGAAACACCCACGTTCTGTGGAAAGAGTCAGCAGTAATATCACAATCTACACTTGCACTAGCAATCACCATATTGTTCTAACAGGAGGTGCTTTAAACACCATACACAATGCTGAAGTCTGGAAAAATGCCAGCAAGCTCCCTTAAGGGCTCACTAAAAAGAAAGAGTAGGGGTGGCAGCATGTCCAAAACCATCTGCCACTTTGCCCAGCTCAGCATACTTGGAGACTGGATGTTTTTTCGGCGTGGATCACTTTTCTTCAGATAGACAAAACATACTTCTCTAATGCAAACCCCTTTGTTCTACATGTAGCGGAGAAAGCTGAGGTGGATCATAACCGGGCCCTTTCCTCTCTGACTGTGTTTGCCTGTGAATTGTTTTAATATGCACTAAACAGCTGCTTTCTTTGTGATTCATTTTCCTGCTTGCTCCCAGCAATGCCCCATTGTTTAGACACTTTGATGCACTAGTGTCTATGAACAGCTTGCCAGCAGCACCCACACAAGTAGAAACATTTTGAGACCTCAAAAGATTGACCTAGAGATGTTTTCTTTTCTTAAAATTGACATTTTAACAGAGCACCAGAAGCAGGAGTTCTGCTTGGAGTGCCTTATTTCCATTTTCTCATAGCTCTTGGATTTAAAGGGACAAGGGAAGCATCCCCTTTCAGGCTAATCCATCACTTACATTTTCTGACTGTCATTCGCTAGCTCAAGTTGAGATGCTTCCATTTATTCAGTCCTTCTTACTGGACTTCATTAAGCTGTGGAAGTTATAAATAACCAGACTGCAGGATCAGTCTCATTAAAAATTAAAGTCCATTAAAAAAATCTGGACTATTCGTATTATCACAAGAAAATCCACTAAATGTTTTTCTCTTTTTTTTAATGAGAAAATATGCTAATTAAGCCACTCAAGAGTCTTCTTTCTCTACAGCTTTGATTTTAATTTTTAAAAGTACAAAACAAAAAAAAAGTTTTGAAGCCAGGGAACTTCACTACTGCCACCAAAAGTGCTTTTTATTCCCTTGTAAAAAGAGATAGCTTCAGAATTATTTCCCCCTTATCTCTTCATCACAGAAATAATGATTTTTTTTGGATTTAAACATTACTTTGTAGCATTTTCAACCTACACAGTTCTCAGTTGTGCTACCGCATGAAGTCTCCTAACAAGAGAAAAAAATAACTTGCTACAGTGAAACAAATTAATCTACTTCTCCTACCCTACTTGAGTACCTTAACAAAAACTACACTGACAGCACAAGTCTAGAAAGAGCATAAGATTTCATTTCCCATAATGATCTTAGGGGAATAAGTACCATAATCTGGGATTTATATTTTGAAGCAACTCTTTTGAATCTCCATTCATGTGACAAATTATTGTCACTACAAAAAAAATAAAAAAAAAAGAAAGAAAGAAAGAAAAGAAAAAAGAAAGAAAGAAAGAACTATCCCCCAAAAATAATCAGTATTAATAACATTAACATTTTCTTCTAATTTTACCTCTGAATTTTTAAATCCAGGTTGAGACTATAAATGTGTAATATTTCTAGATATTTTTTCTGCAACAAGAGCAGCAGAAAACTGTTTCCTATTTTGCATATTAAAAAAAAAATCAGAAGTTCTAACAAATACATTTCAGCTGTTGGGGTCTTTCAGGGCAGAAGGATGCTCACAAGCCTCATCATAAATTCATGGATTGACAACACAACACCAACAGAACGCATGCTGCTTGACAGACACCACTTCCCAGGAAAATGGAGAACAATATTTGACACCATTGGAGATGCTTTCGAGACACCCCTTAGGGTAGAAAACTGCCTCTATGGGGGTGGTGCAAATATAGGAATCTGGACTCTACATTTTTCTTGTTAAGCTATTTTTCACCCTCTAGGACAGAGCCAATGCAGAAGGAGCAGCGGTTACACTGCCAGAAAACAGCAGGACCAGATTTTGCCAGAAGCAAAAACCAATTCAGCGAGGAAGAAAATGATCCCCTCTCTTCCATCTTCCCCCAGGCTTCCTCACAACTTCTCCACTTAGAGAAACCAGGCTGCCAGGAACAGGAATACCAATATAATCTTCAAGTCCCCTAAAAATAAAGACTATCTTCCCAGGTGTCAGGGGGTGAAAGAGAATTCCAGCCATTTCAGGAGTTGGTGATAATTCTTCCTCCTAGGCCATTTGTAATGATGCTTCATTTTCTTCCAAAGCCACATAACTTCTCTATTATCTACTGGCATTATAGCTGTTGATTTCTTGTTTTCTCTGATGGGACTGTGCAGGGACTTTTTAAATCCAGTGCTCGACAAGACTTTCAGAGAAGACTGCCATAAAAATGACCATAGATTATTCTTAAATTGCATTTGCTAAGTTCTATCCAGTGGTTTTGAAATTGCCATCAGAAAAGTATTAATGGTAATAGTAATAGAAGAGATATCTACAATTGGCCTTCTTGGACAAGCTGTGTGTAACATATCCTCTATAATAAGGAGCTCTGCTTTGAGCCAAGGCATCAACCTTAATAAGCTATGCTACTCCTACTGATGCTGCTAAGAGGTTATTCGGACAGTTCATTAAACACCATCTTTTTCTGGGGCTGGAAATCTAGCAGTACTAAATATATTTGCTGTGAAAACAGCAGGCTCAGCAACATGTCCGGGGAAAAATTTTTGGAGAAAGGATATGATTTGAGTAGAATTTGGGTTTTTTTGTTTTATTAGGTTATCTTTTTCTTAATAGTGCACTTAGTTTGACAAGGCAGTCCTCCTGTCAAAGCAGCCTACAAAACTGCTTACCACACAACACTACTGAAATGCAGTTGCTTCCAGAGCAGCCACCAGTTAGAAGGGAAAGCACAGAACAGTTTGGCTGAGGAGAGAAAAAGGAAGCTACAGGCAATATAACAAAACCTACCACTTCTGCCGCATGGATTCCAATAGTATGATTATTTTTAAGCCCATGCTGTGTAGATGGCTTTCAGGTCTTTTCAGAATGAACAGGTTCAACCTGTACCGTAGGAGCCTGACTGCAGGCAGCTAGAATGGGGTGATGATACCTGTGCTAGATGGGACTAAAGCACATGCCCTGCAGAGAGCATTTTAGTCTACCTGAAAATGGTCCATGAATGATCTGCAAGCTGTACATGGCTGGCTTGAAATTCCACAAGAGCAACTATGCCCCTGGACAGAGACACTGGAGAGAAGACAGGCAGAAAGTGGCTGATGACTGCTATGGGAACAAAGGAGGAGACCGGGCTGCTCTGATTAGGGCTTACACATGCCACCCCAACAGTGATTCCAAGGAGAAAGCACAGACCATTATGTCATTCTCTCCAAACAGCATTAACCCTTCAGAAAGGAAGAGAGAGCTGGATGATTCAGTAACTCCCACAATGTGTTTCAGGCTCTAAAAAGAAGCGGATGCTGTTTCCTCTCTCTCCTTGCTCATCTCCTTCCCTTTCAAAAACAAGGAGCCCTGTAAAATCATTCTCTCCACGCAGAACAAATAGTTCATTAGTGTTTGCCTTTATGAGAGTGGGCGAATAGATTTTGTACCTTGTCTGATGAATGTTCGTGCCAATTTTTCAAGGCTGCCTTGCTGAAGCAGATGCAATAACATTTTATTATATAACACAGAATCCAGAGGTATCCTCAGCATACACTGAATTAGCATCGGCACAAATCCCCTGGCTGGTTGCACTGAAGGCTGCACTGTCTCTGCCACAACCCTTGCAATCTCCTTAGTCAAGAAATGGATGAGGGCTCAGAGGCAAGGGAGAGTGTAACCAAAGACGTAAATATATTATGTCCAGCTTGGATCCTGACAGTTTCAGTTTCCCCTGATTTAGCTTCCCCACCCACAAAGGGAGAATGGAAACATCAGCATCAGCTCCTGGACTTCCCTGGTAGTTTGCAAGTACATACAGCTCCTCAGAGGGGAATGCTAGGGAAACGGATGGGACTACCTTAGTACAAGCTTTAAATAATCAACATATTGTGACTGTACAGGCAGGCTCTAAAATGGCTCCAGTGGGAAACAGATGGGAAGACTAAAGAAGAGGAAAGAAACAGAGATGTGAAAAGGAGCAGACGAGAGGGAGGTGAAGTAATGGAAAAACGAAAGCAAAAGTTTTGCAACACTGGCTGCACCAGCTCTTTGGCAGGGGTTCTGCGAACCCCAATGCACAGCTCAGCCTGGCCATTTCCAAAGATGGATTAGCAAATTAATGTAAGCAGAGCATAAAGTTGCTGACTGTGGTGGTGTTGAGTCACCTTGGGCCTCATCAGCATTGCTAAACATTGCCCGTAACCTTTCCATTATCACTAAGGGTCTGCACAGCACCAGGACCCAACTGCTCCAATAATTTCAATTACTTTCCCTGACAAATTTTATGTTTCATGTATTTTACTGGCCTGATAATTATGATTTCTCTCATTTCTCGCTATCGAGCTTAATGGGTTCCAGCACGAGTGTACGGTTTCAGAAATGAAGTTCCACTTGAATTCACAAGTTATTATCTACTTTCGCTAATGGAATTGGAAAAAAGAGAAAGAGCGGGAAAGAGATAAAGGATGAGTAGAGAAGGGAAAGCAGAGAGAAGGAGACAGATGCATGCACAAAAAAAAAATAAGGACTCAAGGAAAACATATTGACAAACAGAACAAGAGAGAAAGAATAGAGACTGAGTTAAGACAAAGATGAAGCACAAGGAGAACGAAAACCAAAAAGAATGCATGGGAGAAGGAGATAAAGACTGAGACAGAGAGAGACACAGAAAAATGGGTATACAAACAAATGAGAAAAAGCTGTGTACGGATCAGCACAAACGAGAGTGGAAAAAACAGCAACATTAAGTGCATTAAAAATGCTTTCTTGCATCATGACTAAAGAGTTGATAGGTTATCTCAAACCTTGAGCAGGCAGCAGAGATCTCAGCTCTGCACCTTCTCCCACTGATCACAGAGAAAATGATTAATACCCCAAAAATAATCTTGCTGGCAATGGTAGATGTCCTATTAGAGTTAGCTGGAAATTAATCTTTGAAAATGTGTTAAAGATCCTCAAGAAAAAAAAAGAGTTCAAAATGTGCTCCTTTTTCTATCATAGACCTATCCTTCAAGAAAATTAAATCAAATTTGTCGTCTCTGGTGACAAAAGTTTTCACTGCTCCTCGTTTTGATCACCCCTGGAGTGTCAGAAGAAGTATACAGAGTGTGCTGGAGCTATCATTATTTGCACATAATCATCATCAAAGTTGTTTAAAAAAAGGAAATAAGAAACTAAAGTAGCAATTAAGTACCAATCCCAGGCATGGCCTTTCAGCAGTAACTGGTTTCTTCTTTTCCATTTATACCTCTGAAAACATCTACCTGTATTCAGAATCTCACATTCCCTCCTTCCCCATCTGTACACAGACACTCAGCATGAAACTATTGCCCTAATGTCAGTGAAGAGGGAATTTACAGCAGTGATTTTAGAGAGGGGAGAGCAGAATTTTTCTTTCTGACTTTTTCCGTTGGTGTAAGTGGGTGACTATATCTATTAAGAAAACTTTTGAAGCTGAATGCCAAAGAAAGATCTCCACTAAGCTGGAGGAAGTTGCTAAAAAAACACAGAAATTCTTTAATATTGCTATTTTGATAGCAAAAGGTCTTACAGAATTAATGAACCACTTTACCAGAGACATTTATGGAGACAACATTCCACTCTCCTGCCAAAGCCCAAAGGCACAAGGACGCAAATAACCTGGTTTGGGATACAGTGCTTATTCAGGATGCAGACCATCTGCAACAGGGTTAATATCACTGGAGCACTGAGATGAAGAGCATACACCCAGAATGCCATCATACACTGTCATTGTCATGGATCACTGGTGGAAAGGTGCTGCTCTGAAAATCACTTACAAGCAAACCTTCAATGTCATGAGCTTATACGTAGCCTTGAGTAGGACAGAAAAGTGAATACAATGAAAAGAGCTATCACAGGTAATAGATATCTTAGTCTAAATATTTTATTTTTCCAGATCTTCAGGCAGATGTGTGAGTTAATAATCAAAAACCAAAAATTGATACTCAAAATTTCTTCCCAAGTAAACATGCTAAAAATCTCTAGGTTAATCCTCTTTTTCCCCCCAAGATTAGCTCACTCAATGAAGTTCGCATGATAAAAAGTTATTCTAAACAAGAACAATCGTCAAAATTTTATTCAAAAACACCTAAAAGGAATTCCCAATCATCCTTCAAAATCAACTTTAGAAAAAAACCAATTTTCAAATGGAAAAATTTTAAAGAGTTTTTCTGACCATTCTGAATGTTGCTATGAATTAATTAATATTTGTTCTGTTGATAATACTTGAGTTATTTTCAGTTAACCTGCAGATTTTCCTCAAGGTGTGATGGCATTATGTCAGGCACTAGAAAAACATATTTCTCTTCTAAATGCTTCTAAAAGGAGTAAAACCCCAAAACTTAAATCCTTGCATATCCTCAAGACTAGCACCATTAACAAGGAAAGGAAAACAAACTAATAAAGGATAGGGTGATGATGCCTGTAGCATTTTTTCCATAATTTTGGGTATTAATCCCTTGAAGGGCACAAACAAGGTTTTAATCAGAGCTGACTATCTAAAAGGCAAAAAGACATCTGCATCCAAAGTTAAGCTATGGCCATTTCACATGTATGATTCGCTGAAATGCCAAGGAAGGGTTCTTCCTTGCAACCTCCTTGGCTGGGACCAGTGACGTGCCAAGTGACATGCCAAGGAGGGAAATCAAGTCCTCTGATGCACCACCAAAAGGAGATACCACTAGGGTGATATTTCCAATTTCACAGTTCTCCCTGAACGTAGTACTATCCTTCCCACTACCAGTAACACAATCAAAACAACAGCAACCGCAAGAAACTTAAGAAATGCCACTTAAATTCTGGGTTTGAACTTTTCGGTTGACCAGCTTCTTATACAGAGATTAATCAACAATCCCACGTTTTTCAGAAGCAAAAAAGTCAGTGATGCAAACTTTTTCTCACTACTGTTCATTTGCACTTTGAAGTCCTGTAGAAATGAATGGTCCCACCAAAACTGATAATCTTCCGGGGTTTTTCTCTCACATTCTACACACTTAAGTTGAATGGAGGCGAGAATAGCAAAGCGAGGGCTTTTTGCTCTTCATTTTCTTTGTCCTGATCTACGTCCTATCCTTCTCTGGCAATTTAAGAATGAGCAACAATCAGTAGGGAGGGATTCTGTGTAGATAAGACTTCAAATGTGGAAGAAGATGTAGAGATTACACAAGAGTTTATGACGGTGGAGACATGGTGAGGTCACTATAGGTGTAAAGGAGTGAAGAATTTCCTTATTTCACAATGCAAAAGTTGAAGATACGCAACTCTAAAGTTGTGTGAAACAGTTCAGCCAGAAGGACTTTGTAAATGCTCAAGAATAGTCTTGACAACAGTGGCTGGAAAGCTAAATTCATCAAAACTAACACACCTACCCATTGTTAGCTTCTCAGGAGAGTTAATGATTTAGCGAAGTCCACACCAAATACCCTGTCACAACATACACGGTATCTCAGGGAGTCGGATCATCCCCGGTGAACAGAATAATTAGCACCCCGTTTCTCAACAGCATAGAGGAAACTGAAGGCTGCCATCCAATGGATGATAGCTGAGACCTTGCCATTCCTGTCCCAGGAAGGGGAAGAGATCTCTGTAGGGTCAGGCTTGCAGCATCTGTGGAGAAACTGAGGAAGGCAGGGGCAACCCTGGCTCCATTCACCAAGGCAATCATTGTTGCACGTTATTTCTTGATGCTGTAAGAAAGGTGGTGGCATGGTGGTGGCCGTGCTCTGCCAAGTACCCAGTTGATGCCGTGGTTGTTGGGATGCTCTGGCAATTTTGTGGTGTGGGACAATTCTGTTTAGCTCATGCCTTTGGCTAGTGCCAAGAAACCCATTCTGTCTGGGTAAGTATAGAGAGGGCTGGAACAACTTCTCAAGGCTCAAAACAAACTCTACAACTTCTGAGATTCACAGAACCACACAATTTGGATATTCCTGAGCTTGACTAATCATTGCTGTTTATCTCCCTCCACCAGTAGCCAACATAGTTGTTGTTAATTTCAGTTTCTAGCCCAAGGGATTTACATTAGCAGATGGATTTCTAAGACTGTGTACATAAGAGGAGAAGTCTTTAAAACATTTATTGTGGTTGTCAGTAGCATCTGTAGAACCAGTGTAAGGGAGACACATTCTTTTTTCCTCTCGTTCTTGTCCCTATACCAAAACCCTTGTGCAGTCCTGTGAAAGTTACGTTTCTAGCTGTAGTAAGAGTCAGTGAATTTGGATTCTGTTTGCTATTCTGTCAGAAGTTTCATGAGTGACTGCAGCATTGCCTCAGTTTCCCTGCCTGGGGAAGGGAATGATCTTTTTAGTAAAGAAGAAAACTGAAAAAAAAAGTTTTAATATTGTTGAACCTTAAGCTTTTCCTTCTGTATACTACAGAAAAGAATTTCTACCCTTATTGTAAGTCTCCTTGTTAAGACTCGCCTAAATAATACAAATACAGCTTCCAGCTTCTCTCTTTTTCTACACTCCAGGATTTTACCTTGCTGCAACTGCTTAAGGTGCAAGTGTTCAAAAGAACTTAGCTATCAATTTTCCACCAACTTCAATGAGGACACATTATGTGTTGATTTACTTTAAGGGCTGGTTCAGAAAATTTTATTAACTGAGCACATATATATTTGCAGAAACTTTCTTCATTCCTCTAGCCACTTCTAATAAAGTGGTACTTAATGAGTGTAAAGTAAAAGTGTAATTTTAGAGGACAGGAAGCAGCTTCATCCCTGTAAACCTAGGCTTGCACTTAACCTGAAAAATGAGTGCATCAGCTAGTGTTGAGCTCCTAGGATGAAGGCCTTCTCAGGTAGACATTTTACCATCTTTAGCTCCACAATCACTGTCATAACATTGTTGCCTGTGTTACTGTGGTCTCTAGTGAACAAAGTCCAGTGAAGCAAAAAGCAAAGAGCACGGCCTCCTGTGTTTTTACAATAATCGCTAGCCCAAAAAATGAGGAGGAGGGGACATGGATCTATACCTGTATATGTGAGTTAATAAGAAATGACGAGATACCTACAAGCAAAGATGGATACAGGTACCTGAAGACAAGCATATGTCTCTATCAGAACAGAGTTAGCAGGAAAACCTAGGATAGGGACTATTTTTATTTAAAAATCTGGCTTTCAACAGCCAGAAAGAATTACTATCTGCAATTAGAGAGATGTTATTTAAAGCATAAGGGTTAACTTTACACTCTCCAATATAAGTAATTTGAAGACTTGCACCTTTTTCACTTCATCTTCTATTTTGAGAAGTCTTGGGGATTCTTGATGAAGCTACTTCATTCACATCATAAAACTGTTGCTTGGAGGGCCAGAAAGAGACACCTTGTTTATTGCTGTAATTTTCAGCATCATTCAGTACACATCAGCTAGCTAGGGCATGGCATTTAATTATGGAGTTTGACTTTTCTCAAGATTCTTGCTTGACCTTGTCAAAAAGTAATTAATGAAATGTGACCTGCAGATTTAAAAAGAGTATGTGAACTTCTTCTATCCCTGCTTCTCCAACTGACCCTGACAGAGGGAGGTATATATGAAAGAGTAAGAACACTAGTGCAGGAACAACACACAGCTGTTCCTCCCAACTCTGCAAAAACATGAAAACAAGCCCTGTTGGAGAAGCTCTTGTGCCCTATTTCTTCTGGCCTCTCAACATTACTCCAGAACTCAGTTTTCTAGATGAAGTTTGAAGAATATAGTTTTAGCCAAACAGATACCTATAGTGAAAAGAGCAAGTCCAACCCCACCAAATTTCAGAAGCAGCATTGTCAGGAGCAGATTAATAATAAGTGATTGTGTGTGAACACCACATGTGCACACATGTTGGAGACAGGATTAGACATTCTAACAGGCATAGCAAGACGATGAGTATCATTCTTTCTTTCCTTCCCTTTGTTCTGCTTATGTGAGGAACAGGTGATCTCCTTGCAATTAGTTGCATCCAGCCCCAAATGCTGATGAGCAGTTTGTTCATCATGCTGGGACTGGCATAGCAACCTGCCGTGTACAACAAGTCCACAGCAGCAATGGTGGGAGCAGTGGACACGCTGCGCACAGAGGTGTAAGACAACCAAGCAACCACTCACCACTGACCAGTCAGAGCCATAACAAGGGTGGAAAACAAGGCAGGAAAAACAAAGCTCTTGGCAAGTATTTCTGAGGACAGTCTTATCTTTCCACTAAAAATGAGGTCTTTATAAGACACTTGGTTGACAAAATTTCATCTCTTCAGCTCAGATTTGTCCCCTAGAGCTGTCATATTAAGAAGCTCTGCACTTTCTTACAGACTCTGTGATCATGAGCTGAAGAACAGGCTTGAAGCCACTTGGGAGTGGAAGACAATATGATCATGCACACATCTTGGATACCCCTTGTGAAAAAGAAAAAAAATAAATGTGAAAAAAAAAAGACTACCAGCCCCTAAGGAATTGTGGGTGTTGGATCCTGAAACTTACTTTTTCTAGTCTTCATCATTTCCTGCCTCTGCCTGCATATAAAATAAGAACAGGAATAGCATCTTTTACCATCAGATCTTAATCTGGTGACAGTTTACTCCGCTTGATAGTTGGAAGTGCTTTTGAGTTTCAGGCTTTCTTTCATCTTGTTTGCAAACAGAATGATGTTTCTGTCATTTCAGCTATTTGCCCTCATCATCAAGATGGTGATGATAGTCATTTCCCAAAACTATGGGGCTAAGAGGAAAGAGGGGAATGACAAATTTGAAAAGATGGCTGTGTATGTAAAAGTTTAATCAATACAGAAACAAAGTGGTGTTGTGTTCAGGAATGCTGCTCATCTCCCTAAAACATGCAGAAACAGGCACCAGGGAGCTTCAAGTCACTGTAAGGCCTTTTCTGTATCCCAGAACCAGCAGCTGTAAGACAGTTTTAACCTATGCTTTGTTACATAGATGTAATACACAATGATTATATTTCTCTATGCTGGATAGACCCATAGAGAGGTATTAATATGCCATTAATTAATTACCACCACTACAGATAGCTAATAAAATATCCTATAATTCAAGTTTAAGAAGTCTACTTTAGGTAGATGAAGGACAAGAATATAATTCCAGCTCCCCTTTTTTTTTTTGCCTATATGAATGGGATTCATCAGATATGCTTAGAGTCAGAGACCAGTTCTGAGCAGTTTTTCCAGCAGGGGGAAGTGAGCCTTCACCATGCAGAAAAAGGACAATGATGCATCGGAGCATGACCTTAGGTGAAGCACTTAACCTCTTTGTGCCTCATTTCCCCCCCTATCTGTGGAAACAGAAATGGCATTTACCTAACTAGCAGGGGTACTATGCAGCTTAAGTCATTACTGCTTCACTGTGACTTTGAGAGCCTTGGATAAAAGGTGCTAAGAGTCAGTAGGGAGAGGAATGACACACAGGGACTGGTGGTGCAGGTTGGTGCAACAAACTAGCTCTGTTAATTCCAATACACACTACTTACATGGATATTTATTATAAAGGGTATTTTCAGTGGTGGTTTTGATTTGCGGAGTATGTGTGTTGGCTTTAATGTGCTGTATTACTACTCCCAGAAAATTCTCTATTAGTCCACAGGGAAAACCACTTGCTTTCCATACTCTATTCCACAGACATGACCAAATGCTGATATAGAGGGACTGTCTCCAGGCCCAAGACTAGACCTCAGGCTTAGTCCTTCCATCAGGACTCTCTTCTAGAGAGAGTTTACAAGTTGGGGATATGCAGTTTACACAGCTGCCCATGAGGTTAACCAAAGCTCAAAGAAGTCAATAAAATCAGTGAAAGGATTTGTGTTTGGCTCAGCATTCCTTAATTCAAGAACAAGTAACTGATGCGAGGCCTAGATATTCTCCCGAGACACTACCATGAAGCAGCTAACAACATTTCCTAGACTGCATTCACATCCATGACACAGATGTGAAAAGCCATCATAGTCATATTACCAATCCCTAATGCCATCTGACTTTCCAGCTTCTGTTTTATACCCTAATGCACTAGCTGTGGGAAAGCTGGCTGGTACCAGCAGTATCAGTTGCTAATCTGCCACTTGCATGCCTTAAAAATACAAATTATAATGGCTTAATTTCCATATGATGCTAACTAGGGGCAAGAACTGTGGAAACTTGCATCACTCAGAGAAAGTTAGTTACCAGAACTTGACACATCTCAGCATTACAAAACTTGAGCACATCACGGGCCTGATTCCCGCCCTTTGCTGCTAAAACACTCGTTTAACTCCATGGACTTGAAAGGGACATGCTCATGTTCTATGCTTAACATCAGTCAGAAGAGAAAGTGAGCCCTTTATATTTTAAATCCCCTTCCACTGTGTTTTTTTGCTTGTGAAAAACATCTTCCGTGCTTGGGTGAGAGAATGCTATGTGTGTGGCTAGTGAGCAAGCAGCTCATTACATTGCCCAAACTTCCAGCAGCAATGCTTTATAAATCCAGAGATAGGCAGGACAGCAATTAAAAACACGCTCTCACATTCCTTTACTTATCTGACAGGAATGGGAGGTCACAATAAGGCACGTTAGTAAAAAGTTCTGCAGAAAAGAGTACTGTTTGACATGTCAGAAACAACTGAGTGTTATGACCTCACTTTGGATAAACACATTTTATACCAAAGACATTTGGGTAAATAATGTTTGGCTATATTAAGTAATGAATAATTATATTAAAAATAAATTAAATGTACCAAAGAGGCAAGAAGGAATTGCAATTTGAACATTTAATCCCCTTGCTATTTGTGCTAAAAATAAGTGTCCTAAAGACAGTCATTACACCAGCTTTTCTTATAAGCAGTGTGGGGTTTTTTTTTACTTCTAAATCACTAAATTCTAAAGATGAGAACCACACCCCTGGAGGTGTTTTTTTTCTTTATCTTTGGTTGTGTGTTTTTAAAGAAAAAAGAAATAATCTTTACAATTTTTAAAAGCAAAAACACAGCGAACCAGTGCATCCTAATGGCTTATGAATCAAATAGATAAGGCTGAGGCTTACTGTGTTTTAAGGCTACATGCTCTCAAAACTCATTATATGTCTTGGTTCCTTGGATGCCCAGCTTTTCAGCTGAATTTCTGCCTGTGCATGTGCTTCTTTTCTGGATCTTTCCTGCTATGGCTTGAATCTCACAGAAGGACAAGATGGAAATCTTGTTATTTAGCTATTTAGTTAATTTAGTTTTGTCAATATAACTATTCCTAATAACTATTTATTTAGTTACTTAGTTTCCTTGCTTTTTTTATTTGATAGGAGGACAAGGGAGATGCACTTGTAGAAAGTTAAGGATGTTTGCTTACCAGATACAGACTCTGAAAATGTTTGCACTTCTGTGTGTCTTGAAGGGCCTGTGTAGTGCAAGCAGCCTTCCTCATTTGCATGTGAAGAGCGCGTGAAACTAAGCAGCATCTCTGGCTGTGCATCGCCAAGTGCTCTCCTCTCTCTTTAGGGGATTATGAAGTGCTCTCATAAACTGTCAGACTGACACCTGCAGCGAGCAGCACTCGGGAGTGTCCAAGCAGCGAGCGAGAGCACTTTGCCATGCCAGAAAGAAGGGAAGGAAAGCAGGGGAGCCCTTAAAAAGGAACAAAAATCATACTGAGACAGAGAGGTGCAATTAAGAGTGGCTGGCACTAAAGGAGAATCTTTTTCTCCGTTTTAATTTCTGAAGTGCTGAGGAAGTATAAAAAGCATGTGCATTTGCATATCTGAAGCACAAGGTACCATTTCCTTTTCAAGCAAAGGGGTGCCACAGACTCCGATGTGCCCTCTTGTTGCTCCTGCCACAGTGGGCTGTCTAGCATTACATTTTCAAATAGATTTCAATATTCAACAGTGATAGCTTCCACTGTAACCTTTGCAATCCTGAGGATAAGGCAAAAGGTGGTTTGTTTTTTTCTGGTTTTTTGTGGTTTTTTTTTCCCCCCACGTTTGCATGAAGAAGCACTGCTATGTTCTGTCTGCTTTCCAGACATCCTGCCTTAGGGAACTTTTAAAGACTAAAATGTAAGCAGAGATTATCAGAAGAAGAATTTACACAGGTCATTTTTATACAAACCTGTAAATCTCTCTGAAATTTATAGAAGATATTTACACTCACAACATACAGTGATAAAGAGTATAAAGTTCAATATTTTTATGTAACATTAAACTGACACAAATAAAGATGCAAAGGAACATATGGTGGGATCCACATTTCCCATGTTGTATGAACAACTCTTCTGGTATGTGGTGGAATTCTTGGTGTGGAGAAAACCAGTCCAGATGTGCCTGGCCTACAGAAATACAGGGTGGGAATGTGTGAGTGGTGTGGTGGTGCTACCACTCCCAGTCCTATATGACAGCACAAATTCCTCAGCGGAGAAGAAACATTTAGATCCCTCCCATAGTTCATTTATCCATTTTGAAAAGTGACTGACTTCACTTCAGCTGCCTGAGAAAAGCAAAGGAACAGTGGAAGCCAATAGAAGGGGTGGTAAAAGTAACTGTCAAGCTCAAAGGTAGAAGACTAAGACTTATGTTCACTTGTCATGAAAGATAACAAGGAAAGTTAACATCATAGGGTAAAAAGCATTAAAAATGAGTCAATCTCTGGGGAAAAATCCAAGTCAAAGTAGGAAGAGTGACAATACTGATGCAGTTCTGTGGGGATTATTTAAACTGCATCCGAGTGACTGTTCTGCTGAAAGTTAGGTGAAAACACAACAATTTTAAGGAAAAAATAACAAAGGAAACTGAAATGTAGAAAAAGCAGAAACTACAGAGAGATGAGAAAAAAAACCTGGATGTGTGACTCTCCCAATTTGTCAGACTAATTCATAAACACATATCTTCTCTCTTCCTCTTAGAATCCCATTTGTATTACCTGAACTCAGGCTTACCATGGGAATACATGAATCAGTGGATGCCTGAGCAAAATAAGGACACACATGAGAACAGTGAACTGTGTCTATGGCCAAGTTCACGCATGTAAGAGCTTTTACAGGTACACATGCATAAGCGGTAGGAAGTGACACATACATGCTATTTCAAGTGCTTCACTTAGCAAATGAACTCCATAATATTCCCCCTGAAATAGGTTGCTCCTGGGTGCTTAACGAATGATTGGTCATTTAATGGCCTGAGGCAAAGCCAAGGAAGGTTAACACACTGACAAAGCGGACATTAACTATGATAACAACTGTTTTCATGGAGATCATTGCTATTATAAACCTTATTCAACACCATAATGCCAACAGTCATTCCCTACTTTTTCCATATCTTTCAAATAAAGTTAGAGTCTTCATGATGCAGCAAACAGTGCAGCCAAAATCCACAACCTTCAACTTTTAATAATCACCTTTCTGTTTGTTCAGGTACAAGCAGTATTGGACTTTGGCTGGAAGATATATCAGCATAAAGAAAGGTTCATTTAAACAGAACTCCACAAGCACCTTTTACTCTGGAATAAGCAAAGGGAACAAATTGTCTCCACCAGGCAGTTTGGTCATCACAAAGAGTGCTCCATTCATGGAAACACTCAGGGTCAGGTTGGACAGGCCTCTGAGCAACCTGGTCTAGAGGAAGGCATACCTCCTCATTGCAGGGGGTTGCACTAGATGCCCTTTAAAGGTCCCTTCCAATCCAAATCATGCTAGGGTTCTATGATTCTGGGTCACATTTTGTTTGCTTTGTAGGAATAGCCGACAGGTCTATGCAGGGGGCTACATTTCTTGCTTAGCAGGTAGTATCCACCCAAACATACTTCGTTAAGGAAACATCTAAAATATATTACCTTGAGTAAAAGATGTACAGTCTTTTTTTTCCCCTCCAACATCTCCTGATGCATAAGAGATGCTTGACACTTGAAAGTTCTGCTAGGAAAGACCCATCGTACAGTATTTGCCTTGAACAGGGCAGGGAAGGCTTCCAGCCACAGAGGCCATTAAAGATGGAAACCCGCAGGCAAAAGCTAGAGATGCTAATGAGTTGCCACTATGGAATCACTACATGGTATTCAGAAATTAAACAAAAGGAGGATTTATTTTATTTTTTTAGGAGCAAAAATAAGGTATCATAAGTATTACGCTGCAAAGATTGCAATTCAGTCTCTCACAAAGATCCAAGAGTCCCAGCAATGATTAGGGCACTGAGGGCTCAAGAAGATAAGTCTAATTAAAATCCTCAGTGCAGAGATCAGTGACCTAACAACACTTGATCTTGTCAGTTCTACCCCTCAGCTTCCATCTGCTGATGAAGGGCCAGCAGGCAAGTGGAATGGATAGAGGTTGGCCACAGATTTCTTCTACAGGGTTGTGAGAAGGGAAAACAGAATGTACACGGTATCACCCATACACAGGAAATGAAGCAATCAGTGAAACTTACAGAAACTAAATCTCAATTAGGCTTTGAAGTTTAAAAATGAAAACGACTGAAATCAGATGGCTGAAACATTTGGATCCAACCCATATGATAAATGTGTTTAATAATTGTTGTACTTTGAACTTTGCTATCTCCTTCTACTTTAAGATCTCAAAAGGTTTTGCAAGCTTTAGAAATAAAGCCTCATAATACCTCTGCAAGGTCAGCACTATTATTCTCATTTGTAAAAGTAGAATAACTTGGCCAAGGTCACATACAGAGAGTCAGTAGCAGAGCTGGGAATAAAACCTATCTTTTTTGGCTCTTGACTACCTATATTTAAGGTGATCTGCAAGGGAAAAATATTTGGGCATGTGCCTATTTTTTTCTTTTCATTTTTATGATGAATAAAGAAAGTGTTAAGATTTTTTTAAGAGTTCATACAAACTGGCCTGAAGGACAACAATGGTACTTCAAACAGGAATGATGACACAGATTTAATTTTCATGCACTTTGAAATCCACAGGAAAAAAAATGCTAAATTAAATGCTGGTTAATAAATAACAACAATAATGATAATAATAATCATCTGCTGTAGCACTAGCAGAATAACTCCCTATGTGAGAACTGTATTTGAGAATAAAAGTAAGATGCCCCTGATACAATTACTCTGTTGCATTTATGGCTATGCCACAGTGGTATAATTATAATTATTCCACTATTGTTCTACTAGTTAATTTCCCTGTACAAAATAAGCCCTAAGGGATTCTTTTCCTGCTTCCATTCAACATCTGAAATTTATATTCTTTTTACCTTAGACATCCTCTGATACAGAATTCAGTAAACTACTGCATTCCAGGAGACCTTGGGGCACATCTACAGATCGCATTAAGTTGTTGTAACTGACTCAGTAGATCACCTGAGGCTTTGCTTTTAAAAAAAGTGAGGGGGAGGGATCTGTGAGAACGCTGAGCTAATTTTTTTTTGAACCACACTGAACTGAGATGAACAGGAAAGCCACCAGAACAACAGCTTTCCAGGGAAACAAACAGAGAATCCTCAAAACCCAACCCCTTTTCCTGTCCCCTCCATTTGAGTGGACTGCATTAATGACAACTGCTCAGGTGATCAACCTCTCTAAAAACACAGGGTTAAGTACTCTGACATTCTGAATGCATCTGTTCAGAGTGTAACTAAAACAACAAAGCGCCACAAACTCAGTAGTCTCCAACACATTTATCTTTTCCACATTAGATGAAAAGCCAAAGTATACCCATTTAAACAGGTGCCATATTTCATGTCAGACACCCAAATTGGAGCACTAGTTTCAGCACTTACAAGGAAAATCCTACCTTGCAAATCTGTAATTTCATTCACAAAACAGCCACCTTTTCATCCAGAAATTTTTACTTACTGGAGTGTTCAGACCATAGTCAGTACAGGAAATCTAATAAAGTTGTATGATATACCTCTATCCCTACCTTTGGCTCCTATTTCGTAGCTTATCTTCCTCTGTTATGCCTGGCCTTAGGTCACTATTATGAGATATAGCCACTGGATTTCATGCACCGTAACTGCTCAGGTGATTAACTGCATTCCCACAGTGATGGAAGCCTCTTCAACTGTGGCTTTATTTTTATGCAAGAGAAAATTGAAGATTGGTGGGAAGGCAGCTAAATAACAACTCTGAAAAAACCAGTACAGCTTAGATCTTTGTAGTCATATGTTCAGACTTCAGCAGTCACACTTCTGCTGCACAATTCTGCATCTGTAATTGCACACTGTGTCCTTTCTATGTGATTTGCAGAGCTTTGCATTGTTAAGCTCACCTAATAATAAAAAAATGGCTACAAAATCCCCTGAGAAGGCTTGTTATAGAAGCTTGTTAGCAAAACACTTCCCCAGAATTTTTGAGGCTAGACATAACACACATATATGCTTTCTGAAATGAAGGCAAAGTCTTGCTCTTTTGTGATATCCATGCCACTCCAGTGATTTCCCCTAGGTCACTGCATTTTAACCACATAGTAGAGGCAGCAGGAGTTAGAGAGTCAAAAATGTTGACATACTTGAAACACAGGCGAGAAAGGACAAGGCACATCCAGTTTAGAGGTGCTGCCTAGGAAAGTTCTCTGGCACCATTAGAAGAAATTGTGTCCTGGAAGCTCTGGCACCACCACCACAACAGCAGTACACCCACAAACACCTTCCATGGCAGGAAGCTTTACGGGTAGCCTGTCTAGAGGGGGTTAGGCGCTTACTGTATTTTGGTGCCACATGTCTTCAATCTGTTGGCACAAGACACAGATGGAGTGCTGACCCACAAAAAAAATTGCAAATAATTTGAATGAAAATATGTGAACTGGTCAGTGTATGAAGAAACTTGCAAAGGATGGAAAACACGGTTGCTAAAGTCTGCTACCTGCTCAGTCAGAGTACTTGTACTGTGTTTATTTGAGGAGCTAGTAACCGGATCCATTCTTCTATTATTATCTAAATCTCTGGCAGTGGAGGAAAAACATCAGACTTTAGAAGGTTATTACATAGATATCTCTCTGATATTAGCAGAACTATTAACAATGCCATGTTTCTGTCTTACTGTGATCAGTAGTATGGTGTCGTACACTCAGTGTGCATTTTCTGAACCCACTGCACACAGCAGAACTAGCACTAGGAAAGCAGATTATCGAAAGTCTCAGGCATTTTTCAGAAAGCTCCTGCAGCTGCTGGTGGGACCCACCACACATGCTCCAAAGCACTGGTATTAATTTACCAGGAGAAGGAAGGAGATCATCCATTCAACATGCATGAAGCAGCAAGTGGTCATCAGAGAAAAAAAAAAAGACTTCTACATTTGTTAACTAACCTCAGTGGACTTGAGCTAATCATTGAGAACTAAATTCATACTCTGTATCTGGCACTAATCCCTTTGCCAAGAGAGCAATTCCTCCTCAGGTGTACATTTGATCTGGAAGGTCCCTGGATGATAAAGATGATGGTGTTACTAAACTAAAAGCAGCAATGTTCTGATTCCCACTTGTCGTGGAGGTCAGGTGGTGAATAAGCAGAATACAGACAGAAAAATTCTTGTGATGGAGGGAGTTCCCTAGAAGAAATTTGATCTGGATATCAAAGAAGGGGGGAGGGAGGATAAAAGAGGTCTAAGCAAAACACAACCAGTGCATTAACAAAGCTGCTTTTCAGTACTCCCCTAAGGAGAGAAGTCTCTCTCTTAAGAGAAGATGATTGAAAAGATGACATTCAAAGAATGAAATTATAAAATCTACTCTAAGAAAGCCATCTGAGCACAAATAGTTTGCTACACAACCCGCTTAAAAAAAAGCACAGAAGATGGAAATAGCAACAAGCCAGTTAATTCCATGAACAATCTGAGGTAAGGACCCAGATGCACAACACCTCCTTTGCCAAGTGCTCTGCTGGCTGGGCAGGGTGCTCCTCACTGCAGCTCCAAAGACTGAGTTCACCAGTGACTCCAAGAGTTGACACAGTTTTCCATGCAGCTTAGATTCCAAAGCAAGCAACTGCCCCACACCATGTATGCTGCTCCTTTTAATCCTCCAGGGCCATCACTCACTCTGTTACAAAAGAAAGGACTTTGTCCTTATTCATCTAGCCTTTGATATGCTGGGCACCATCCCAGTGAAAACAATGGAAATGTGCTGTCTGTTGCACTGATATCAACATTCTCTCTAGTCCCAGGGTCTCTTTTCCAGTCTGGCAGCACAGGAATGTGGTGCTATTACCTGTGCCAGTGTTTCCCAGTACAGAATCGGTCATGTAGGGATCCATCCCTTCAGCTAGAAATTTTGATTTCAGATGGCAGGGAAGTGGAAGTGTTTTACTCAGTAGAAGCAGTTTCTACCTAAAGCTGCTGCAATATGCATGTTCTCTCTAATGCTACAGCACCTTCCTTCAACTTTCCTCTAGGGAAAAATGGATGAGATGTTCAAAAAGTAGAGGGGACAACCAGAGACGGATAGAAAAAGCAGGTTAACTGTTAAGGGGATATTTGTAACTAGCGGGAAGGAACGTGGCAGCTAAAGTTTGTCAGAAAAAGTAAGAGTCACACATTCTATTCTTGCAGCATCTGTAAACATGCATTTAATTTGCCCATTCATTTATTTTTAGTCTTTCCTGGAGAAAAGTAAACATTGTGAGAGAGGAAGGAAAGAAATTTTTTAGCTTCTAAAACTGTGAAGGCTTTCTAAATTTTGAAAAGTGATTGCAGCGTAGGCAGAATTTTGGCTCCATTGCCTTGAGGATTGAATTCTTCCTTAAAGACAGAGAGTGAATAGTCACAGCACAGACTTGCTCCTAGACATTGCCCCTAAATCACACTTCATCTCTCATTTGAAGGAATTTTTTCTGGTAGAATCACTGCAGTGTCTTACTTGGTTCAACTTGTGGCTACTGTGCTTTGGCACCAAGTAATGGTATTAAACCAGTAGAAGGAGCCAAAATTTTTTGAGATATGTGGAAATGGTTAAAGCAATATAGACAAAGGCTTAGTAAGACTCCTTTCACTTGCCTAACTAAACTCCAGAACTGATGAAAAGTATCATTTGGCAGATGGGAGTATGGGGTTTCATGTCATTAGAGCACCACTGTTCACAAAATATCAGAGATGCCACTAAGATGTTGAGGTTTTAACCAACACAATACCCAGTCCTGCATAAACACCCATTGTCACAGCAATATCAGCTTGAAGCACCTTTTCCTTTCACATGTCATTTCCCATTGGATGAGTTACCTCACCTTACTTCAGAGCTTCAGGTCTCCATGCATTCACTCTTATCAGAGGATGATGAGGCAGAGGCCTTATTTCAAGGAGCACAAGGCAGACCTGCTACATTGCCTTCTACCTCCTCTTCCACTCCTGCGGAAATAGGTTTGTGTGGATGCTTTTATGCTACTTAAGGGTCTCCTAGGGAAGATAACTTCTCAGCCAGCTGCTGAAGCTGGTTTCCCAACAGCACAAGCAAGAAGGAGCAAGGCAGGGGATCCAGCCCAGCAGACAGCATGAGAAACCACATGAAATCCATTTTATGCTTATTATCTGGACAGACATCTCATAGTGAATCCAAGCATCCAATGGAATCATCAGTAGATATACTGGCCTATTTTGCCCTTAGAAGCAAGGCAGAGTGGAAACAGGTATTGAACAGGCAGTTTGGGTTTATCTAGAGGTTATGGAACAGGAAACCTGAGTAATTTTTTTCTCTCTCATAATGACCTGTGATTTGACCAACACAGTATAGCTGTGCAATATCTAAATTAAATTCTTATTGAAAACAGTCTCACTTCAAGCTAGACTTCTCTTCCCTTCTCTCACTTCAAATTTCTAGAGCAGATAAAAAGAACACTGATGATCAATGAAGTTCAGCTGAAGTTCAGCACAGAGGCAGTTCTATGCAGGAGACTAACTAAGCAAATCCAAAAGACCACTGTGTAACACACTTAGTCAGGAGATTGCCAAAAAGGCAGCTCTGAATTTCAGTGTACAGGCTATTCTCCCAGTTAATGTAAACTCAAACTTACTTGTCTATGATGTTGTACCTTTTGCCCTTTCCAGATTAAAGTCAGGACAATGTTCCCCTTTTTCTTGCCCTTCTCCCCATTTCCTATTTCCTAAAATGAAATAAGCAAAACAACAACTATCACAAATTAGAGATGAAAAAAACACTAAACAAACAGAGCAGAGCACGGCAGATTATACAGCTAGATAGGAGAAGGTATAGCAAAATCAGAGAAGGACAGAACCCACACCTTTTCCCACCACCTGGCTCCTCAGTTTTATAAGGAACTACAGTATAATATCATCATTCACCTCTATTCCACACAAACCACTGTGCTATAACCATTTTATACCTTTGTCTGAGCCTCTATCAATCCTCCTTTTGGGGACAGCATCTGAAAGTCCTTCTAGGTTTTGGTTTCCCATTATGGACGTGCACAAAAACCTCAAAGCCAGAGTTTCATCATGCTTCTTCCAGCAGCAGATCTTACGAGAGTAATCTAAGGGTCAGCAAACCCCAACTGATTAGACAGAAACCTTATTGAGTCTGCTGTAATGCTACAAATACTTCACTTACGTTCTGATGATGATGGCATTTCGTTACAAGACCAGGACAGCGTAACAGCGCGGTAAGTCTTCATACATCACCTATTTAACACTTCCAACATGTGTTATTCTTATAGTCAGAGTAAAAAAAAACTACAGTGGTAACTTGGAACATGGTCCAAAAGATGAGGGATCTGGATTTAATATCAAGTAGTGACTCCTTGAGGCACAGGGTGGTTATATGGTGTAAATGAACCATGATAGAGAGATCTTGCTCGAAAGATCAGTGATGCTGGGATAGCAGTGAACAAACAGCTGCACAGAGAGCAAACGTGAATCAAAAAAGGGAAAAACAATTTTTTTTTCAGAAGCTGAAAGGGCTTCCATTTCAGTTCTAAAATGCTCTACGAAAGAGAAAGACAGTCATGATGCTTCCTTCAGGAAATCAAAGACTAAACTTAAAGGAAAACAAGGTAATTATTTTGATAACTGTTCAGGATTTGAAGCACTTGTAAAAAAGATGGAGGCATTCCCAAAGTTCATTAGCTTCTCAAGCAGTGCTCCAGGCCCAGCTTTGCTACTGAACCCCTCACAGTAATGGAGAATGTTTCAGGTGTGCATTCTACTCTGTCTCCTTGGAACTGTAAGGTGCTCACCAGATGCAAGCCCTGCTCCCCTCTTTCAGAAAGGCTGCATTATATAAGGAAATACAACTCTGGTCAGTTATGGTCAAGAGACCTTTTGTCTTCAGATCCCTTTTTTCTTCTCCTTCCATTTGTGCTTTTTTCTTTCTTTTAATATATGAAGGCAATATTTACAGCCAAGGCAGTGCTGAGTAAGATGCAGTGATTATGGCTGATTTTATCACAGCCGTATTACTTAGCTGCAAGGTGAAGCGCTGTGCTAAAATGGATCATGAATCCCTGAAATTGACTATCCGTCACCTTTATAATCCTGATGGAAAGGCAGGTCAGATCAGGCCTGACAACTTCCCATGCAAAGGAGACTACAACAGTGACGTCGGCTTGCCTCAAGGCATTTATTTGTCTGGAAAGAAAGGTGATGCCTTAGGGAACTGGACTAGAGAAAGAGAGAGAGGAGAAACTAACTACTCCAACTGCCCCTGAAGGAATCAAATGCAAATACAGGAGCCAAATTCGTGCACGGAAAGACTACTAGGAGTATTGAAAGAAAGAATATTACAAGCAACTAAGAGTCAGGATTGCAGCATGAAGGCTTCCCCCTAGGCTGAAGAACTGAATTCAGTTTCAAAGTTAGAAAAATAAAATAACTCCTCATCAGTGGGATTTTGTAGCATGAGATGAAATCCACATATGGAGAAAAAAAAAAACCTTTAAAATGTTTGAAGGAATTATGACTAGAATCTTCAAATTCAGGGTCAGTGTCTTTCTCACAAAGTTAGATTTTATAAGTGTCTCTAATTTCTGCGACCAAATTCATCATGGTGTCATCAGTGGCCATTAAATGTGGCATCTGTGTTACAAAGCCCACAGAGTGAGAGAAGTGTTGATTCACACAGGGGTGTTTATTTTGAGACAATCAGCACAGTTGATGAGAAAATCACTGAACTATCCCAGTAAATCTTCTTAACTGGCATATGGCAGTATTAAGGAAACTTCCCAGTCTGACCATTCACAGGATATTCTGGAAGTCACATGTCCAACACCAGAGACTTTCACTGCTGGGACCAAAACTCCTTCACAATAGTGGCTCCAGTAAGCCGACGGGTGTCCTACTTGACTTTTTACACTCACACAGTCAGATCAGGTTTCCTTACTGGTTCGACCTCAGATTTTCCCTTAGCAGAGTCTTAGTTGTCTCTTTCAATAAAGCAATTTATTCATGGTGCAGTAACACGGAAATAGCCCAAGATGGTGCCTCTGGGGAATGACCCCCAACAAAGGACCCCTTGGGCTTTTATCCCCTCACAGTCCAAGCATTCAAAACTCTCGCTCTTCCTCCTGAGTCTTTGGCTCCTACTGTGTTTCCTGGTGTCCCATCCATCTGGCCTTCTGGGTCCTTGTTATGAAAAGGGTTGGCAGTTCACAGCCTCTTGTCTCCGGCTTCTGCCACCCAGAGCGCAATCTGCAGCTCACACTGCACCAAAAGTATTCCTCAACAGCCACATGCAAGTAGGACTCTCTAGGAGAAAAGACTAATTAGCATGTTATTTAGTGTTTCTAATTGAGGTGCTGTTTCAGGTAAACAGAGAACAATCGACTTCTTAAAGCAAAAATTGTCCTGAAATATAAACACAAGTTGTCTCATTCATACCCCTTCCAGGTTTGAGTGTATTTCAGTACGAGCAAACACTAAGGAGAGTGCTTGTTCTTGTCATCTATGTTCTATTCCCAGCATAGTTTCTTACAAACCAGGCATCCTAGCCATACAGTCATCAACATTAGTGTTCCTTATTCCTGTCCAAGCAAAATGAGGATAATACTATGTATATCACAGAGCTACTACACAATCGTTAAAAGTGGCATAGACTCTTTGAGATCCACAGATAGATGGTATTAAGGAAGGGCGAAGACTACTTGCATCTTGCTCTCCTCACCTGTCCTTTCTTCCCCTTTTCTCTAGTGCCTCTCCTGGGTAAGTCACATCCCAGCTAAACCTCTTAGTGAGTGATTACATTAGAGATAGTGCTAATTACCAAATGTCATCTGTGTGGGACAATCTTATCAACACCCCACACTTCCTCCCCTGAGGTGAGGGGGTTTGATCTATTTCATAAAAGTATCCTGGTTATCTGCTCTAGCAACGCCATTCCCTCAGGCTTGAAGGTGGCTGGTTTTCTTATTTTTTCCATCCTAAGTACAGATTCAAAGCTTTTCTGGTAGAACCTCTTGCAAGGAGGGGGGGTTACTCCAACAACACCAGACTGCTAGGTGTTATCCTCCGTGTGTAAAAGGAGCCAGTCTGTTCCCAAGGTGCTGTGTTTCAGATAATGCACTCATATGCTCGTACCCTCACACACCCTACAGCAAGCTCTGTTGTTCTGTTGCCTGCCACTGGGCAGAGAAATTCAATACAGAATGCCCACAAAAATGCATTCAGTAAGGCAACTGAATCACAACGTAGTATCACCTGGTACTTTTTAATAGAACCTCCATCTGACTAAGCTCTGCCAGTGCCATGCTCTTCTGCCCTGCAGCACTCCCTGCTACCCCAGTTTGGGCCTCACCCCACATTTCTGACAACTTAACATGGGGCAGGCTCAGTGACCCTGTGGTTTTGGCTACAGCACTGCTAGTGACCATGGTTTTAACAGGGTAATTCCGTCTTGCATTATTATCCAGAACACTGTTTGCTTCCTTATTAGTAGATGCTTTGGTTGCATTCTTTCTGGGGGTTTGGTTATTTTTGTGTTTGAAGGTTGTTAGCGTTTTGTTGTGTTTTTTTTTTTTCATATAATTTGTGTGCATATTACTCGCTGTCCCTGGAATTCATTTTGTTCCCTGCTAATGAAACCTCTGCGTCGCTAACAAAGCAGAAAATAAAAAAGGTAAATAGCACTCTCCAGAAACAATTTGTTTCTTGTTCTGTAAATTTTTGCTGAACAGCATCTCAGGGAATTTTCACCCCAATAAGAGAAAAGAGAAGCAGGAGGTGATTGAGAAAGGGCTAAAAATGCAGTTAGTTGATCTGGAAAGGAAATAATAATTATGGTCACACCATGGACAAATAGGTACCCAGAGAGCTGCACCTGTGAAACTCCAGAAAACACTTGAGCACAGGCAAGCCATTCAACTGAGTAGAAGTCACTGGTTGCAGAAAAATTTGAAGGGGATATTAGTTTTTTCGCATTGAACCCTTTGAAGCTGTGCTAAGTCAGCTGCCCTTGTCAATGTCCAGCCTCAAAAAACAGAACAGGATTCAGAAAATTAATGAGCAATCCTGTTCTGCTAAAACACAGGGCCATAAGATAGGTATAAACTGTGTCTGACGGTATTGCTGTCAGTGAATGTGAAACAAGAAGATGCAAAAACTTAGGAGGAGACGATGCTGTTTTTTCCTATTATGTATGCTGCTACTACCTAGTAGAGAAACACACAAGAGGTTCTACTAAAGGTAGTTTCTCTCTCACACAGGCGAGTCGTCATGTTCACTTTCAAATAGCTGAATACAAGTCACAGGGCTGAATTTTCAAAAAAATTAGACTGTTGAAGAGATTTTCCATTTCATACTGAAGCTCCTAAATTAAAGGCTTGCAACTGAAAAAGATCTGAATTTCCAGCTACTTCCACTGATTTACTGTCTGACATACAGAGAGGTAAAAACAATGCCACAGGGCAGGAATGGAGAAGATCACACATCCTTTCACCTGAATAGTCAAGTAATATGCCACCTCTGCGCCTTATTGCTTGGGAACCAACAGCAGAAATTAGTACCTTTCCTGGTAAACTAAACCAACCAACTCCAGATTCAGCCAGAGTGAAACACACTGAAAAACAGGACTTATTTCTGAGATGACTTGACGGGTAGAAGTAGACAAGGGAATTAGATGGCCAAAAGCCATGGGCCCCTAAGCCCCTTAGACAGCTTTAAAATTGCATACACAGTGCTCTGCACATGAACACACCTTTGTCCTATCACTCACCGGATTACTGGACCAGCCCTCGTATGGAAGATTAAATACAAACTGCTCTACTGCTAAAGCATATTTATTGAGCTTTAAGCAGCATGTAATTTATACATCTCTTCTTGCAGAGTTGGAAAAACTCCATCAACAATAATAACAGCAATATTCAATTTCAAATGGTACGTTTTAAACCTGGAATAAGCAACTTGTTATAACTATAAAATGGTCTTTAGAAATTATGCAAGGTATTAATTGAGCTGCCGTGAGACTATGAAGGTTGGTTTCGTAGTAGCTTCGGAGTGAAAAAGAACGCAGCAACCAGAAAAATCCTGGCAAGATAGCAGTGCCATCTCAGGAGATGACTGCTGCAGCTGTACTAGTTATTTACATGAAGTCAATTCCAAGTGATTATTAAGAACATGAGGTTTATCGTTCAATATAAAAGGCCAGTTCATTATGTCCACACAAGCTACAGCTTAAATGGCAAACCTCAATAATTCAGTTTTTCTAATAGCAGTTTGGGATTTAATCGCTGCACAATAACTG
The DNA here is from genome assembly GCF_003984885.1 of Neopelma chrysocephalum. Lineage (NCBI taxonomy): Eukaryota > Metazoa > Chordata > Aves > Passeriformes > Pipridae > Neopelma > Neopelma chrysocephalum. The sequence goes on from NW_020897715.1 coordinate 13,250,635, forward strand.
CATTAATTCTGAATTAATTTCTTAATGGAGATGTAATTGTCTTGAGCTTCATCTAAGGGGCCAAAATACGCTCTCACCAGCATAAATCCAGTGGAACATCTTGTGAGAGAGTGGGATGATTTCAACATAAGGAAACTTGAAGTCAACAGGCAGCTGAGTTTTACACTGGTACCAGAGAAAATCATGGCCCAAACATCATTTGCATTTTTTCACTTTCAGCCTCAAATGACCCTTTTTTGCCTGGGTAATGTTCATACAAGTAATGAACACAAACGGTATCACCTCTGTTTACTACCATTATTGTAATAATTCATTTGAAAGATATACTTCATCTCAAAAGGCTGTAAAGCATTTTGCTGCAGGGAAAATTTTTCCCTTAATAACAAAATGCTTTTAGGTCTGGGGTGAAGACAGCTCATAAAGATGGAGAAGCTAAAAAGGCAGACAGCCACATTTCCATTTGGGTAAGACATTCAGACTGACACCTCCAAGTACTATAACAAGCCCTGTATGAACAATTTAAAGACCATGGCTTCAAAAGGCATTCACAAGAACTCAGATGCTATTGTAGCAGGCACCCTGGAAATCCTTAAGGTAGAACTGAAATCAGTGGGAACAAAAAAGTCATCACTGCTGCAGTCATAATAATGGAAGAGAACGGTGATGGCAAGAAACTGATGTTGTAGGAAGAATTCCTAGATAGCATGAACAGGGACAGATTAAACATATTTTAGATCCTCCAGTTGCCCATTTGAGTGGATGAACTCTTAGTGGCAAGAAGAAAGTTGAGAGCACAAAAAAAAAGCAAAGCAATAAATCATCTGGAGAAATCAGTGAGACAGCTAAAAGTTACAGTGACAACAGTACAAGTCACATGGGAGTCTACTGAGTGTCAGAGGCTGAATTTAACCCTGGAAGTCCTGAAGCTGCAAGGAGTTCTTTGAGGCTCATCCCATTCAAGGCAATACCAATGGACATACCAAGTGTGGCAGTAACATCTCTTACAGACAGATAAGTTGCAAACTGAGTCTGTGACAGTAAGTAAATCTGACTGAGAAAACACAGACTAACGCAGCCCAATGCCCTTACTTCAGTTTAAGGCATACCATCTACCTTCGTATACAAATAGAACCTTTTCCTGTTGCAAGCAGGCAGACAGAAGAGAGAATTTTCAGGTGTACCTGTTCAGCATTTTCCTACCAGCACTACAGCAACCTCATGTGAATTTTCTATCCATTTAACATCTATTCAACACCATTGATGACACAGAAACACTGACAGCCCCTCTAATGTTTGATTTAATATTTGTCAAATGAGTAGTCATAAACTGCATCCTGCTAAAGCATCATGCATCTGCTCGCCTACTCCTTGAGGATCTCCTCCACAAACACTGCCCTAACACAACCTTGAAGGTATCTCATACCACATCTGTGAGATGCTACATATTGTCACACCACACGGTGCCAGTGGCACGGGTGTACTGCACTAGAAGTCAGGGTTTTAAATGATTTAAGTCAGCTCTAGTTTCTCTTTAGGTTTATATGCAATGTTTACCCTACTCAGTTAAATGTGACAGAGTTTCCAACCACTTATAGGCTCAAGACCTCTATTCAGACTTGAAGGATGGGGATAGTTAGTAGGGAGTGGACCAAGAAGAAGAAATTCTCTTCATATTAAGACAAAACCAATATACAGACAAAATAACTGTTTTGAAAAGCCTTTCACCTTTTGATAGAAAAGAGTTCAGCAGCTTGTTTTGAGTGTACTACTGATACATGAATACATTAGCAATATATTCCTTCACATTGCAGTAATACAAGACAAACGTAAGCAAATAGATATTCATGATTTTTTTTGTGAAGACAGAAAAAAAAAAAGCCATAAAGACTACTTCTCCTCTAATGACAGAAAGGCCTCAATAGAAAATGTACATGATGTGAGCAAGGCAGTCAGCATCAGAAGTTGTGTTAAGGGATGAAGAGACCTTGGCTCTTTGTATGCCTGAAAAAGGCATTGGCTTTCAGGTCAGTGAGCTGACCCTCTTTATTGAAAAAGGTCATGATGAAATTTACCAGATCAATCATCAGAACTGTTGGAGATAAAGGAAAAAACCTTCCAGAACAGTTTTGATTTAATTTTTTAACAAAATCAGATCTCGCTATGGAAATTGTCAACATCAATGAAATGTTTGATGGCTAAACATTGAAGAGTTTCAGTGCAATAATCTCAGAACATTTTGTTTAGATCCATTCTTTTGATTTTTATGTCATGTTACTATTTCATTTAATCTATTGTTCTCTATTATATATATGTGGATTATTATTTACTTACTAGTTTAATACAATAAAAAGGTAGAAGTAAATAAATCAAAGGAAAATAGTGAGAGTTTAAATAACAATAAATTCCATTTTGAGATCAAGAAAATTTCTCCACAGGGAGAAAATTGAGATCTAAATTCAGAATTCATCTCAATTTATCTAGATAGGCTCAAATTCTAGCATCCACAGTGTAACTGCCTTGGCAGTCTAGTCATTATAAGCTCTTCTGGCCATTGCATAATCTGTGCCAGGCCAACTGAGGAAGGAAATAAAGTTTAGAAAAAGAAAGGAAGATATAACTTAGCTATACCTTAGAAAAAAAGGGAATTTGCTATAGCCTCTGGCATTCAATGCTTATCACAGACATTTGCCTGTGGTGACCTGATTCCCTGACGTGCAAGATACAATGTAATTCATGTGTTAGGGCAGATTTTCCAAAAGCAGGTTACATCCGTGGTTCAGTACATCACTGGATTAAGTAATTCTTATGTTGTTTTTAGGTCCTTATACCACATCCACCACTACAGTATCACAGCAACTGGTGATGTTCATCAGAAACAAAATCAATAAGCAGTCAAGATTGCATAAAATGGTGGCCAAAATTGTGTTCTTAAATTCACACCTTGGCAGAGAATAAATAGCATGGCCCTCTACACTGAAAGAACCAAAATGATCAGGCAAACCCAAATGAACGTGCCACGCTAAATCTCCACAATAACTTACAAAACGCACCTATACATAACTACAAAACTAAGCCAAAATACTGGGTTCAGAACCAGTAAAATTCTCTGGTCTCTTAAACTGTTGGTGGTAGACCTGGATGGTACAACAGCCTTTTCTGGACTTCAGACTTATGAATTTGTGAATTTACAAAAAAGTACTGCATACTTCAACCAAAATCACTCAGCGTGTTTCAATCTGTAGTAATCTACAGATACATCCTAAGCAACACCCATACTTTGGCAGCTGAACACTCCAATCACTTCTGCACATTGAGGCAGGGGATGAAGTAGGTGAGCTTTCAGGATCTCCGTAAACTATTTTCTCTGTGATCCTAAAAACCTGCACAATCTAGCCACAAGGGATCTTTCATACAAACCTATAATACTAAAGGGAAGCTGGTACAAGTCTCCTGTTCTCCCCCAACTTTGCACATAAGGAGTGCTGAGGTTATTACTGGTTCATCAAATATTCCATTAAGACTGACAGTCCAAAAAGAGAAGTGCCATTTGCACAAGTTCTCTCCGAGCTCCAGCAACCCTGTCAGTGTCACAGCTGGACTAAGATTCTGTAGTGAGCAAAAATGAAGTCAGAACCTCTTTAATATATAATTAGCAATAAGAGGAGTGTGAGGACATTTGAATAATACATCTCATGGTCAGACAAAGCTGTAGGAGCCAGAAGAGAAAGGGTATAACAAGTCAAAGGGGCAAAAATCAGAAAAATCCCAAGACTATGTAAAGTGAGAGGTCCAGTTTTAAGCTGATAGTAAAAACAGTGCTTTGTATTTCAAAATGCTTTGCTTTCAAATGCTTTGCTTTCAAATATTTCCAAAATAGAGTCAAAGACTAGTGAGAATAACTGTTCCCTTATGCAGAGGAAACAGAAATCCAGAGGGATGACATGAAATTTCCAAATGCACTTCAGGATGTCAGTGGTAGAGTTGAGAATACAGTCCATTCTCTAGTGGCTGGAGGAATTGCCCCTCCCATCCTACCCCCAACAGAGAATGCCCAGAAACAGGGAGAAGTTTCCCCATACACTAGATTAAATAGTGGTGTTTGGTATTAGCGTCAAGTTCACTGGTGCCAGGCTAGCCTAAGGCTACACAGGCAAATGTTACACTCACAGTGTCTGAGAAATGCAGAGAAAAATGAGAGCATGGAGATGATTTAGTGCTAATACCCCTATTTTCAGCATCTGAAAATATAGATGTGTTCCTCTTGTTTTGGTTCATATTCCTCATTATAATCACTACCTTGCCTTTTTTTTTTTAAATTTTGAGAAATGCTTAGAATTGCAGATCAGGCTTTGTTTAGAGACATCAGTTTAATATCTACAGTCCTTGCAAACAGTTGCACAGATATAACTTTTTCATCAGAGCAGCTCTTCTGACCTTGACAGGTTTGCGTAACATGCCTATCCACCAACTCATCTGTCATATCTGTTTCCCTCAGGCTTTCCCATCCTGATGCAGCAATCCTGTCTTGGTTCCTGCAGCTACTGTACTTGGAAAGAACTGTGGTGCCTCACAGGAAATTTCCAGCTGAGAATCACCACAGAAAGAGTGAAAAGTTTTTGGGCCAAGAATGAATTAGAGGTGGAATTGAAGAGGGTGTTCCCCCTAAAATAAAGCCTCAATACTAAATAAAATAAAAATGGCATGAAAAAAATCCCTTCAGCTCCTCATTTAAGGGTAGAGCAGAAATGAAGCACCATGGCCCACTGCTGGAGCAGAGCACTAAACTATGGACTTACATGGGCAGAAAATCCTTGAAGACAGGGTTCCCTTCCCATTAAGAGCACAAAACATGTGAAGTAACGGTTTTGTTTGACAGCTTCTGAAAGTGATTTTATTTATTTATTTATTTAAATTTATAATACTTGTGTGGGATGCAGGAGGCAGCTGAGTTCCTCAGCCAAGCTGGCAGCACCTTTGGGAAAGCCTGTGTCAGAAAGGGCAGGAAAAAAGCTGGACAAAAAAAGGGGGAGGGGAAAGAGTGAGAAAAGGGCAGGTGGAATACAGTAGTCAGAGAAGGGAGCAGCAAACAGATAATATCACGTACTAACCAATTCCCCATAACTGCAGGTAGACGCACCTGCACCCCCCTCATAAAAACCAAACCAAACAAAAAAAGTCTACAAAACCCACAGGAATAGGAACAAGTTAGATGGCTAGTTTCTTAAAGTGATCTCCAAATTTATGGCTACCTCCATGACTTTCAGTAACTCACAGTCTTAAAAAGCAAAGGGGCACTCTACAGATGAGATATGGATGAGAAGATAAAGAGCAGAGGGAAGGTGCAGCCAGTCACACCCACCTTCCACTGCTGCTGGAGAGACCCGGACTCAGAACAGCACTGCATCAGGCTACAGGGGAGGAAGAAAATCCATTAAATGGATGCTTTCAGTCACAGAATCTTCTTCCTTCTGAAAAAGAACATTGCTCCAGAAATTTTCCAACACTAAGGTGCAGCGCCAGAAGAATCTGACCCAGTTCCAGATGATGACTAAAGGAACCTACAAGGACCTTAGTTAGAAGTAGTAAAAGTTGTAACGCTGTGCAAGCACAAGGGGCTTGGTCAAGATACATACTTGTAACAAGAATAGGTGGTCATGTAAGAAACACTCTCGAAAATTATGCTGAAAATACACTTAACTCTCTATAACACATTTCTTTGAAATATTTCACAGGCACTATGTTACCTTGCACAGATGGTTGGAATTATAGGGACTACGCAGGGAGGAAAAGTTCAAACAGAGAGGAAGGGTATAAACGTTATTAGGAATGCAGGGATTTCAGGCAAACATACTGTATGTGCAGAGAGGGTGGGCTCAGGATGGGTTCCATCTTAACTACAGCAAACCCTGACTGTGCTACTGAAAATTAATATGGTTTGGAGGGGATTTTCTTAAATTCAGAGCTAAAGAAAGCTGGCAGGTGCTGAGGAGCGCTCAAGTCAGACAAAGACATCTGCTAGGAATGTCAGTAATAGAGAGATAACTGTTATCTGAGAGCAGAGGATAGGACAGAAACTTCAGCTAGAGCAAAGCTAAGACACATCATAAATGGAGAAATAAATTCTGAAATATAACAGCGCTTCTGACACAGAATTTCAAGAAAATTACACTCCGGGCCAAGACTAAAAATGAGCATGTGTATACATATCATTGCATAAGCTTCTGAGCAATAATGAGTCAATGAGTACACTGGATAATGGAAGAAACCCTTGCTATAATACAGACTAATGGAATGACAGAGATCAATGGAAGAACATAATCTTTGTTTTTAAACTGTACATGAAGGATATACTAAGCTTTAGAGGTGAGGGTGCTGTACTCCCACAGAATTCAGCGAGGTAACATTCTGAGATGTTCATAAGTAAGATCCAAAAGCCCCAAATATAAGAATATCTTTATACTAGCAAGGTTACACTATCATGCTCTTGATCAAGAGAACAAAAAAAATACAAAATACTTAAAACTGATGAACATCAAAGCAGTAATCAGTCTAATAAAGCAGAAAAAAGTGAATGACTTTAGTTATCTCCTTTCAAAAATGAGTCAGGTGTCATGTTGGGTGACAGTTTAGAAAAATAATTTCTTGGTGTGTTAAATAAATTATCACTTAGAACAGCTGACTCCAGAGCTCACAGAGACAGGAGACTATTTTCAGTGCAATTTGACATGAAAGACAAAAGTCTGTTTGCAAAGCAACTGTTGTTGATGCACTGAAAAACAATGACCACTTCACAAACAGGCTCATTATCCTTCAGGGATTACATGTACACACTGAAATGAAATAATGAAAAACCCCAAACAAAACATGTGAGGTACTAAATTTTTGAAAGAGGTTTTTAAAACTGCCAAGGAAGCTGGTTGAAAAGGAAGTAACATCAGAAATGGCAAGGATTAAATCCCTATCATCCAGGAGTCAGAAAGGCATTTCCAAATAAGAAAGTATGAATCTAGGAAATGAAGTAAGGAAACCCTTAAAATAAAACAGTACATTTAAATGGACAGGCAGAAGAAAATATGCAAGCTCCATAAGTATCCTGTCAGTAAAAAGAAATCCATTTGTAGTGAAGCAACCCAGAGACACATAAGGAAAAATTATCTCCTACCTATTTTTTATTACAGTGAATCTCTTTTATTGGAAGTTTCTATAAATAAGGTAAATATTCAGAGTAGTCAACCAGGTCCGTTTCATCCCTGTGTTTTATAATTTTTACCTGATGTTGGGAGAGATCTTAATAACACACTTGTGCTGGGACAAGGTTTCCATTCCACTGAAATGAATATGCTAGAGCCTCTAAAAATCCATTGGGTTAGCAGAGGGCATATGTTAGGTGCAGTAATCAAAGCATCTGTGATGTCATCAAGATTCAGATTATGCAAAAAGAGATATTTGAAAACTGATGTTATTTTAAAAAAAAAGCACAAATTAAAAAAAAAAAAAGGAAACAAGTGAAGAATTAGATTAGAGGCAGGCCAAGACTGAAGGGCTTGGACTTGGATTTAGGGAGTCCAGGTCTGAGACCATGTCAGATAAGACTTCAGGCCAAACACACTGCCTTTCCTTACATTTGTAAAGGAAATAACGAATAAAAACCCTGTGGACCCCTTTGGTAAGAGGCATATCAAATCCTCCCTAGGAAGATAAGAATTTGTTGCTAGGAAAGGTATAGATGAATCATGAATCCATAGAACTCAAAAAGTCTCCCCAAATATCATAATGAAATCTCACTGAAAATCCTAATAACATTTTCTTTATTAATGAGAAATAAAAATTAAAAAAAGGAATTAAAAAAACCACAAGCCCCTCAGGAATTAAACAGTAAGAGCAATCAAAACTCACAGTATTTGATTCTTTACAGTTGCCCAACATATTCCACACAGACAGTATAGGAAGGACTTGGGGGATACGGATGCCTTTAGCCATGTTGCACGGAACGAAGGGAAGAGGTGAGAGGAAAGCTCACTTTCTAAATGCAAGCAGAACCGATAAATCACAGCCTGGCTGGCATGGCAAACACCAGTCCCTCTGGCAGCTTTGTAATTACTCCCTAAATGTGGTCTCAACCCTCTTGATGTGGAGATAAATAACTTTATGTGCAAAGCAATTAAAGCCTCGGGCAACCCTGCCGGCAAAGCGTGGTCACTGTGTGTCACTATCCATTTACCAGGGAGGTGAACAAGTGGTACTGAGTTTATTAAACCAGAGCACTGGCTTCCACACATCAACCTGCCAGAGGCCTTCTTTGGATGGCCCTCAAACAATTGTTTCTACTTTCCAAAGCAATGAAACATCCTGGTTCAAGGGCTGAAACTGAAGTGAGCTGAGAGACCCTCCGGAGCAGCATGCTAGGCATTTTGCTCCTATCCACTCTCCCAGAAGAGTGCGGTTTTCTGCTCTGTGAGTCTGATACCTATTGGTGAACCTCTGAAGGAATTATCAATCATCATGATTAGATTCCTCCTCTTCTCAGGAGAGATCATGCTCAGTTGAAATAAGAGCTATTGCTGGGATGGTAACAAATCACTCTGAAGCAGAGCATGTGCATTTCTCTGCCCTTCTCGTGGATGGTCATGTATTCTTTAAATCTCCTGTCTATCCAGAGTAGTACATGCCTCCAGGTTTGTCTCACACTTGCTACCTACTTGTATTGACAGCTCTGGAAAGCAAACTTAGGAAAGTCCTCCTGCAATCACATACAGCTGGGCAAAATAGCGCTATACTGTGATACCTGAATCCTGTCCTCCCCTAAGCAGCTGGTGGCGTACTCAGCTCAGAAGCACTGCATACTGCAGCATCCACATTAAAATAAAATCCTAGAAAAGCTCCATGCAGACTGCAAGCTGGAACATTAAATGTGCCATGACTAGGTTGCACGACCTCAAAGCAGGCATCATATGCCAAGCAAATCACCTGGTGGGGATTCCAATAGCCTGCTAAGGAGGCACGGACTAGCTATATCTGTCACAGCAAATCAAGACATCTTTCTGCCTGACACCTAACATAAGGCACATGACTGGAGTCACACCGCTATGGGCTGGACCGATCTCCAGCCTTCTCAGACTGCACATCTCCAAGTAATGTGAAAAAGTGGGATAGCTTCTGTTTTCTAGAAAAATTAACAAATCCCAAGTATTTCAGTTTTGAAAAAATTTTTTTTCCTCTTCTTGGTTTAAACAACCACCAAAAGAAAATAAATCAGCACAACGGCCACTCCATTCAACATTCTTCTTGGCAAAGAGATTTTTTTTTTTTAAGCTGGTTTGTTGAAGACAGAACTTGGAACAGTATCAGTATTTAGATAAGCAGTGTTCCTTCTAAGCCAGTTCTGATCAATAATCAAAGCTGCTACTAGGGGGCACTGTGGCATTCAGAGGAGGTACAGCTCTGCTCCCCACTGCCTGTTACTGTGTCCATGCAATCTTTCACAATTTCTTGGGTACAAATACTGCTTAAGTCCAGTTTGGGTCAATTCACTTTTTCTAGTAACATACCTCTTAAACTTTAAAATGTGTACAATGCATCCCCCTTCCCCCCCTTCCTCAACACAAAGCTACTCAAAAAATGCTGACTACTACTTCAGATGTGATCAGGTTTCAGTGATCGAAGGAAATGAAACTTATTTGTAAACCAATTTGAGAGCATCCAGGACAATCATGACAATGTAACGTAAGAGTTAAGAATTATAATAGAAATCACAATAATAACGATAACGAGTATTTCTCTTCCTGCTGCAATGAACCCATCTGGAAGACCTCAGTGTGAGGCTTCAGAAGTATCCAAAACTGTGATTAGAAAGAAATTCATTTCGGCAGGAAGGTGGAAGCTCAGAGTGCCAAAGAAAGAAAAAAGGAAGAGAAAAATCCTTTCTAGTTTTGGCCAACAGACCTAATCGGAAATTCTTTTGAAATGTTATTCTCTGGAAGAGAGCTCAGTTAGCAATATTCTGCAAATGCTCAGCCCACTTCATCCATCTGCCAAGCTGAGAATGAATATTCATAGCAAGTTATTTTAATCATTGTGTTTTTCTTGATGTGATATAATTCTATATAATTTTTCCCCCCGGAAAAAAAAAATCCCTCTTTTTATGCTGTCAAGTCAGAAAGTTTTTTTTCCATCTGCAAGGAAAAAAAAAGGGGACATTTGGTGGCTCGTGCATGAGTTGTAGCAACATCCTCATCAACACTTCTCAAATCCCAGCATTAACAACCTAGCTAATGACACCGGTGAAAACACCATGTGCTGGCTTTTACCTATCCATGTTGAACATAAGGGATTAACATCTCACACAAGGGATGACTGGGGTTAGAATATCAGACTTATTTAGGCTAAGAATGGGATCCATTGGCATCCCATATGTGGGGGAGCAAGGGAGGCTGCACTGGTAGAGGTGGGTTTGGGGAGCTCAGGGCTAGTAGTGTGGGTGCTGCAGTTGGAGGGCGAGGGGAACAGTCAGAGAGCTATTGCAGATATGTTCAGGGGATGCTGCTTGTAGTCACCCACCTTCACAAGCACATACTACATAAAAATGCTTTTACAATTTTTGATTGCTCCTTAAAATAGTTCTTGTTCAACACTTAGCAAAAGTGCACATTTTTGGCAAAATTGTCCAAGCACAGACAGATTATAAATATTTTAAAGTCCACAGAAGTACCTTGGGAGCAAATGGGTTCCTTCCCTGATTCTAAATGGTGCTCCTGGTTCCCCGTACATCAAGAGGACATTTTATTACAGTTGAAAATCCTGAAGAAAATGTTGTTCCTTCAATAATCAAGAGTCTAAAATATTCAATATTTAACTGATGTAAGCATTTCCGAGGTACCATACATTAGCTGCTGGGACAGGCAAGCTGGGTCACAGAGCTCAGCTCAGTAGAAAAAAAGAACACCACAATCAGGTTTTCTTAAAAGCCAGGCATGTGTTTTATGTATCACCCCTGCTTCTTGTTCTCTGGGTTGTTGTGCCTTGGTGGTCATCCTGCTCATTGTTCTTGGGTACACCACAAGGAGTTTGTGCCCAATGACTTGTTTGTTACCTCCTGCCCCAGAGCACCCCAGATATCCCATGGGGTGCTCCTCAAAGTGCTGGACCCAGCTGATTCCTGGATGAGGTCAAAATGAGGAGCAACTTACTAGAAGGACAACTGTGGTTTGTTTCCGGTTGCTACTTAAGTGCAGTCCATTTCCTTTGATACAGTTCTTTGAGTAGTCCAAAGGGGAGGCAGTGAATGCCAGATAGAGATAGGTTACAAGAACCTAAATAAGTTAAGACTTCTTTCTTGCTGTATTTGCTTCATGTCCTCTAGACAGATCTGCATCCAGCTAAGAATACATGAAGTCAGTTCAAATCACTTCTTCACTTCTAGTCAGTGCAGCAATCCAAGTCCTTAAGATCAGGAAAAAAAAAAAGAAAAAAGGAGGAGCATGGAAGAAGAGCAGGCAATAAATGAGAAGGTGATCTGCATTTAGCTAGTGGATTAATTAGTGGATATTCTGAAAGACAGTAATATACACCACCAACAGGCCCTTCCAGAAATCTGTAATTGAATTATGTTGCCTGACTGCTGAGTCTCTTACTTTCCTGACATACTGGCTCCCCTCTTTGGCCACGTTTTGCCAAGCACTTTGCAGAAAACCAATATGCTCCTCTTCCAGTATTGGAGGTTGCTACTGCAAAATGTAGAATATCTATAATGCTACTTATGGTTGACAAAGGTAGAAAGGGGTTGAAGTCCAATTATCACTGCTTGCATTTGTCTGTTTCCACGCAGAGACTGGTAAACAAGAGTCATCTTCCATATTGGTGGATGGTATGGGAGGGAGAGCATAAGAACAAACTCACTGGGACAGACCCATCGCCCTTATAAACTGGCATAGCTTCGCTGATGCCTCATGGAGATCACAGGAGCTTTGATAACAGCACCAGCTTTGAACTTGACCTACCAGGAACAAAAAATGACTTGCTGGCTTAAGGTAAGAAGAGCAATCTGTCTCAGAAGATAGGTTACAACCTAGCCCTTTCAGAACAATCCTTTAGATGACAATGGAGAAAACCTCAACAGGGCTTTACAAAGATTTAATAGGCTATCCACACAATGGCTTTCTAAAAATACAGGATTGAGAAAGGAAGAGATTCTCCTAGGATGGCTTGAATTCTCTATTAAATACTGAGCAAGATTCCATAAAAGCTCTCTAAATGTTAGCAATTTCCATTAGGGAAATCTTTAATGATGGAAGGCCAGTACCATCTGAAGGCCTAGCAATGAGTTCCTGGCTCCCAATTCAAATCCTGGTGGACAATGTCTGTATGTACAGCTGAGCAACTAACTCATGCCAGATAAGACAGCCAACAAATTCAGCTTCTTTCCATGACCAGAGGGCCATTGCTTTGAATTTGGTTTTGTTTGTTTTTGTTTCCCAATTATGTTTGTTAAATTGTTTGCACTTTTTTCATAAATGGCTTCAACACACACTCTATATTCCAAACTCAAATGGTACTGCTTAATTGCAATTGGTTAGATAAGTAATATTCTTCCTGCCTGTGCACTGAACCGCTTCTGGAGTGCTATGATAGCTTGCATGTGCAAATCAGCTGAGGAGAGTACATACAATACATCTGAATATCCCTAAGATTTTCACTTTTTTCAAATGTGCTTCTTGCCATCTTCCTAGTACTTTGTTTTTTTAGTCTAAATGCTAACTGTTTGAAATTCATGGCAAATACCTCCCAGTCAGTTCCCTATTCTGATTCCAAAGACCATAATGTCTGATATTCTTAACAGTCTGGCAAGGGAGCACTTTTGGAAGGGGTGAAGGCCTTTCCTATGAAATTTTTTTTAATTAACTTTTTCTGTTCCAAACACACTGTGAAACTTTTTGTCAAAAGTTCCTCAAATAAAGTGTTCTGGGTTTAAAAAAAAAAAAAAACAAGCCAAAGAAAAAACCACTACCATGTAACAGTGGAAATAATTTGCAGGAAATCTAAATCAATTTCATTGTCACTTTTAGTATGAATCATTTACATGTTTAATTTCAGTCAGGTAAGAATACATACCAGTTTGTGTTCCATTTTAAAAGCTGAAATATTTTGAGTCATTTAGCAGTTGAGATGATATAGAAATGTAGTGTTTCAGAATCTCTGAAATGAAACATCTCTATGATATCAAAAGAAAACCTTCCCATATGCCTAAATATTTCTCTCATAAAAAATATAGGGATTTCATCTTTTTTTCCATCTGCTTTTCAGGGAAAAAAAGTTTGTAAGTCTTAACACTTCCAAGTCGGATGAAACTCTGTTTTGACAAACTCCTGAAAACAGGCCTATAAATGTAGTTCAGACGTTCCCTCCTGTTGTGGCAATTACTGACAAGACTACTTCAAAGAATCTGTCTCATAGAAACATGTGTATAATCTACTCCACCAAAGTACACTCCTCCTTAAGGTGCCACTGTATTGCTTCATACACAGTAAGCATCCATCAGACCAAGGGAGTCCCACCTTACTAGTGTAATGTCCAAATCACTGTTCTAAAAGTTATTTAGAAGCACAACAGCTTCACATCGTGAAGTGGGACAACATAACCATATGCATTCTGCCTAAAGGAAACGGAATGCAAAGATGGTATGGAAATGTAGATTGGAGCTACATACAGCAAGAGGGGTATGTCAAGGACAATACTGAAGAAAAAAGGATATTCTTATGACAAAAACATAGTATGTGCAGATATGGTAAACTGATAAACTGCTCTCAGCTTCCATTTCCCCAGAAATCCTTTATTGAGCCCAGAGATGGTGAGACCCCACCTTTCCTATTCATTACTATGCTTAGTTTGAGTTCTTGAATTTTTGATCTCTTTGACCAAGTTTCCTCCCAAGGACTAAGGAATGAAATGGCCCTTGCCAGGCTCTCCAGAAAATACGCTACACAGTAGGAGGTCCTTTAAGGCATATGACATTCAGTCCTTGCTTCTCCTTCTGTGAGAGTGAAGAAGTTTCATCTATTTCTAACCTTTCACACACTTCCACTACTGCTCTCTGTGGTTCAGGTTTGTGCATGACATTGCAGGGACGGCTAATGAAAACAGCTGTCACCCTTCACCACTGCCTCCCTAAACTCTGCTTCGAGCAGAGTAAGACAACACATATGGCCCACTGCCACATGCTCACAGCGGGGCACTGCCAGCAAGTCCAACCTCGTCCTGAATTGGTGTGTTTTGGTTTAAGGGAAGTCTGACTCCATCACAGAGCTCAGCAAGGCCTGCAAAGCACAATGGAGGAACACAATGATTTAATTCCCAGTGCATTCCTGCTGCTGCAGCCAAAATGCAAACAAAGCAATTTAAACAGAGACTGGGTATCTCTGCATTGCGGCCATCATCGCAAGAAACGTCAGTACAAGTAATCCCAGTGCTTTTGAGCGGGTCACGTTCATTTCAGCACTGTGTGCTCCATGGCCACTGTGGTAACAGCACTGGCAGGAAGTTTAAAAATGAGAGCATGACTGTCAGGAGAACCTAAAAACTAAATGGACAGCGGACCTAGCTGTCCTCCATCACCAAGTGGAGATAGGTCAACAGCAATAGACGGGTGCAACTTGCCTTATCATTTTTCTTTTCCGTAAGACAAGAGAGAATGTCATCTCCTAAACTGTCAAGACAGTATTTTTGACCAGCGTGACCTTTGCAAGGAAAAGCCCAAAACAGCTATGAGCTGATCTGTGGTAGAGACAGGACATCAAACCATGGAAAGCCACTGGGATGGGAGTCACACTTCCAAATTGATACCAAGGGAGAAGTCTCTTCCTCCAGGCTCAGAGACTAACAGTAACTTTTCCGGTAACCCAAGCCTGTGTGATAGAGCCCATCCACCCCAAGACCATCCTGTGGTGGGCAGTGCTGGCCCCTTCACCTTACACTTTGGTAGCTGGTGCACTCTGATAACAGTCTCAGCTGTCGGAAAACAAACTGCAACACATGACCACGCAAAAGCCCGTCTCAGGAGGGACAATTAAAAACACACACAGAAAAATAAATGTCTTTTCAACCCCTTTTCCTCATCAACAAGTAACAAGACAGGAGTGAGTGCCTGTATGCTAGAATGCCCAGAAAATCAGCAATTAACAAGCGTTCCGCTCTAGCCTGTCTGCGATTTCCTCCCTGCAACTGTGGCTAAATGTTTAAATACATCACTCCCCCCACCTTCCATGTGCTTGCTGTGGCTCTGGCACACCTTCTGGCTTTCCATATCATGCAGTCTTCCCTTTACCACATGTCTACCTGAAGTTTGCTCCAAGATAAATATAGGGAGAAGGGCACAGTGACCACCGAGCTGCCCGCAGGAGCACATATGTTCAGATGAACTGCCCCAAATGCACATAAGCCAAAATGCACTTAGCCCTATGTGCCACAGAGGTGTTTTATAAGCCATCTAGTTAGCAGCATCCTCAAGAAAGACACATTACGTTACCATACCTGGCCAACAATAACATAATACAGAGAATTCAAATGGGATTCTTCCCTAGGAAACTAAGTGCTAACGACATTACCGTGCAGATGCTCATTAACAAGCCTGTATCTGACAAAAGCTGCAAAGTATTTTTCTGAGAAAACGGCTTAAATAAAGGTTTTTGACTCAGGTTGGCACTCAGAATTAAATTGATAGAAAAACAGAGTCTCTCATTAAATTCGTACAACAATTCAAACATGAAGGCTAAAAGTAAAATCTATGCAAACAAGCACTGAAGTAAAACACTCCAGTAAGCTCAGTGGAACACTCAGCATCATGGACACCTGTGACCTACTGGCACCCTTGGACACTCTTCAAATCCCAAGTTTCAAACAATCAACTCAGAAAAAGGTGCTGACACTGTATGCTGATGTTCCTCTCATTCCAGGATGGTTTTCATTGTCCACTGCCCAGAAGCTGCAAATCAAACTTAAAAAAAATAAACCCAAACTACCAAAACAGACTAAAATTTTATTACAGAGTACAGACAGTGAATATCCTTTAAATTATATATAGGGAGGCCTCATAATTAATGAATGACTGAGCTTCAGTCTAAAAATGAAAGCATGACATAAAGAATGCGCTAGGTAGACACAACCCTGCAAAAAGAAAACCCTCCCCAAATACTTGCTAGTATAATCCTTCTTGGCCAACTATATGAAAGCAAAGGCTAGAGGCCCAACTTTGACAGCTGAATGGGCTAATTATATTACAACTCCAACGTAGAACCCCCCCCATCTCAAGTTTTGCAAACAAATGGCCTACATGCAATGAGCTTCAGCAACAACAGCTGCAGAACAGAACTGGGCTGATCTCCCTTGCCAATAGATCTACAGAAAACAGCAGTCAGCCCTGATGCCAGTTCAACCAACCGAGAGAATACAAACACCACCACATAGTGCCAGAGGATCCAAAATTGAATCCATATGAAAACATGACCTATTTCTATACCTTATCATCTATTCATTTTATCATCATCAAAATACCCTTTTCTTGTAACATGGATAGGAATAACAAAGTTCTGAGCTGGCTTTCTTGGCTATGTCCCTACTAGTAAATTAAACAGCACCTGGAAACGTTCCCCAACATGGGAGCCACCAGCATTAGTGAACTGCTAGAGTGGTTCCTGGCACAGTTTTGGCCTGTGTCAATCAACACTATGCCAAGCAGTTCCCTGTCACATCTATGGGTTAGCACTCCCAAAAGATCCATTCCCAACAAATGGCAAATCGAACACAGTCAATCTGTTTGGGAGAGTAAGAGATTTTAACAGCCTCAATGTGAGCTATTCCATGATAGTTGGCCTCATGTCAGGTTACAGTCCAGAGCACATTCAGTTGTTGTTATTATATATGTAGGTACAGAATTGCTGGAATTTGTCCTTTCCTGAGTTCAGAATTTCCACTAGGGCTGGTTATCTTCCCCAGACATTAGATGCTTATTTAAACTAAGATTTCCTTGAAAACTGTATACTTGAAAACTGTATACTTGAGGATCTGGCTACAATAGAATGGGTACCGCTGATAAAACAGGTACAGATGATGAAACAGTAGGAATGAAGAAATAATATCTCAGATTTGTTGATGGGTAACTTTGTATTCAACAGCAAGAATTTTATCCTCTCAGGTGTCCTTCTTCAAGGAACTTATCATCCACTCCAGGAGAGGTCTGGACCAGAACTCAATGGCCTGGTGTTTCCTTCCTCCAGATTCTGAGTGTAGCAGTGTTACCCTGAGCTGAGCAGCATTTTTGCGATTGTCCCTAAGTAGGTAGCGCTGGTAAAATATAGCACTGAAAATAAAAGACAATACCATAAGTAAGCAATTATCATCAAGGCAGATCTCTCAAGGCAGATGAGAGCTGAAAGAGCTAAAGGTATCAAAGATAGTTAAATTTTGTGGATGATGCTTTTATATTACTCTTTCCATTTAATAACAGGAAGGGATGAGCTACAGAGAGTAGAACATGACTCTAGCAAAAATCCCATGATATGCTTATCCGGTCATCTGTGACGGTCTTCACAATTGGAGGCAACTAAAACAGCTCCAAATACCTATGTTTAGGCAAATGAATCATCCCTCGGTCTATACCAGCAGCAGAGTCTGGATAGCAATTCTGCTGACCAAATGCAGATGTCTAGTCTATCTTGGCAGCTGACTCAACTGAACACACAGGCAGAAAAGTAGTTATGAGAGCACAGATACCTCGATATTTTCATTTAATGGTCTGCAGTCAGAAGCTGAACTGCAATCTTGATTGTAGGCAAGTAGAACAAACTTATTTTGAGAGGTCAGAAACTAACTCAAAGCATGGGTATGAGGGTCACCACAATACGCAGATCTTGTACATTCCCCACTCCCTCGAAAAAAGCCACCTTATTTAAAGGAAGTTCTGGAAATTAATAATTTTCATTTTGAATTAAGTTTAAAGATGAAATTTTTAAAATTCCTGCAGAAAAACAGCTCTGCCAAATCAAGATTAGAATTAAATTAAATATTTTAGTAGAATGATGATGAATTGCTTAATTTTAACAATATTGGCATGGTGTATGTGGATAATGTCAAAGCATTGAAACATGAAATACAAAACACAAAGTATAATATTTAGTAGAAAATTCGAAAAGTATCTGAACATTTTAATAAAAATATTTTTATGCTACTCTGAAGAAATGTATCAGTATTACTGAAATAAATTGAGCAAGCTGAACCCACTTTTTGGACATGCACCTGTGAAAATTTTCATTCAAATCTGCTGTTTTCTGCAAAAGACTTCCAACCACTAACAAAACAACACTTTTGATTTTTTCCTAATAATAAACAAACAAACAAACAAACGGATGCACACGCTTTACCTGTACTCCATAACCAAGAAAGAAAAGGCACTGGTGAACTGACTGTGCTGTTAAACTACCAGCATGATGCTCACTGGTGTGGCGTTGCCTGTGCCAGCAGCCAGCACACCAGGCACAGCTTGGAGGTTTTTGCAAACAAGGAACAACCCTTCCCCATAGGCCTTATGGCCTTACTACTCTGAATGGTAAGAGAATTTACCCCTATCAATGTAAGTGGTGCTGTTCCAGCTGATTGCAGGGCATACAAGTATTCCCTGGACTGTTTTATTTAGTAGCACCAATGGAGCCATACAGATCCCTTTTGGAAAACTGCAGTTATCACTGTGATATGCGAACACACAGTCAACTGTGGCCAAAACCAAGATCAATGAGAATAAACTCATATGTCAAACTTGGAGGTGGAAAACACAACACTGTCCAAGGGAAAAATAAATCCCATCCTTTTGTTTAAAACACAAGCAGGATGAGAAATACTTTTGATCATTTATGTGAAAATGTTAAAATATCTAAGAGAAAAAAAAAGAGAAGAAAGGGGGGGGGAGAGGGAAGAGACACTACCCAAAAGTTAAGAAAATAGAGATTATGTTGCCAGAAGGATAAACGAAATGAATGAACTTCTTTGCCAACCACTTGAATAACGTAGCTTATAGGACTATCCTAAATTAATTCATGCTTGGATAGAACATATGTTTTGAAGAAACAACTAGTATTGATTTTAACATTGCCAGTGATAGGGAATCCACCACATTCCCATGGTAAATTGTTACACTGTTTAATTACTTTCACTGTTGAAAAAACTTATGCTTCATTTCTACTGTGAAATTGCCTGGCTTCAGGTTTGCAATGTTTGCTAGCTTGAAGTGCCCTCTTATTAAAGTTTGGTTCTCTAAGTAGGTGTTTACAAACTGCAACCCCTTAGGTTTCCCACTGATAAAGAGGCTCTTCTCCAGGAATCTCAGCCTGTGAAGCATGGCCCCTCACATTACCAACATTTGCGCGCCTAGTTTCTGAGGCTCTCTTCAGTTTAGCAGTAGCTTTCTTTAAGTGGGGACACGAAAACAGAAGGTAATATTTACAGTAGCTGAGCACCTGTCAAGTACAGACCATATAGTGTTGCCCTAGCTCACACCTAAGATACCCCAGTTTATTCTTTCAAGCCTCTAAATTATGTCTTCCAGCATAATTTTGCACAAGGATTTACTTTCAGCTAACTACCAGCATATTTTTTTTCAAAATTTCTGCTTCTCAGAATAGGATCCTTCAGGTTAAAAGTCTGGCTAACTCCTAATATCTTTCTGCATGCCTTTATACAGTGCTTCATAATTGACCACATTAAAACACACACTGCTTTCTTAAGCCAAGTTTAACAAAGAATCTGCAATTGCCCTGCATCTGTGACCTTGTCCTTTTTCATGGTTTGTCTGCAGTTTTATCATTTGTGTCACCAACAAACTTACCTTCAGGTGGTTTTACATCTTATTCCCTGGTATTGATAAAAATAATAAATATGACAAGGAGCAAGAAACAGTCTGCACAGAATACTGATAATTCATGATTGCGGCAATGATTCCCTGTTTGTGTCTGTATTTTCAGAGTGCCATTTAACCAGTTTTTAATCTATCTAATACAGAGCAAGTTATATTATTCTTGATCAAGTTCCTATGAGGTATAACAACAAATGCTTTTAAAAGTCTAACCACATCTGCACTAGTACCTTTAGCAACAAATTTTATAATCTCATCAAAAAGATATCAGATTAGTTTGACAGGATTTATTTCCCATAAATCCATTTTGATTGGCATTAATTATATTTCTCTTCTTTAATTTTTTATTAATCAAATCCCATATCAGTTTTTCTATTATTTCACCTCAAAACAGTATCAGAATGACAGGACTATAATTACCTTAGGTTGTCCCTTACACACCTTTTAAATTTGAAGTCGTATTTAAAAACACACTTTTTTTTCAGACTTCTGGCATTTCAAAACAAATGTCAAGCTGTGTGGAAAGTACTCAGGTCATGTTGGAAACTTTTGTAGACATATTATCTGCATTTTCTGACTGGTTGTAAGAATGGCTGTATTGATCCAGAAGCCATCTGTTTTGGCATCCTGCCTCCAGTAGCAGACATGGAAGAAAGAGTAAGAAGCCTGTGCCCAAGGGACCTTGTCCAACCTGCTCGCCCAGCCCACAACAGTTTGTGGCTCTGAGACCTCTTCTGGCAGGCACTGCACCTGCATCCTTCTGTGTACAGCCCCAGGGTTAGTTAAATTATTTGCTGAAATAGTTTTTATTTCTAATCACCTTACTGTTCTGTGGCAGTGAATTCCCTGCAATAAGTAGATATTGTGTGCCTTCTTATTTTAAACCTACTGCCTGAATATATCCTTTGATGACCTGTTCTCACACTGTAAGGAGCAGGTAACAGCTGCTCTGTGATCACTTTCTCTGTTTCAGTGGCAGTTTTGCAGACCTGGGCCTTCTCTCAAGAGCCATAGGCAACTCAGTCTCTTTTCCCAGAGAAGTCTCCCCACTTGTATCTGTGCCAGTGCCTCTTGCCTTAGACACCTCTCCTCATGTCTTTCAGATGGGCACCAAAACAGTGTTTGGTTTGTAAGATGCAGACAGGTCACAGATTTGCAGTGACATAGTCACTTAGTGCCTGGTTGTCCTGTTTTCTAATTAATCGTTAGGTCTTTGTCTTTTGCACTGCCTCTGAATGCTAATCTGACATCTTGACAGAGGTAGATATGTTTTCTCTCAATTTACTGTTTTGGAAGCAGCTCTTTATCTTCCTGAGCTATTCCTGCATTGCATTGTTTAGCTGACTGTCACTACATTTGGAATTGGCACTGCTGCCAACTCAAATTACAGTCATCTTGCTTATGAAATGACTCAAGACTTCAAACCCATTACCAAGCCCTTTCCTGGGCAAACTGCACCTGCCTCTAATACAGCCTTGAGGTGAGCTGTGTTTACTTACTTCAGTCAACACTGGTTAAACTTGCCATTGCAACAAAACCAACAGCTGAACTGGAGCTGTGTACAACTCTGCCACCATTTGGAATAGGTATGTCCTTGTGTGCTTCCCTCTGTTTTTGGTGCAGCACGCCTTTAAAGATCAGCACAGCCAGGGCAATGGAGGCAACAACCATTCCAGCAAGACATTTTAAACCAGACTTCACCGTCCAATGGAACTTCACCCTTACTGGAACAGATGTTTTCAGCTCCACTCACAAACATGTTTGCCTATACAGTAGCCTTCTGGGGCAGGCTTGCATATGCTATCTAGGGCCTTTATGCCTGGATGAGTGCAAAACTACCCATGTGCACAACTGATCCGTGTGTAGTTGTATCCTTATGGACCTGTGGTATTGTTGTTCTGTTTGCCTGCATCTATAATGCAACAGAAAGAGTGACCACCTCGCTGACTTAACTGAGCTGATTTTGATGCTAAACAATAAGCTGGGGCCAGCAGCTGAGGAAGGTGAATGTAGACTGAGAAGCAGATCTTAGCTGATCCCTTGGCTGCTCTCATGCATCGCATTTGCTCCTACTGGAAAGGATATGAGCAGATCTTTGTTCACAAACAGCTCTTTTTAAAATCTCTGGCAATTAGAGTGCGTCAGGCAGTGGATGTGTTGTAATGGAGAGAGAAGAACCTTCTGTTTTTCTCTCTGTCTTAATTGCCTGTGTATTTATGGGCTTTGGTAATGTTAGTGAAAAACTTCTTGGCACTGTGTGAATGCTTTTGCCTTCCTTCTCTGAATGACTGGTTTGTTCTTTCTATTCTGTTTCCTTCCTCTGTGAAGGCACTTTGCTCTCTGTGACCAGACAACTGCCCTCCCTTGCTGCACAACCTCTCACCAACACCTGGTATGCCATTCTGCAGATGCTCAAAGGAAACAAGCCCCATTAGCTTTATATTTCCTTAAGAAAACTATCTCTGAGAGAAGGGAAGGGATCTAGTTCTACTTCCTGAGGGAGCATCTTTGCCTCAGGGGCAAACAGTAAGTCCTAAGGCAAAGGAAGTCCCATTAAACAAGGCACCACTCAAACTCATTCCAATTTACAGCTGTTGCTGCCTCCAGCAGATTTCCCCAAGGGCCTTCATTTAGCTGCAGTTCATTGAGAGGGTCAAGCAGTGATGGCTGCACAACTGGCACAGAGCTTGCTTGTTGACCAGTCCTGTGGCGTAATTAGACTTCAGCCTTGATGGAGACTGAAGAAAAGAGGAGCTGGGCTTGGTGCAACACAATACCAACCTACACAAACTGTGGGCAGGGTCTGGGGAAGCCACTGGCAAAAATCCCATGAACTCAAATACCACTAGGATTTGTCTCTTGCCCCTACCACCTTACATGTCAGGCTCACAAGCACATTTGTTTGCAGTGAAGTCAGAGGAACCCTTTTGTCCTGCTCAATATGAGGCTGTAATAATAATGGCCAGTCTTCACGAACGAAGATTTTGGGAAAGGTCTTTTACCTTTCCAGCCTGCGCAATGGATTTTTTAGGTGAGACACAGCCTGCGCTGAACTGAGCCCACCCTTTAATCCTAAGGTTCATCTGCCGGGGGCCAAGCAAGCTTGGACAATGGCAGTGAGGTCCTCAGGACGTAGGTTTGTTTAGAGTGACCTTCTCATAGATGGATGGCCTCACAGGGCTAACGAGCTCCATCTGCCCGGGGGACTGGGATTCGAACCTGGGTCGCAGCGGTGAGAGTCCCGCATGCTAACCACTAGGCCACCAGGGGTCCCCGAGGCTGTAACATTCGGATAAATAGCCAAAGGCTTGTACCAACTGATCCCTTAAATCCTGCCTGGTAAACAAAGTAACAGCAGGATCTCAATACTGCAGCACTTACAAAAGCTCCAAAGTAAGAGATACTTTCCTGGATAGAATTCAATTACAGTCTTAACACTGGTTTTAATTGCCTTGACCTAACTTCTCCATGGCATAATGGCCTAGCATGCTCAGCCAGCAACTTGCTGCTGAAGGCACTCAGCATAGAGGCAACTGTCTCTCTTTTTTAGTGAATTTGTAAAGATTGCACCTATATCAAATATATACTTTGCATCCCATGACACATCACTAGTCCCTAATGCCATCTATACTTCCTATCATCCAAAGAATTTCAAAGCTATCAGCAAGAAGTTTTCAGAAAGTTTTCCTGAAATTATTCAGCAAGTTATTAATAAAGCATTACTTTAATCTCTTTTATTTGAAAGTTATTAAAGAGTGATATCTGAATTAATTAAATACAGAAAACAGGAAAATAATGGAGCAATCATAAGCAAAAAATCTTTTTTTCTGCTAATATTTTTTTTTTTTGTTAAGGCAAGATGTATTTTTTTTGGCACATGCAGTCTTCAAAAGTCTTGATTTTTAAAATAGAAGTTGTTTTTGTCAACCTCTCACTAAGAGCACACATCATTGAAAAGCTATTAAAACTTCTACTTTTTAAAATAAAAATTTCAATCACTTTTAGGTTTAGAGCTCTTCTAAGGTTAAGTACTTAACTCAGTGCAAGAAATAAGTATATTTAGGAACCAAAAGGCTGTCTCCTAATCTGCTGTTTCCAAAAAGAGAAGTCCCGGCTCAGTGTTGCTTACCTTCTACGGCCTATGGTCACACAATATGGATTTGTTTGCTAAAGGCAGCTTAGGAAAGATAACTCAAACCTTCAGTGCAAGGCAATAAAGAGCAGCACCTTAGCTGTAAATGCCTTAGCTGTAAACATCATCTACTACACTTTGATTATCCACAGCCATCCCACCATTTACTACCACTGCATATCAGGAACGAGTTCAGTCACATACATGTCCTCCATACCACGGCTGTTTATAGCCTCTCCAACTAAGTCCAAAGTGAGAAAATATATGAAATAAAATGCACCCTCTTTTCAAAAAAACCATGACAAACTTACCATCATCCTAGTTACTTTGCTGCCCTACTCCCTGAAACTAGCAGTTCTAGATGGGTCTGCCATATTTCTATTCCTTGTGGGAAATAGAATGTTGGTATGCTGGTTGTCTCAGGAAGAGTTAAAAAAGCACTCTCTAGGATGCTTGGAAGATTTCTAGGGACTACAAACAATAGGGAGTGAAGTGTTATGACTGCTCTAACTTTTTTTAAAAAGCATATGCATTCTATTGTAGGCATGTTATACTCAGCTGACAGATATTGGAGAAGATCCTTGTATGAAATTCCTAAATTAAGAGAAGGCCACAGGTATAACAATAGGGTTTTTTATAACCTAATCAGGAGGAAATTGTTCAGCTTTCCTAAGGTAATGGGTTCTCTAAGATCCTGCAGTCCCTAAAAGTAGCTCTTGCTTTGTCTCTGGTTCGCTGAAATTAAAAAATACGTATGCTGACAATAAAAACAAAGCTTTTTTTCCTCTCCCCTCCCAACTATTAACTATCAAACTTAAACAAGGGAGCATGAGTATTTCCCAACAAATTTCTCTTCAGCAGCTCTCCATAATCTTAATGATCATTGCATAACTAAATGTTATGCAATGTTAACTCTTCTTTCTTAATATCCCATAGCTGGGAACAATAAGTGAAGAAGGTGGGTTTGATGACACATAGTAAAACTTTGTACTAATTAAAAAATATATTTACCTCAATTCCCTGCTGTTTCTTAAAGGAGCCTGAATTTACTTTCTTGTGGCCAAGGTGTGAATTCTTTTCCAGCAATGGCAGCCACTGCTTTGAGTCTTATGGAAATCAACTGAGGTATCAGTCTCAATGGTGCTGGGGCTGAACTATCAACACAAGAGCCTGCATATATAATTATTCATTTAAAAACCAGCATCTCAACAAGAGGGAGTTCTGAATCCCAGTGAGCCCAGATTAATTTAATAATGTTACACCAAAAATAATCTTAGTGCAGGGCTGGACCAGACTTCCTCCACAGGCTACTCAAAGAGGTAATGAAAGAAGACTTTGGCTGGAACAGCAATTTAGGGCCATGAACATCATAGCTTTTATGGAAAATGTGTTTCCAGCAATGAATGAATTTCCACTACCAGTTTTAAGTTAAAGACCAAAATAGCTCCAGCCTCCCTAACGCTGATCTATCTCAAATGCCTCTAGAATAATGAATGGTAAACACTGGACCCCTACAGGAAATAAGGGTTAGTTTTCTTTTTTAATCAAAACAACCAGAACTGGCTTTTTGAGCCACTGTAAAACTGTCTCCCTCCAAAATAGTCATGTTTGATATCACCCCTTAAAAAGTTGCAGAGAAACACACTCTCCAAGATGAACCTGGAGACTCACATAGACAAAGATACTCTGTAAAGTTTTTAAAAAGAATTTTCTGCACTGATGTCAGGAGGATGGGTCATTCTCCAGATTTAGAGTTGGACTTCCCACTTTTTTCCCCCTGCATAACAAAGACCCAGTGACATCCTCATCCAAGCCTGCTACTCGAGCCACAACAGGGCTACACCCTCTCAACTTCCTACCCACGTAGGGAACCCAAATTCGCCCAATATCTCCCAAACCCCTTCAAAATATGAAGGGGGCACAAAAGGTTTTGTTTCATAACCGTAACTGACTTCCTTTGTAATGTACACCTTGAAGTCTCAAGGTACTTTTCATTCTTTGAGAGAGGAGAAATAGGCACAGAGGTATGGAAGCTAAGATTAGAGGCGACCTCTGACAGCTGTGACTCACCTGACATCCCCGAAAAAATCTGAAGGAAAGCTAATGATGTAAACAATTTTCTAAGTGTTGGACTGCCCTGTTTCACTCGTGAGGTCATGTTTTTTGGAGCTGAGCTGGAGAAAGAAACAAGATAGTTGCTTTTCTCATGAATTATACCACCAAGGTAGTGCACAACCACTTCTGCTAGACTAGCTCACCTACACTTTTCCTACAGCAGGTTTTCCGAAGCAGCTGTTCATGAGAAGCCCCACACATCTGTGCTGCCTTTCTAAAAAAGCAAATTCAGTGCATATAAATCAAAACAGGTTCCACAGCACAGGAAAAACAGCAAATACTTTACTATTTTGTGAGTGGATCCCAAGAGGAAGCAACATTTGTGTTGAACAGAAAACAAACTGTGGCTTTAAATAAAACCCTTATCTGCCAAGTCAAACACTAAACCCAGTATTAGTGACACAGCAGCAAGGTTTGACCACGGGCCCTAAATCCAGTCCCCAGGCAGGTATTCTAAGCTGCATTATGCACTTACTTGTTAGCACAGGAGGCCAGGAATGAGCATTTTGGATGGAGGAGAGGATGAAGAAGGGGTTGCTGGCTGAGCAGTGAGCAGGACTACCAAAAAGGGCAATGTAACCATGTGGAGAAGAGCCGAACCTTACTGTTGGCTCTACAAGCAGTACTTTGCCTTAAACTGCCTGCTCGTGCTCTAGGAGCAAGAGGCAGGGATGACGTGTCTTTGGGAATGGCAAGGCAAAGTCTTCGGTAATAACAGGCATTATGAAAGGCACAAGAAGGGCAACACCAATGCAGTGGAAGAGGTATGCCTAGAATTGCTCCCCCTTTGTCTCATATCCCAATACATTTCATCAGAAACTAGGAAGGTTTTGTGGCCTGGCACTGTCTGGAGAACAAACCAAGGAGTTAGCCCTGCTCTCCAGCTCCCCAAATTAAGTCTAACAATTTTCTACATTTCGGATGTGTGACCATCTGTTTCCAACCTTGTGTTAGACCTCACCGAGGGCATCCTAGAGATATAATTTTCAGAAACCACGAGTCTTTCCTCTCTGTTCATTAAACAAGCAATTAAAAGTTTTTTCAAAGTATTTGTGCCCCCTTAAGAAATGGCAAGAGGCTTATCTGGGTTTCTTCCCACTCACAATTACCTTAAGTTATATATTACACACTCTAATATATAATTTTGAAAATCTGTCTATGTACCATAAAGCAAATGACACGGCTTTTTCAGAGTCCATCTCACTGACTCCAAAATTTCACACCCAGCCCATTGGCCAACCTTACCTCAGCTGCTCCACAAAGGCATGAATATTAAAATAGAAGGAAACTGTAAAGAACACATTACACAAACCACCTTATATTGCAAATAAGTACAGTCTATTCAAAACTTGTGAGTCTTGAATTAACAGGTGAACTCATGCCTGTGTATTTATTCTCCATCAACACCACCAACTGCACACATTTAGCCTTAAAAAAACAAGACGTATTATGAAATGTGAAATAAATGCTGAGTGGGGAATGAGATGTGCTTTTTGAGAGTACTTCCCTGCTTGCCTGTGCAGCTTTGAGGACTACAACATTATTTCATTTTCAAAAGGAAGTAAAAATTCTCTTTTCTCCAGAAACCAGAAAGTTAAGTAAAACACCAAATGGTATGAGAATTACAAATAATTCAGCATTTGGCAAGACTGGATGGAGCATGACTGATACAGATGGAAGATTTAGTGGCCAAACTCTAACAAGTCTCTGCTGAGTATGTATGGAGTGAGATTTTTCAGAAGCTGCAATTTGGCCACATGTAGGTAGATATGAACTGCGATTGCAAAAGGTAATTCCTGACATCAACGTTACTTTACCTGCCAAATTCCAATCTCTCCTCCAAACCACATAAATGCTGAACTTTCATTCAAATCAGAAACATGAACCTTTTGTTTTTAATGAGCAAGACAACGTATGTTTTCCTAATCTCTGGACTTTTTAGCTGCAATTTTCACAAATATTCAGGCCTTGGCTAATACTCAGCACAAATTACTTCAAACCAAACAGATGCAGTTTGGCAAACTGATAAGCAATGGAAAATTACATTGGATAATGGAAAATGTTAGGCACTTTAGTGATAAGCAATTGTATCAGCTTTGCATAGGACGCGCCTGTCTCCAGCTGTCTCTCTTCAGACCAAATTCAAACATACACAGACAGGTACAGTTCATCTGTTTTGTTTTTTTTTTCCTCAGTCATTTGCAGCAGATGGGAACGCAACTCATTGTGTGTGTTGACTGCATGTGTACAGCATGCACTGGTATTTTGCAGTAAAGTCAGACAGAAAGCGACAGCATTTATTCTTGCTGCTGCTACTGTCCCTGCTTTGTTAGCTATATTTTTTCAGAGGAGTAAAAGGTAATGGGAAAGGTGCAGAAGAGAGGATCGAAAGGGCTTGTCAGTGCAGTCTCCTGGCCTATTTTGGCTGCTTCTATTTAAGGTTCCTGGTCTTGGGAATTTCTCTTCCTCCTCTAACAGAGTGGCAGCAGAATCCCAGGCTCCCTCACCTCATTCTGACAGTGACTGCTGATGCTGTGACTTGCCTCCCAGGATGCTGTCTGTGAGGGGGCTGAGCAGCAGGGAAAAGAAGAATTTAAATAGGCAGAGGTCATAATTTGGAAATGAGGGAGACTGAGGTCAGTCTTCCTGAGGAGGACAGTGGTAAGGTCCTCATAGAAAGCAATTTTGCCCAAGACCTACCAAAGAGAATTAGAAGTTGGGAGATCTGATTCCCCTGTACTACTTAGCCACTGATTTTCTGTGTGACAAGTTGTAACTTCACTGGCCTCAGATAAAAGTGGAAACGGGAGCAACCCACATAATGAGCATCCATACGTAGGTGTGCAAGAGGGGGACAAATTTATTTAATACCTGTAAGAGTGCTTATTTCTTTCAAAGGGGTCTTCTAAAAAAGAGCAACACTAACAATATATTTTTTCTGCTTTACCCACTGCCCTGTACAGAGTATATGATCAAATATTTTTCACATTTTCTACCTTCCAATTTACAGAACAAATCCGTTCCTTGCAATCCCTCTCCTGGTCCCCACACGCCAATCTCAGTTCCTGATAATCCCTCTGTAATCGTCAGACTCAGTGATTTACTCTCCCTGCCTTCCTATACTGATTCAAAACCCTGCCTTCTATGCTGGGCCTGCATGCTCAGCATCACAGTCCTGTTGGCCACTTCTCCCCAGTACTCTCCCTGTGCTGCAGTCTCTTTCTTTGTACACTGTGCTGTCCTCCCTCCTGTTCCCAGTTGTACACACATACAAAGCCTCTTCTGCCTATTAAGCACTTCCATTCTGCAAAACCTCACAATTAAAACTAATCCTTATCCTGAAAATAAGCCGAAAATGAAAGCAGTGCCTTAGAAAGCCTTCTATTTAATGAGCATCTTTGCTCTGGCCCTCACCATTCCCTATCTTCTCTGTGCTCTTCTCCAAGAGAAATAAAGATCAGCCCCCCTGCAGCTCCTTACTGTAAACATTAATTCAGGAGGTCACTTACATATTAATGCTGACCCTATTCTGGCACCTTTGCTGATACAGACCAGTCCTCCAGCAGTCCCATTAGCAGCAAGTATTTTAAAATAAGCCGATTTTTAATGTGGGTATGGGTGGTGGAAGCTGACCTCCATCACTTCTCCGCCCTTCCTCGCCTACTCTCTGAATGTGACCAGCGCTTGTGAGTACCAAATTACTGCATCAAACGTGTGTGCCCAGCACACTTCTGTTTGTTTTCTCCCCCATGCAAATGGATGTCTGTGGCCTAGGGAAGCACTGTGCCCACACAAATAAGAGCAGCCTCACAAAGCAGCAAAGGTCCAAAACCTGCTGTTTTAAAAGCACTCAGGTACAAGAATCACAGACAAGAAGGCAAAACACCAGGTAGAGCTCTTGCAAGCACACTTGTATGATGCTTACAACACCAACGTACAGTCAGACATCTCCAATCCCAGAAGGATGCAAATCCCCCCTTCTCCTTGCCCCATGCTGCCTCCTACGTATTTTCTCACCCCTCACACCAGACTGCATTTGTCTGTTTGAATACTGCTGAGACAGACAAGAGGCCAGCATCCTCAGCTGCCCTGTCCTTTTCCCTGCAGTATCCCAATGAGACACCTGAGCCCTGACCAAAACACTGCAGCAGACATTTCCTGAAGATGAGTCTGAAATGTCAGCAGCCTTCGGTACCTCACACATCCAAGGCAAATTAATGGGCCTCCATGACAGAGAGGAAAAGCGCAAGCAGCAAGTTTGGAAAAATAACACCTGGGAAAATCCACAAGGGATGCACTTTACCCCTGCCAGGACTGAACCTCACCTCCTGCACCATCATCTTTAAAAAGCCAGCAATTGGAAAAGCAAAACCTTTTCTCTCTGAGGATTAGCACAGGGAAATCTCACCTGAACATTAGCTACTCCAGAACTCTGAACTTACTTTCAAGAATTTAGGAAATACTTGGTCTCGTACCTAAGAGAAAAAAAACGCTCACTGCTGCCCTCCTAATTGCATTTCCACTCAGGCATGCACACCTCAACTTCTGATAAAATATTCATGGATTGCCCTTGGCCTTGACGAGGCAGAGCACCTCCAGAACTATTACTGGTAAGTCTGGGTCCCAGCCCTGGGGCACGTGGGAACCCACATTGCTGGCCGTGGCAACGCTCGCTTGAATCAGCTCGTGGAGCAGGGTCAGAGGGCATGACTCTGCAAAGATTTATGCCAAAACCCATGTCTGTGGGCAACTGGAACCTCCCTTTAATTCTGGAATGTTCTTATTTGTTCTTTTTCTATTTCAGGCAGAAATCACCGAAACAGAAGCTGGGTGGTTTTATGCTTGTTACATGGAAAACATAACACAATGCAACTGAGGGCCATGACAAAACATGTAACACAGGGAGTGGCACTACCTGGGCTCATTAAGGACACCTTTGATGTTTCCTTCAGAAAGCTTTCAGGACAAAGAGGGGCTTTGCCTGCTGTCATCCAGGCTGTATATTTACCAGGGCTTTAACTTTACATTGGAGAGTCCAGACTTGCTCATTAAATATACATATGCATATATTACATGGTAATGGGATTCTTTCTCAGATTTTAGTTGGTTTTATAGTATAAAATGAGTATTAAACATAGAGCAGTTAAGATCCATGCCCATTTCCCCTCCAAGCAAATCAGTCCACCCTCCCATTTCTCTGACACAACACCAAAGCAGTTTATTCTCCATACACTAGTACAAATCCATAGTTAGTCACTGGTGATAGCCCTGCAGCCCCCACACACCTTGTGACTCCCACACCTGCTTTGCTCTTGCCCCTCAGTTTTATCCCACAGTTTGTCCCAAGCACCCCACAGAGCTCTGTCAATACACTACCCATTGTGATAGTCCCTTTAGCTTTTCCTCAATTAAGACAACCAATCGTGCCTAATTGTTCTCAATTCTGTGAAGATTTGGTGATGTGAATAAATGTCCCCTCAGGATGATGTTGCATGCATTCAAATCATTCACTTGTGATCTAAACACAAAGGGCATCTAGGTCCTTTGACATGAAAGGCTGCTACATACAACAGATAATGATATTTATCTGGAAAAAAGGCAGATGATTCACTTTAGTAACATATTTGTAACTACAATGTACCAAAAGCTCAGAGTTTTTTAACAGGAGTGTGCATGTCCCTGTGACTCCCACACCCTCCTGCCAACCAGACGGATGCAGTTCAAACTGTGAGCATGCTCAGAAAATTGAATAGTACCAACTAGGTCCCCATCCCTTAGTATTAGTCATTCAGAAACATTTTTGATTTCACAGACTCATTGGAGATTTCTTCCATATACTCACACCACCTTCCTCAGCATACCAGGAGACCCACCTGGGTAGGGTTTCTCCATCAACACAGGGGCAGTCCCATTGCTCCTTTGAGTCTGACCAAAAAAGCTCACATTTCTCATGCTCTGATAGCAACTGGCCCCAGGGGAAGCAATCCAAGCTGCAGCCACTGTAGCAGCATGGGCTGCCTTCCCAAAACAGGCTGGTAGGAGCAAGTCAGAGTGAGTGCCTGGCTTAACGAAATGAGCCACATTTGGGGTAGCCGCAGCAAGCCTGTCTTCTCAGGCTGTGTGTCCCACTTGGCTGCTGAGCTCTGCAGGCAACTACAGCTCCACAATACCCTCTCTCCCCACCTCTGTTTCCTCCACTTTCCAATCACAGCAAAGACATTTGAGGGGCTCTACCCTCGTTCTCTGTCAAACCAGCATCTCTAAAGGACAAAGCTGCCAATTTCTCCAGGATTTCTCCCCAAAGACTTATATCCTCTGTTAATTTCTGGCAACACAGGTACCACCTCACTCCGGTCTTCCACCTTTGATCCTCCTAACCCATTCATGTACCAAGTTAGTAAAAAAAAAAAAAAAAAAAATCCATTTCTCCCCTTGAAAACTACTGTTACGTGAGCTTGCAGGGGGATTGCCACATGGAACACGAGTAGCAAGGTGTGAGGCTCTGCCTCACTTCTCCCATCTCTTCTTCCATATCCCCTGCCACCCAGTAGTCGGCAGGCATGAGCAGCTTTCTGAAGTTTAAAAGTAGTGATGAGGAAAATTTGGCTTTCATATACCATGATCAATATTTACTGGACCAATAAGAGAGTTTTGTAACTGCAGCGCTGGTGTGATAGAGAAGCTGGAGAGAGGAAAATGACATTTGAAGTCTTCAGAGGGACATGACAACCAGCTAATGATTACTTAGGGACTATCAGATTTCTTTCTTCATTTATTTTGCCAGAGTGGTATAGTAGTTAAAACACAGAATAATAAGCTGGGCCTGTCCCTAGCCTGGGACAGAAAGTGTTTGTAACAAACATCTCTCTTTTTCATACCCAAGTTTGGAAGGAGAGTGTTACCTGTTAAGGTGAATAGGAGCACATCTCCCTATTTCCAAGCTCCTCTACTCACATGGCATCCTGGGCAATGCCCTTTGCCCTATGGGGCTTCTGCAAATGAACACTGTCAAATACTCTCCTGATAAAATGATACTGCTGCCAAAATTTTGCGTGCTTTCTCTGGTTTTTTTCAAGTCAGTTCATCAGCTAACAAGGATCTGGTATTGTCGTACAAGTAGGGTAAACCTTGGGATCTTTTGGACTCAGTTGAGGTCTGTAAGCCACAGCACCTCTCATGCACTCCATGGCCTCTCCAAAGCACTGTGAGGAGCCTCCAAGCAAAAATGTTTCCTCTAGTGTAATCCAGACTATAGCAGATAAAAAAATCCAAAAAATAATAACAACCCACCAGGCAGGACAGCTCCTCAACAAACAACCCCTTTTGTTATCTATTCTCAGTTAACAATGAATTCTCATGCTACTCCTGAAAACACAGGGTTAGATTTTGGAGTGTAAATAACAGACAACATAGCTGAAGTTGATTGATGAGAAGAAAGCAGACAGGGAGGAGAGGCAAAGAATTTGCATGGTGCTGTTCAAAGAATGCTCGTAGTTCCTCACAGTGCATCATGATCCCTGGCATCAGAGTACAGGACTAAGACTTAGCATTTCCACATTTGTGGGATAACCTCAAAGTTCCCATGATAGTTTAGCTCTTAGAAAACAAACCAAATGTGTTAAGGATCTTTGCAAGGTCCTCTGACTTACACATCATCTGCTTCCTCCTACATAAATTACACTGCTATTAGTATTGCTCAATGAAGAGCATGAAACAAATTGAGCCTCTAGCCACTTCCAATAGATAAGGGTAGTTAACCCATATCTAAGCTGCATGCATATCTTTTGTGATGAAAATTAAATTCTTGGAACTCATCTGGAAGCCAGGGCCTTGCACGGATCACATTTTCACTCTCCCATCTGTCAACCTCCAGCTGAGGCCAGCCATTGATGCAGGCAGTGGGGGAATCCTGGAAAAGAAGCTGGGCATATAAAAATATGGTAAGGGGTATTTGGAAAGGAGAAAGACAGGAGTCTTTAAAGGCTAATTACTAATTACAAGAAAGAATAAATCCCTCTGCCTTTGTTTCATAACCACAGTGGTCTGGGGAATAGGAAAAGACAAGAGATGTCTCCAATGTCCATTCCTGTCAGCTGAGTTCACTCTAGAGAAAAACTAAAAAACAGCATACTGGCCTGGAACAGTAGATGAGATACTTGTCATCCAGGGTGCACCTTTTTGGAGGGGTGCTCCAGAAAGAAAAGTACTTGGACTAGGATGATCCAAGAAAGATGCTGCCAAATGAGAAAGAACTGAGAACTGCTGGTGGGAAAGATACAGTACTCAGAATAAAAAACAATTGGAGCGGAAGAAGAGACAGGCACAAAAGGCTCTTGCAGTAATCCTCCTCTTCTTCCCTGTGTTCTCTGTCTGATCAAATCCCAGCACAGTGGCAAAAAAAATTGCATAGATCTGCAGATACAGAAAAGAGCGTACAAGCACTGGCTCCTCCAGTATCTTAAGAAACTTAGGCTCCACCTAATCCCCCTGAAATTACAACCCCCCTCAACACATACACATAGTGTGTTCTCCCCCCTGCTGCACAAATGAAGCTGAAGTATGTGGCTGCAGCACCCATTTCCCCACCATGAGCTGTAGCTGCCTTCACCGGGCACCCCTCTTCCTGCAACCACTCTCCCACTTTTCCATTACACTCTTATCTTTGCTCCTTTCCATGTATCCATCTCATTTCACCTAATTTCCTGTTCTCTTCTCTCTATGCAAATTCCCTCCAGTGTCTTTCTCTGTTCCTCACAGTATCTGGCATGTGTGTGTGTGTCAGGTATCATTATGACTTCACAAGATTGGATGGAGCAGAGAAGTAACAAAGGTAAGATCACTGTCTTGCAGAGATTAACCTCTGGAACGATATGGAAAACCAGCACTGATCAGGTTTCCTGCCAGATGTGGGGCTCAGGACATGGGCTGCAGGAGCTCCAGCTTGGTTAATGATTCTGAGCAATTCTGAGTCAATTGCATTGATTTTTGCCTCAATTTCCCCATATGCCAAAAAAAAGAGAGATTAATAGTAGCTACACTGATGATAGGAAAGGAGGTGGAAAAGAATAGATTGCAGACATCCACAGAAACAGAGAAAAAGAAGGATAGTGGGAATTAGAAACAAGCCAGAAGTTGCCTGGGGAATAACAGGACAGACAGGAGGAAGGCAAGATGCCTGGACTAACTGAAGTCACTATGAAGATACAATGGAAATCAGCCACAACACTTCTTGCCAGTTTTGTGCTGCAACTCTGGCTAGTTGAGTCTCAACATACAAGCTAATTTTTGTACTGTGTGTTGCCACTCCCTTCTAAGCCCTCATTAATATTCATCCTCACAAAAAAAAACTGTAGTGCCTTGTGAGCATCTCCAGCTCCCAGATGGAGGGGCATGCTGACCCACCCAATTTGCAGTCTTATAATCAACATAGCAACTTCTCACAATTTGTATCTTGAGCTCTCCAGCAAGGTCATTGGCTGTGTCCTTGCAGCTCCACTCCATGCATCCCACTGGCATCTCCTGTGCAAAAGCTGCCAGCAAGAGTCAGCAAGCAGAGGCGGTTGTGGGTTCCCAAGGGGCAGATGGTAATGCCATGCTGAAGATAGTAGGAGGGGGAACTTATATCCAAGTCAATTAGGATTAATGCAATATGGGAAAGTATTAGTTCTGGAGCTGTAGGTTTCTCCATTAAAGATTGAAGGCAGATTGGGAAAGGGGGGGAGGAAAACGAAGACAAGCTAGCAAAGACAGTGCCTTGGCTCTTCAGCCCTTTTTTGTCCTTTCTCTGTTTTTTTAGGAAGTGATGAGGTGTGGACGTAAGACATTACACTCTGGAGATTGTCAGTGGCTCCCAAACCCATTAAGGCAGCAGTTTTCTTGCTCTCCTTTCCATCCCTTTTGCTCAACATCGTTACACACTGATGGTGGCTTGGCCTGTTATCAATGGAAAACTAAAGACATTTTCCAAAATAAAACATCATGGCATCAAAACCTTTGCATTCAACGTCTCTGGGCTGAGGAGAGCTCACTTTTAATGGTGTAGGTGACAAGAACAACAGTAAGGTTAAGTGCTATCTAGCTCTCTGAGAAAGGCAAGCAAACAGATCGGAGGGACAGGTAGACTAGATACACTAAGCATGCAGAGGGGATCTGCTCTCAGCTGTGCTTCCACAACACTATAACCAGCTTCCAGGGTCTCCAAAAGTAGAGGTGGAGGAACTGGAGGTCACAACCATGCCAGCAGCTTCTCTTCAGAGTAGTGTAATTTGAATGGTAGAGCTGGGGGAAGTACTCCTTAATCTGAGATGTTGAAGGGCTCTGCTGTTCCTTTCAGCGCTGACCCCTGAAGGTACAGCAGCAGATCAATCTTCCCTCTCTCACTGCCTGCTCATACACCTGTACTAAGAGGTTCCAAAATCCACTGTGCCTCCCTGAGGCAATGTCCCAGCTAGGTCAGTGCATAATAGTGCTGCAGCACTGCAGGGCAGTATGAAATAGGCACAACTGAGCGCTCAGCCTGCAGAAGAGAAGGACCTGTCAATATTATTTGCCTGTAAAGTGCCACACATGCTGGAGGTGCTTTATAAATAACTCAATAAACAAACAGCATCAAATAACAAGAAGAATGAGTGATGATCCCTCTTTCCTCTTTTTAAAGAAATAAATAAGGGTAAATTATATGTATTTCAAAATCCACAAGGAAGCTTGGTTTTGACAATTTGATGGTGCAGACGAAGTCTCAAAGCAACCGTCTCCCTCTGAATAACAGTAAATAGCAGAGGACATTGGGGATGCTCACAAATTCATGATTTTAAGTTATATTTACAGTAGCTATGCTAATTGCTAAAGCAGCCAATTGTGTACACATGCATCTAATATGGTGGCAAACCTCTTCTCATTCCAGCTTGGAACTGCTGCAATTAGCAATTCCCTCAGACCTTTACCCTGCACTGTTTAAATGTAAGTGTGATAGGTAGTCCTCCAGAAGGAAGGATTACCTAAAACTAGATAAATACGTGTACCACTGGACTGGTGCCTCAAAGAGAAGCAAAAAAAATCCAGAGCTCTGCATGGCTTTGTCCACACTAAGGAAGCACAGTGTGTTACTGTTAAAATGGCAGCCCTGTCTTCTGAAAAAAGGACAAAGTCCCAAGCAAAACCGGGAATGTCACTGCCTTTAAATCTTTAACATAACAAACAGTGTTATTTTGACTCAGCACTGAAGTGGGGCAAGGCAGAGAATGGAAAGATGTATCAGGTTTAGAAAATTCCGTGTATGGGTTTTTTGTTTGCTTTTTGTTTTGTTGTTGTTGATTTTGTGGGTTTTTTTAGTCGTTATTATTATTGTAATGGAAAAAGAATTGTTGTGGTTTGAAATCCATTATTTCCCTGCAGTGTTTGCAACTCTAATAAAGCAGTCCCAGCTGTTCTCTACTGCTTACATAGAAACTACAGGTGTGCCGAAATATAAACAAAACAGGAAAAGTATGGAAAGCTAAATAGCAACAGGGAAAAGAATGGAGCCTGCACTCACAACCGTCAAGGACTCTTAACATTTTTCAGCACTCAGCCCTAGCAGTAAGCTGCCATAGCACTGCCCTGCATTGCTACCCTGATGCAGCATCTGCAAAACCTGGGGCTGCGAGAAGGTTCAGGCACTCAGTTAATCCAGCTAAGGCTCCTCTCGCAGCCCAGGCTGCCTCCATGGTGCACCATTAGCATTCACCTTCCTTTTGGTACTGACTCTTGGGAAGCAGGCATTTCCAGCAGTCTTCTCTGTGCTTGGTTTAGGAACTACTGGCCTCTTTCTTTTAAGTCTGCTTTGGGGGTCTGGAATCTGCCATTATTTTTTTCCCTGAAAAGCTTCAAAAGACCCCAGATCAAAAAAGCAACCTAGGGAAAGCAGGACTTACTACTGTTAAAACTGCCAGGAAACTTAGCCTGCTTGTGGAAAGAACTGGTCTCAGAATTAAGACAGGACTATTAGAGATGCCAGTGTGGGAAGCACAGGAAGAATACTATTGCACAGCCAGCTATAAAGCTTAAGTGTGACTGTCCTGAATTCTGCTTCAAGGGAGTGAAAATTGAAAGGACTAGCTTTATGGTGCACACCCTGCAAAATGCACATTGTAAACCTTCCCACCAAGAGCATTAACCAGAGAAAATGCTGGCGATTTACACAGTACTTTTACTTTGTAAAATCTAAGATACCAGCAATAGATAAAGGAATCTTAAAATGCGGGTGTATAACTTGGTGGCACTACACAAAATCACAGTGGCCACGGAGGTGTGAATGAATTCAGATTGCTAACAGCAAACCAGATAGTGTGCATTAACCAAAAGAAAATAACACTGTGTCTTCTCATACTGTTATTTATGTACATGTTCATGTTGTTAAATTGCAAAAGCCTTCTTTTAAGGAAAATGACACACTGAGGATGTTTACTTTGGGGTTTTTTATTACTTTAAATGCATTTCTATTTGATTTCATTATTCAATATATATTTTATTTTTCCAGTTACACTTGGGAGACAGGTACAGCTTACACGCATTCGTACCTCAGTGTTGTGACAACCAGCATCAGAGTTGTTGAAATATCCATTTCAAAACCTGCCTTAGTGCAATCAATCAAATCCTTTGCTGCAATATAGGGAAAATAAACAAGGCTATCGGACTGCAACTCCTGGTTGGGCAGATGGAGTGCAAAGCATGGAAGACTAACGGGGAGGCAACAGAGAAAGAGGAATGCCAGAAAGAAAGATTATTTCAATGGCTCAAAGAGCTTAAAGAGTCTTAGAGGGGATTAAAGAATAAAACAATATATTAAAATTGCAAAGAAGCAAAATCAGAAACTCAGTCACCTCGGTAGCCATAAGAACACATGGGCTATGTAGCATGAAAGCCTTAAGCGTCCTATTTATGAGAAGAGATAGAGACAGCAAGAAAACTCTGCTATATTACTGCATATTCCCTCTGCCCTGAGAAGATGGCCTGCTCAGCCCCTCTACTTCTACCCCTCTATTTTAGTCATAAGATTGCCACCAATAAAATGTTCATGATCAGAGAGAGCCCCTCCTCCTGGGATGCATTTATTCCCATAAAGGTTTCAAAATTACTCAGAGGTCTTTGAGCAGAGCAATTGATTCCTACTCATGTAGTAGAGGTGTTCCAAATACTTGCTTTCAAGCCCCTGATTTTTCTTGTAAAACATTTCCAGGGAGCTGCAACCTGTCCTGGCTTTCAAAGGACCCTGAAACAACGTGTGTTTGTGTGAGTGCATGAGCAACAGACGCATGAGAAGGGGGAACCCTGTTCTGCATATGCTGGCACCAACTGTATTCTTTAAAAGTGTCTGTATTTTTGTTTAGCCAGAAACAGACCCCAAATCCCTCTAAGCAAGACTCAGCAAGAGCATATGTTCAGAAGCACACTGACAATTAAATGAGAATTTCATGTCATCTCAGTACAACAGAAACAACTGAAAACTATTTGTCTTGTTCAAGAAATGAAAAACTAGCACCACCAAATTACATAAAACTCTATTGCTGAAATTCTGACAAAACTTCCCATTTACAGTAGCACCGTGCATGTGTATTTTATATACATGCTTCTTTACTTCAAGCATGAAAAATGTCAGCCCAGAGGGAACTGTCTGAGAAAGTTACAAGCAGGCATTGGGCTTGGTACTCGTTTGCTTACTGTGTTCAGATTTTATTATATTTTTTCTAACATTTTTTGATGGAAGTGTTGCAGCTTTTTGCTTTCATTTAGAAAGAAAATGTGCAGCAGACATATTTGACATCCCAGTACTTGAGTTTTCAAGGGAGAGTGAAGCAACACCTAAAAAGAAAAATTCTATTCTGCTGTTCCTTTCTTACCACCTCAACTCTTTCACCATCTCTTTTCCTGCTTTCATGTCTAAGCTTATTGTCTGTGCAGCTTATGAGAGCTGCTGGGAATTCTTTTCCCTCTCTTCCATTCCAGATCTCCTTAGCTAGAGCTTACAGCTCTTGAAGTCACTGTAAACAACCCCACCAGATCATGAGTGTCCTTAAGAAATTGTTGCATAAAGAAAGAGGCTATAATGACTAGCTGGAGAAAGGTGTTCAGTAGGCAGAAGGTGTGTTTTGGAACCCCTTCTGAGATAAAGGGGATTGTGTAGTGCTTTCACAACAGAAGGACCAATAAGAGAAAGCTGCGTGGGACCATCATTGACCAAGCTAAAGCATCACTACCAGACCCTGGCAATACAAATGCAGCCTGAAAGCAAAGTACTTTACCATGGCATTTTGAAGTCTGCTTAAAAAGCAACATATATCTATTTCACACAAAAATGTGCAATTCTGTAACCTTCTAAATGCGTGTTCTATATTGCAAAAATTAGATCAAGCACAGGAGATAATAAATAAATGAAAAGTATCCAATTCTGCCTCGCCTTCTCCCTCTTCTTTACTTTCCTTTCTTTTCCTCTTTTTTTCCCCAAGTGAGCTGGCCACTAGAAGTCTTGCCCTGGCATTCTCACCCAGAAGGTATCCAGACAGCTGGGTAAGCCAGTTGTTCCAAATGCTTGCTCAAAGGGGTATAGTAATGACATTTCAATCTTTTCCTTGCTGTGACCTACAGTACCCATACATTGGTATAGAAAATAGGTTTACAAAGCAGAAGACAGGAGTTATTTCTCCGGTGAGTGCCAGAAGAGGGTAGAGAGAAGGGTGGGCGAGAAAGAAGGGACAAATTGTTTTATGACTGAAACACAAATCCTCTGTCTAATGCCTGTATGTGTCTATTTGCTTCCTGTTTTCATTTTCCTCCTTTTCTTCCCCCCTCCCATTTTTTCCTCTTTGTGGGTATCAAACGCAAATCTGGGGTTTATCCTGCTTTGCTACAGCACGAGACACACACGCATAGTCCTATTTTATAGAGGACTGTATGTCCTCTATAGCTCATACAAGAGATGGTCCTCCAAGATTCCTTTGTCCCCAGTCTGAAACCCTGGCTTGAAGCTCCATTTTGGAATCATCTCCTGTATCCATAAATTCCCTCTGTAGAGGATTTAACGAAGGTGTAGACACAAACACCCTCTGAGGGGGATGCTGGCTGACGTGGAATCAGTCTGAGATTGAATCTCCCATGGGTAGGTGGTGCGTGGTCTAACTTCCCATCAGAGTTAATGGGGACTCAGTCCTTACAGGCAGTGAAGTCAAAAGGTTAATTCAGCTGATCAGGAGATGTCTGCTCTAGGATGAGTTGAATTAAGTTCCTAGCCTCAATTGGCTGCACTGAATCTCTATGAGCTATAATGGGTGTTTAGACACCAACTCACATCTAGATACTTACAGGAAGACCACTAAATTTAGACATTTTAATCTGGAGCTGAACCTCCTTCTAGGAGTCAAGGGAATCTCTGGCTCATTTCCAGCTTCCTTGTGACAATAAAGAAGAGATTTATGCCTCAAATCCTCTCTTTTTGTGAAACAGGACTGAGTTTTCATATATTGTGTACACCAAATAATACATAACACAACAGAAGAACTCAGCAAAAGTTGTGTCCGGATAATGGTGGGCTACCACAGAAGGTGGGATATAGCACCCTGGAAGGGGACAGCTGTCAAACAGTGATACCAGGCAGAACAACTCACTGCCCTGCAGAGCGCCAAGGACACACTCCTGGTACAAATGCCATTCCCAGCACCACCTGAGCTTGCTGTGATGCACAAGAAGAATTACAGAGTTAGGACAGGCCTGTGGTCAAGGAAGCCCTACTGAAAGGCAGAGTTTATCAGCTCAGGTGCAGCGCCTTGCAATCATAGCACTATCTGCTGTTGCAGCACTGAGCAAGCCCTTCCGTGCATGATGACATCTTTGTGTCATGTTGGTCTACTGTGCAACATAGTCACGCTTGTAAAACACTAGTAGGGAAGGCTTACAGGTTTTGGAGCTCCTCCTTCAGTGTTTGCACGAGGCTTTGATGGTGTTGTGTTCTCACCTTTTTTTTTTTTTAAATAAAATCGAGCTGGTGCAAAGGAGGCTTTGGGCCATGCTTAGGTAATATCCTGGAAATGATTGCTATCCTGAAAATAAGCTACTCCTTCAGATCTGGAAATGTAAGGGACAAGCTTTCTATCTCTTCTATCCAAGAGCCCAGATAGAACAGTGAAGCTCAGAGGCACATTAAAATGAAATAACAACATACAGCACTTACGCCTTTTCCTCTCCAAAGTACTTCACAAGCTTTTATTAAATTAAGTCTCATCACACCCTTGGGACATAGGTGCAGTAAATACCTTCATGAGAGGTGAGCAAGTAAGACACAGAAAACTCTCCACAAATACTCCTCGGACTGACTGTATGAATTGATTCATTTCAGTGGCACCCTTGTGCTGTCATTTCCCACGGAATTTCAAGCAATCTAATTTTACTGCCACAAAGGGCTTGCAGGAAATGAACTGCAAAGTTGTACACAAGAGAATTTGCTTATGAAAGGCACATGAGCAGATCCCAGGAAAGAATAGGAGCAGCAGCTCTCTGTGACCGCATCTCTCTGTGTTTGGGGTAATAATCCAAATGTTAAGCTATGCATTTTTAATCTATTTATGTATTTTAATTAAGCAGCTAAATGAAACAGAGAAACCTCTAGCAAGTAGGTCTACTTTCAGGATGTAAGCCAGTTTGCTTTCCACCACATAAGTGGGTACACTGACCAGTGTCTCGAGGACACACAAAATAACAGATGGACTTGATAGTCACAGATCAGACAAAAAGATGCTGCCAACTCACAAATCTGTACTTTCTGTTTGGTGTCTAGGAAAATTCATTTCCTGGTAGGAACAGTCATAGAGACAAAAAGAGATACCTCAGTGCCTAATTTAAATTCAAAATGCCTTAATGCAAAAATATATAAAGCAAACATGTAACCGCTTAAAAAGCCAGTTGGAAGGGAAATGTTCCTCCTTGAAGGAAGTGAAAAATAACCAGGGGTGGAGAGAGAATGGGAGAAGGGGGAGGGGCAGGGAGGAGGTAAGGAAGCAAAAACCAATAAAAGCCTCAACAGTCAAAACTCCACAACAAACAGCAGGAACAGCATGAGGTTGTACCTGGGACATATTGAGCTCTACCTAGATTTCACTCTTCCCTAAGGCCAAGAAACTCAGAAAGAACACCTTAGAAGTAAACTTAGAGCCCAGGAACTG
Organism: Neopelma chrysocephalum; assembly: GCF_003984885.1. Classification (NCBI taxonomy): domain Eukaryota; kingdom Metazoa; phylum Chordata; class Aves; order Passeriformes; family Pipridae; genus Neopelma; species Neopelma chrysocephalum. Next base: position 13,293,962 of record NW_020897715.1, read on the forward strand.
CTTGCAGAAACGGCTCAGTTTTGAATCGTTTGACTTGAACAACTGCAAGTAGGAAATACATTTGAAAAATCCAAAATCCTCCTGCATGTGTTTTGTAAACAAAAGAAGCCAAAATTTTCAAATTAATTGTACAATCCAAATGATTCTATTGGTTCTAATTATGAACTGTATTTTACAGACAGGAAAAATGAAGCAGAGGAGAGGTAAAAGCAGTATCCCCTTCAACACATGAATAATTTTACCAAGGTTTGGTTTAGATCTGAGGCACTCTTGTTTTCCTTCTGCCTTCCATGCTCTGTAGCTCCCCTGTTCTGAGCAGGGTCAAAGGAAGCAAAGTTGTCAAACTTATCTGGTAACTTTCAAGACAAAAGAAAACCTATTAAAGTCCCCATTCAAATTTTATATTCATGGCTGCAAAGTCATCCTCTTTCTGCTGCTTGTATTGAAATAATTATGTTTTTAATGGACTGTAGATAAAAAAAGTAAATGCACCTAAATTTTTTTCCCCCTCAAAAAATTTTTTCTGTCAAAACTATTTTTCAATTAAATTTGGAGACTGATTCATCAGATGTGTTCCAAAGTAAAAATCTGTATTTAAATTGAAAAATCAAACACCTAGAATTATAGAATCATACTCCAACTTACATAATCTACTGCATCATCACTATGTGCAAGATAATTTCCATTCTTCACTTCCAAACAAAGTATTTTGGAAGGAGGTAGGCTTCTATTTTGCTGAAAAAGAAAATCTGAATAAAAGGTTTTAATCATGGGGAAAGGAAAAAAGTCTTTTTTTTTTTGGAAAACAACACAAATGAAAAACCACATAATTTCATCAACATTGACAAGAGCAAAACCATCTTTGGTCAACTCCAGACATTACATCTTTTGTATAGATGATGATACCACCAGCAAACTCAGAGGGTGGTGCCCCTTGGAGCTTGGATCACGTAAGTTAAGTATTAATTTTTTTTTGAGCCTCAGGGTTATTATTTTAACAAACCTATTTCCATCATCACATCTCCTTTTTTGCTAGAAAAGATTAAAAAGCTTCAAAGTGCATAGGAAAAAGGTGCAATTCTTAAGAACACTGTAAGGTTACACGGGACTATCGGCTAATAATGCGTGTTGGTTTGGTAACAAGCTGAAGCAGAGAGCAGCGGGGGCACTGATTCATGACTGCAGCTTTTTCAAAAGGCTCTGTTGAAAGTATTTCAGGAAGAGAGACATGTGAGTGAAATCTTTAAATGTGTCAACAGGGAGGCCAGACACTGAATGTCTGCCCACTCCAGAGCTGACACCATCCTTCAAAACACAGGAGACTGACCTTTGCAGTTGAGAATCACTGAGTGGCAGCAGGGGGGTTCCTGCATTTGTTTCTGAGCCACTTGCAACAGGGAGAATGGTCATTTGAGAAAGACAGGGAAAGAGAAACAGAGAATGGTCATTTGAAACCATGGTCGAGTGAGGAAAAAAAATGAAATCCTTTTCCCTGAGAACTGGATTGGGGGAGAGTGGTAGGATACTGATTAAAAAAATTCTCCAATCAGTCCTTAATGAAGGACAAAAAGTGCTCAGGAGAGGACAAGCACAATTAATTCTCCTCTCCTGCTTTATGAGGAATGCAAGATCTGCTAGCCTGCTCAAGTGCAAAGCAATAGGTTCTGGCTAATCTTGCAGCAGGTATTGGACAACCACCACATCACCTACCTCCTCTTCCTCCCTCAAGCCACATTAGCCATGAGCACCATGTCCTTCTCCATTCCTTGAATCACTCCTTACCATCCAGGTATAGAAAATCATTACAATACAGCCTCTTTTCCTCTGCTCTGACCAGCTTTACCAGGAGAAAACATAAACCAACTGGTGAAGAGAAAAAGGGCAGTACTTGCACTGCAGCAATGAGACCTGTTAGTGAAGAAATGAGAAAAGTCAGGATACTTCAAACAATGGGGCTAAGTTTGAAGTAATCCTGTATGGTCCACCAATGAGCCCAAACAATCAACTCACTGCTTTCTTAGGAAGCGAGCACCAGCCTCTCTCTTGCTAATGTCCTCCTAAAGCAGACCCCTCCCTCTGTGTCTGAAGTTTAAGAGAAACCTTTCACTCCCAGTGCCTGGACCAGCACCACACGATTACACACTGAGCTCTGAAGTGCAAGTATCCCAGATGGAGCTACATGCTCTTTAAAGATAAAGCATGGCATCGGTTGCTTTGCTAGATCAGAATCTTAAAAGTGGGAAGACTGACCCCCCAAAAGTCATGTCCTCAGCATGTACTAAAACAGAGGGAAAAGCCTGTGCAGATGGAAGAAAATACAAAATTAAGGCAGTTCCTGGCTGTTGCCACGTGACCTTGGACAGATTGCACACCTCTTATTATTTTGTTCTTCTCTCCTCTTCCCCTCTAAGCACATTCCCATGTCCACTGCTGTAAAACTCAGATAGCAACACTTATGTCAATGATTGCATGAGGACTAATTTAATTGATGTTTGCCAAGTGTACAGCAATCCTCAGGTAGAAAAACACTACCTAAAATGGTGAAGCTGACCAATAAGTTTCATGTAAGTAAGCACTATGCTATGGTCATGGGGAAAAAGACCAGAAGATCGCTGCCAGGGAAGTGAGAAGAGGAATCTGTATCAACCTTTAAGCAAACATGAGTTAAAGAGGAGCCTTGGCCAGCATTTGAAAACCAAGCAGACAGAAGAGCAGAAGGCTAATAAGGAGATTCAGCTGGTAACAGCTTAGCTAAAACACCTATAGATGAACAGGTGGTGCAGGAATCTAGATGTGTTTAAGTAAAACTGGCAGGGAAAAGCTTTGTTCTGTGGTTTTTTTATGCTGTATTTAAAATCTCAAAATCTTCCCTAAGGCACCATGCTAAAAGAAAAGAAAAAAAAAATTACTTGGGCTAGTTTAAGTTTCCCATCTCCATAGATGAAAACAAGCAACAAAGACTCCTCCCCTATTATGAAAATATCACAATTTTTCATTCTGTTTCAATCTGAATTTTTTCAACATCAACTGACTTCAGAAGTCATTGATTTTGCTGATACAGTGTCTCCCAACAGGAAATTTTTTTATTGATATTTTCTAGTTCTCATCTCTAGTTTGTAGCTAAAGGTGAATGAATAATTAGTGGGGTTGAATTTTTACCACTGTAAGACTTTTCTCCCTCTTTGAAGATGAGATATTCCCTTCTACATATTCAGAGTATGCTGAAACAGCCTTAACATGAGGTTTAAATTCACAACGTACTCTGTGCTGCTAATCTTAAAAAAGGATAGAGCTTGTATCTCTCTGCTAGGAACAGGCACATACTGCATTATGCCCTCAGAATGATTTGGTCAATATTTCACAAATCTTGTCCCAGACATCTTCCCTTCTGACAGCACTATACAGCTTGCTCTGTGCCGGTAAGCTGTTGCCATCCTTCCATCTATCCCAGAGGAGGCAGCTTATTGTCAGTGTTCTTCCAAGATACGACTTTTTTTTTTAGGTGATTTACATAGAAAGAAAAGCTATAGAAACTAGAACCCCGTGAATATTCCAACATTTTACATTACTACCTATTAATCACTCTCCTCTCCGGAGATCAGCCATTGCCAATTTAAGAGACTCGATTTTTGCTTCTTTAAAGGTATCACCAGACCATCTCAAAGAGCTGAGCAGACTTGGAGAGATAAGAAGGAAAATATGCCTCTAAAGATGCTTAATGCTCAATTCTGAGCATGTAGAAACGCTCACAAACTCTAAGCCCCACAAAGGATCGAGAAGTTCAGTTCCATTCAGTGTGTATATATTTACCCTTTTTCACAGCATTACAGAGTTTCCACTATAGTCCTTCCAAAAGAGATATAATAAGTAGGAAAGCTTTCTGTGACAAAGTGCTCTGGCACAGTCATCCAACAGTTTAGCAGAACAATGCAGAGATGGAGTCTGTAGCTAGAGAAAACAGAGCTGTCGCTTAAAAGCTCTAATGTTAATAGCTGTTCCGCAAAGCCCATCACAATGAAAAAAAAAGGAGAATAATGAGGAAAAAGGAAATGGAATAGTGTGAAGGCCACAGAACTGGCTGAGACATTCAAACAGTAGATGCAGGGCTAGAAGAAAATCACAGAAGCATTAATTTGGGGTCTTCCCCAGCAGTGAAGAGGGACATTGCAACAAGGACCTCAAGGAATACCCATGCAAATCGCCCCAAGAGCTGCCCGAGTTGCTGATGTCCTCACTGCCCACCTTTGCTCTGACATTACTGCAGCAAAATTGCTGGGGCACTCTGAGATACGCTGCAGCCACAGCTCTGTGTGCAGGGCCACCATAATCCCATTACCCAAGGAAATGCAGTCTCAAGAGTGGCAGCCTGTGAATGAGGCAGCAGAGCTGCTCTCCCTCTGGCCCCAAGGGAAAGAAGAAGACTGTGGGTACATTGACAGAGTTCGTAATAAATGCAGGTGCATGCAAGGAGGCTTACCAGCCCAGGATTTAATCTAGCAGAGATGCCACATTTACTCTAGAGCCCATGCTGCTCTGCTGTCCTGTTGCTCGTTACCCATACTAACGCCATGCTAATTAACCCTAGCACTGCTGCAGGCATAGCCTTTCTCAAAGCGGGGAGAGGAGAGGAAACAGAATGAAGGATTAGCAATGCTGCTGTGTGAAGGGAAGAGCAGCTTGCAGTAGGCAAGCTAAAATGAAAGGAAATGCTGAATGTGTTTTGGGCAAGTGAAGTGGAAGAGCTGAAGCTGCTTGCACCAGGTATGACTTAGATACATCATGTATAATGTGATGTAAAGATCCCTCTCTGTGTTCCCCAATCAGATTTGACAAGAAAGACAGTAAAATGCTGGGACTGAGCCATTTGGGACATCAGGTTAGATTCTGCCAGGTGGTAGATAATACCTAACATGTCCAAAAAATTTTTAAACTTTTTATTATGTTTGGTACTGTTAAAGGCTACCCCTCCTCCAAATGCCCAGGATAACATCCTGGTCTTCGCACTTATATTTTCAAGTATTTATCAAATATGACTAGTTACTCCCCTCAGCTTAATTTATTCTCCTTCTTTATTTTATTTTTACACTCCCAGCTCTTCACATGCTGAGATTGCACCAGACCAATCCATTTGTATAGGAAGAAGGGCCAAAAACACCTCTGTGGAAATCCTTAAATGTATTGCCCTTAAATCAATGCATCCCCTCAGCTGACACATGCAGAGAATGAGCAGGTAGTAAATATTTCTTCAAAATTCCCAGACTAATAGTGAGCTCTTGCAAGCGATACCCCATGGAGAAAACACCCTTTTCTACCCCATCTCTGTCTCCTCTCAGCACACTATGCTGCTATCGGGATGCAGACTCAAACACATTAGCCAGAATCCCTGTGGGGCTGCTACCTTGCACCCAGGCAAATCGACCGCTGTGAGTGTTTCCAGGATTACAGGGAAGCAGACAACTTGAAAAGGACTATCACAAACTAATGTTTACATTATGAACCCCATGTTCCCACCTTCTTAAGGCTCCCTATCATCTCCCTGTTTGTAAGCAACTGGAATTTGGGTTTCTTTGAACTGAGTTAACAGAACTCATTTTTAGCCGTTCCAGCAGCAGAATACATAACAAATACCATCAGCAAAAACAGGAGAACAAGCAAAAGAAACAATTGAATTAATGGCTGATATTTTTGCGTCCCTGTAATCTTCCTCGCTCCTTCTCTATGGAGGCCTCTGAAGGGAGATGCCAGAGCCCTGACTGCAAGGGAGATGTTACATGGATGAGGAGCCACTTCAGAATGACACAAACCTGTTTTATCTGTCAATCAAGATGGGGGATGAACAGTCGTTTAGCAACAGTGTCACTGAAATTATATTGCTTTGCTTTTGAAGTACATAAATATTTGATTCTCTTTTCCTTAACTTTTTGCTTCTTCCCTTGTTTTAAAACAGAATCTCACAGATTTTAAAATAAAACCATAGTTTGGTTTTTGGTTTGTTTTTTTTTTTTGTGTGTGTTTTTTTTTCTCAGTCACATGCAGCTGGTTTAAAAAATATCTGAGTGTCTCTGTGTGTAAGAGAATTGGCATATATCCTGCCTATGGCTGATAAGAAGAAAGAAAAAACAGGGAGACAGTATATTGCCACTGGAATGTGGCATGTTTCTGTCCCCATTCAGCAGTGGAGTTTTTTCTTTAAAATCTGATGAGACCATTTTCAGGGAAAGGTTGCAAGCCCCAAGGTCTCCACAGTTGCCATACACCAAACGCCTTGTGCAGTGCTGATGGTAGCCACTGGCCTGCTCTACCTGACCCATGGGTGGGTGGGTGCCCTGAACTTGAGCTTCATCCACCTCTGAAGTACAAAGGCTGTTCTCAGCAAGAGCTCTGCTCCTTCAGAGGTCTCCAGGGCTGGTGCCAGACTGCCGAGGGGTTAGTAAACCGGCCTGGAGAGGAAAATCACAACTATGTAAGTCATATTAACTGAGCCAGGTGGACCCTGGCAACTAAAGGTTGGACAAGGCACTGAAAATTTGTCCCAGCTGGAGCACAAAAAAACCCATTTGTTTTGAAGTCTTGTCCTAGTTATATACAGAGAACACATCTGGATATGCTTGTCTCATGAAGACAAAGGGTATAGATCAGTTATTTACACAGCATTCAGCTTTCTACATTTTGAAGGCTGGCTAAATAAAAAATAACTCTTTTTCATCCAGTTTACATAGCAGAGAGTAGCCTATTGCTACTGCTGCTGCCTTAGCTCAGGTGCTAGAGAGAAATTCTTTTGCTACTGAGAGTTGTGTGTAACTCCTGTCTCGAAAAGGTGAGGGCAAATGCATCATTACAGAGGTTATTTTTCTATGAGAGCAAATCCTGTCTGTGCTGTGTCCTTAGGGATAACATAACATTCTTGAGCTCCATAAGAAAAATCTCACATCTATGTAAAGGATTTTTAAATGTTAACCCAGGATTGTGAGGGGCTTCTGCATAAAACAGATGCTAGATGGTATCCATGGTCACACTAACAATGATGCAGGGTTTATCACTTAAGACTTTGCCCTCAAGGGTACACAATATTTAATGCTTTAGAGAAAAGTAACAAACACAAGCAGAGTCTTAACCAAACCAGGTAAACCTGAGGATTTCTGCTTTCTGCGAATCTCTACTTTAGGTAATTTTGCAGAAATTGCCTGCTGAGGAATTTGGGAAATCTGCTGCTGAGCGAGAAGGATGTGGAACATGAATGCATAGCAAGGCCTCCTCAGGCTGCAGTCCCAGTGTAGGTTCAACAGTACTGCAGCTTTGCCTTTGCTCTGTCTGTAGACATACAGTCTTATCTGCTCCCTTCTCAAACCCATTCCTGGGCAGGAATGGAAATTGGTTAGCCCTGACACTCATTAAAACTATTGCACAGCAGCATTCTCAGAGACCATGGTGCTCCAAAAAACGTACTTCTGAACAGCTCACTCTGTGCACTGGTTTCTGACAGTCCTTGTATGACAAAGGACCATAAGTTTGCTGAAACCAGTAAGTTTCTGCAAAGAGTTTTGATTTCAACAAAGTGGTATTTGCTAATAGGAACCTGTATCAGTGGAAAACTCCCAGTTGCTCCTCTCTCTGGCAGAAAACTGGGGGAAAAAAAAAAGAAAAAACCACTAATGCTTTTGTATGCAAAAAGATGTTTCCAGCGAGAGGGGAAAAAAAAAATCAAATATTTGTTCTTTTAACAGTAGAGACTGGAACAGAGAAGAACAAGGTAATTTCACATGTTCCTGTGAACAAGCTGCTGCAGATAGCTTCCCTAGATAATAAGTAGAAATGAGTGAGAAGAAATGGATAGGGGAAGATCTATAATAGTGCAAAGAAATGTGTGATCAGCTAGGGAATTCCTTTTAGGAACCTTGTAGAGAATATTGTATTTGCCAGACCAGATCAGACCGCTGGGCCAATCAAGTGCAATTTAAGCATTAAGTGTAACAGCTTGATAAATCTGGGTCAATGCACCTACATGCAGGTACAAGTTTAATACCACTTCATTAGCAGGACTGCAGCACCTAACATGGAGCATATCTACAGGTCCTGGAAGAGAGTAACTATTGGCATTTATGAGGTTGCACGATTAAATCAATGAGTTTCTCTTAACAAGTGACCAGAGATTGGTCCTGCTTTACAATTTCTAGTCTGCAGCAGCAGACGGTGCTGATGCTTCAAGTATAAGTGGAAAACAGTACTGCAATGCTCCTCCAGCCAGTGTGTAGCACCCTGCAGGAGGCTGGAAAGGGAAGAACTCTTCCTTTTTGAGCCCTTATATTCAATCAGTGTTCACTGGAAACGTATTATTTTAGCATGTAGCAGACCTGCAATTACTATTAAACGTTTGCAAAACACAGTGTTGACCTGTTTAAATCCATCTTGGCACCTTGTGGCTCTGCCACAACCTGACACAAAGGGGGATTTTATCTTTTCACTTGCTCCAGGTTACTACAGAGGAACTTTGGGGCTTACTCAACATCAGAGGCATCCCAGAATTTTCAGGTGTACTTCTAGAATCTTATCTCTGCAGTGGGGGCTGAGGAAGACAGCAAAATTCTTGACTGCCCTGGCCAGCAGCTGGGAGAGGGAGATTGAGATTGACAGAGGAGGGCTCTGCTCTCCTGAGACTATGGAGAGATTAAAAGGCTCTTTATTATTAAAAAATAAAATTGGCAGTACTAGATCAACAGCATTAGATCCCCTGTTCCTTCCCCCATAAATGGGAAGGGTACAGTTTTCTTCTGCTCCTTCCCTGACCACCACCCATGATGCCAAGACTGACCCACGCTTCCCACTGCTTTAACCCCAGGGCCTCTCAGCTGTTTCAGTAAAGAACCCTCTCTGTATCGCAATCTTCAGGGTCTGAGTATAGCTCAGAGTTATTCATATCAGCTGCAAGCCTACTGCTACTACACAGGGACCTCTCCCAGGACTGCAGTACAGTCACATGTCAGACCAAAACTAATGGCAGCCTGTTGGATACTTCAGGCATAAAAAGTTGTGCACCACCTTCCAGATGAACCATCACACTCACTGAATTGCAGTACACTTCTGTTTTGGCAGCCATCCAAGGCACACAGAGAACAGTAAGTATTGTAGGCACACAAAAAGCATAACATGTTGTCAGACCCTAGCAAAGTCAGGGCAAAACCTACTTGCAGTCAGGGTTGGATGGGGCATTGAGCAAACCGATGTAGTGGGGATGGGATCCCTGCCCATGGCGGGGGGCTTGGAACTAGATGATCTTTAAGCTCACTTCCAACCCAAGCTGTTCTCTGATCCAAGGCAAAATCTGTCTCTGCAGTTGCTCTGTCTCTGTCATAGATTTATCTGTTCTTTTCTCAGAAACAACTTTCAAGAGCTGCTAATGCAAACCCCGACTTAAAATAAGTGGGGAAAGCTCCATAGACATGTAATAGGTCTTTTGGAAATGAAAAGTGGTCTAAGAGATCTAATCAGCTGAAAGGCAATTATTTGCTGAGGCTGCCAGATGCAGATGAACTCTGCAGGGCTCACTGGCTCCCAGGATGCCTGTCTAATCTATCCAGCCTGCATTGCTGGAGTGCCACCAGACCAGGCCTCCTAAAATCCTAGCTAGCAGCCCTTCCATCTATTCATTGATTGCTCCACTCTGGGTTTTTGTGACCTGACCATTATTACCCAAAACACTCCATGTACTTGAGTTAGTCCTTATGGCCCTTTAGAGACAGCTTTGTCTATAAAATTGCCCTTTTTTGGACAACATCTATCTATAGAATATGAGGTTCAAAAGCCTCCAGGTGCTTTGCTCTAACATATGTGATGATATTCTGAAAATTCATCTGTGTGGGAAAAGTATCTGACTCTGACAAAGGAATAGTTGATAAAAGGAGAGAATGCTTCTTATTTCTCCTCCAATAATAATGACAGTACTTAACCCCAGGGAAGTACTACACTAGAGAAAGATGGCCTTGGTAATTATCAGAACAACAATTTGCAGGCTAAAATTGCCATCTTGCACACACTTCTTCCAGGAAGCAGGACTAGAGGATTTTGTAGAGTAAATATGACACACAAGTGAGGGTGAAAGAGCATGGAAAAGCATGGAAAGAGCTGCAGCAGGAGTGATGGTAGATGCAAGAATACCAGCAAGGATGGAGTCTGAGCACAAATACTCTTGTTCTTAGCTCTGTCCTCCCAAACAAAATATAATATCCCTTCAGTGTCAACTATCAGCCAGGTTTCTTATATAAGTCAGAAATCCTATAGTCAGTAGCAGGAAGGCTTTCATATCCACATACATGCATGTTCATGCATGGGCTGGGAATGCTAAGAAGCAGCGAGAGGCATCACTAGGCCTCAAGTCCAAAGAATGGCAGTGAGAGCAGGACAGGATGGTGAGCATGGGGCTAGCAGGAGCTTGGATAGCACAGGGGACCTGCGAGCAGGATAGGGAGACAGAAAACAGGCCAAAGGTAGTATTGGAGATAGGGGGAAGTTTGCAGCTTGTTTCATCTTAGCTTTGCCCCCATCCTTGATCTTTTCCCCTTTTTCTCACTGTGTTTTCTATTTTCACCTTGCATCTCTCCTCAAACTGCATGGTAAACAGTACTGCATCCCCCCACCTGTGCTTCACTCCCTCAAAGCCCACCTTCATCATCATGTCGTGCTGATCCCAGACAAGCCCCAAAAGGCACAGATCATTCAACTCTCATGCGGATGTCACCTAATGAAGACATCTAAATATGGGTACATTAGAGCTCACCATCTGGCTGTGCCTCTTGGATGGCTCTGCTCCCCACAGATCAGTGGGCATGGAGATCGCTGCAGCCAACCAATTATTCCTCTATCTCCTGTTCCAGCACTCACAGGCACGGATGCCCTCAGCAATGCTGCTGGTGGCCGAGACCACAGGCAAAGCAGTGTGCCATTCAAAGCAAAGCAGTCAGCTGACCCCCATCGTGCTGCCCCTCAGCACACTGTTCCCAGGGCTGCCAGCACTGGCACTCTCACCAGCCTCTTTGCTCCTGAAGGTCCAGGTCTCATTTATGCGCCCCAACAGCACTGCAAGGATGACAAGCCCCCTCCTTTCTCTCCTGGTCTGGGTATCACCAGCTTCAGCCTTTCTATCAATCTCAACTGCATTTCTCTTTTCTCATCTGCCTCTGACACATCTTTTCTTCAGCACTGGGCACAATTTTTCTGTCCACTAGTCAAAATGATAAATTGAAAATATTTGTTTCCAGGAAGACTCAAGACCTATCATTTAATTTTTGCTTGCTTGTTTGTTTTATTTTAAAAAACAATCTTTTCAGATTGGCTGAAAGATTTTATTTGACCTACATGAAAAAAAAAAACAAAAAAGAAGAAAAAGCCTTTTCTTCGCAAAGTTCCTTTTTTTTTTTTAAAGAAGTTTTCCAAAACAAAACTGTCACTGCAAAACAAAAATAGTTCATCATCTCCAAATAATTCCTTCCTTTTCCCTTCCCAAAACCAAGTATGACGCACAAAGAACATAAGCCCTCCCCAAACTGTGTGTTTAGGAAGGCAAAATAACACTCCTGCTGACACTTTTCTGTCTTCCTACTCTTTTTTCCCCTATTTTTCCCTGCAATCATCTGCCTATTCCCAAATATCATCACAGTTGCTGGACCAAGCTCTCAGAGAGGAACTGTGCACAGAAAAGTTCACTACACTGCCATGGCATGTTTTGCTCCCTGAACAGTCTGTTACCACAGGACACATGAGATAATTGTATTTTCTTTGAAGTACATGAATATTTGATTTCCTCTCTCCCTTCCTTCCTCCCCACCTTAATTATTCTCCTATTTTGAAACACCAGTGTGCATGCAGTATTTAAATAAAGCTGTTTTCAGAGCCACAAGCAGCTTGAAACAGTCAGACCTGTTAAAATATATATTGCAAGTGATGTGCATCCTCCTGTTCAGAACATAAGTGGAAGAGAGCAAGGCACAACCTCAGGAATCTATAAAGGACAAAGGGCTACAGGGGCAACCTTTTCCTTCTGAAAGCTTGGGTTCCCTCAGCAAAGAAATTTGATCATGTGAGTTGAGACACAGGGTCTCAAGACTATTCCCTAGCCACCCTGTGCAAATCACTGAAGGCTCTGGCACAGCAAACTTTGCTCAGGAAGGTGTTTGAAAATGCAGGGGACTCAGTGGGTAAAAACTGAAGGAAGCAATGGGAGGGAACTATTGCAAGTTGCAATTCGGAAAAACAACAGCTTCTGCAGGGCAAGAGAGAGAATGAAAACACAAAGAATTTATGATACATAGAGCTATATTAGATAAGTACAGGCCAACATGAGGATTTGGGTGACTCAGCAGCTGTACAGACCTACATGGCCAGATCACACAAATCTTTGCTGAGGCCCACCAGCTGCAAGGATCTAGCTTTGCCAGATTTTGAGAAGCCTGTTTAACAGAAAATCCTTGAGAGATGCACAGAAGCCCATTTGCTTTGAGTCATGACATTTTTACACCAAAACTTCAACCCATCCATATACACTTCTATGTGTATAAACCCAAAGCAAGTGACTCTAACTGGAGGTCAGAAGGTGGGATGCTGCATGCCTCAAGCACGTCACTGTGTTGCTGCAGGTTCATAATTATGACATGACACTCAGGGGTGGGGCTGGGTTGCTTTTCATAGAACTGTTAAGGCTGGAAAAGACCTTCAAGACTGAGTCCAATAATTTTGGGCAGCTGTATCCCCACAAAGTTATCTATTACATGAATGGACATTAATGGAGACAGCCACTTGCACCAGGTGAGGGTGCTACAGACCTGGCAGCTGTTACAGCTGCTTGAGCGATGTGTCCTGGATTACTTGGAGGTGCTTCCCCGAACAGTTGAGAGAAAAGGAAATGAAGCGTGCCTCTGCACAGGTCAGGGGAGGCCACGTACCATAAATGTTTGTGCAGGTGGATGAATAGCTGTGCCCACAGATGCTCACAAGTAGGGCAAGGAGTAAACATGCATATTTGAAAACTCATCCATCTCTATTACAAAAATGAGTCATATCATCCCAATACCACTTTTAACTTTGCAGAGACACAGCAGGGAGCTGGAATGTTGTAAAAGGACTGCCTGTATATCTTAGGGCTGAGTGTCCTGAGGTTTGTTTGAGACTTCCAAGTTGATGTGGTACTCTTCTGGGAACGTGCACGTGACCGGTAACAGGGGCATATGACAACTTCCCAAATTTGCCTGTGGGAGAAAGTCATGCTCCTTAGCTCTTACCTGATGGTGCATCTCTGAATCAGCCCTTCATTATCAATCATCTGCAGTAGATTTTGTGCTCTTATTATCTTGTAAAATCTCCCTGCACTGTCCACATCCCTTGCTTAGAAAAACTCAGCAAAGGTGAAAGCTCCTGTGAGCAGGAAACTTTAACCTGTCAGAGAGATGCTTATAAAGAACTGAAAAAGTTACAAATGTCTCCCTGCTCTTGAATATATTTTTCCTGTTTTGCAATTAATATTTCTAACACCATGTTCCCAAGCCAATGCTGCTCAGTCATTCTGGGTGAGAAGACGTGGAATTTTAACTGGGTTCTACGTGCAGGACAGGGGAACACATTTTTAAATGAACTATAGGAAATAGTCAAGTGCAAACCTTTCAAAGGCAAGAAGAAAGAGACCGTTAAGTTCCATATGCATAAAAAAACACCCTACAAACAGCTTTACACTGCAAGGACACATCACACTCCAGTTGCCCCACAAGGCACAGGAGTTGCAAGTTCCATGCTTTAACATTGTACAGCCAAGGTGACCTTCTCCTCCTCCCTCCCGTGCATGAACCAAGAGACAGGACTAACATGATACACGTGCCAGCAGCTACAGAAAGCAGAGCAAAGACTAAAGTACAAAGCACAATATTTATTTACTGCCTGTCAATGTCTAGCCTGGATGGGATGCTGCGTCTCCATAACCATTATAACTGCTCATTAGACATTAGCAGGATAGTATTTTGTTGCAGTCAGGTCATCTGAGTTGATAGGAGAGGGGGCAGCAAACAGTAGTGGAAAAATCCAAAGTGAAAGGGAAGGAATAACAATCATCTGCTGCAATAGTTACAGTCAGTAATGAGTTGGCTGCCTAGTGTGCATCACTACTGCTTTCTAGTAAGTGGAATTAGGAGCAGAGCCATGTGTCAGGGGCTCCATACTGTCAGATGTTAGCAGAGAGATTGATTTAACACAAGTGACAACGGCACAAGCTTTGTCAAAGGAGAAAAACCCCTCCTAGCTGCCAGGCAACCACAACATAAAACAGCGATACTGATGACCAAACAGCCAGTGTGGCTACTGACCTCTTGGAAAGACCCACACTGAAATGCAGCTTTATTAAACATAATAAGCTTAACACCATGAAAGATTTTGAAACTGTCATGTACATGATGCATGTGCAAAAAGATTCAGAAATAATCCACTACCAATGAGGAAATGAAGCAGAGTATTCCAGACATAACGCAAAACCTGCCTGGGAGCTTGGGCAAGAACACAGCTTCAAATAATCCATGCAGCCCTGATTGCTTCACCTAGTGCTGGAGGGAGGGAGGGGAGGAAAACTGGGAGTGGGCAGGTCCCTCACCCAAGAAATACAGTCTGTGGGAAAGAGATCATCTGTCTGACAGTCCAGAATGAGGATAGCAAAGAGAAAACCTTCAGGGAAAATTGCAGTCTTTCATCCCAGAATGAGTCTGGACTCTGAAATCAGCACACAATATACGAGATTGAACACTTGCAGGCTTGGGCCTGTTATTGAAGTAATCTCAGGTAGAAAACAAAACATGAAGTGTCAACTTCTTGTTTACCTTAAGAAATAGATAATGGTTATTCTCCAGCTTAGTTGACTGAAAGTACCTGGAGAAGCTCAGCCACAAAAGTCTTGTCTGAAAAGCGTAAAAGCTGTAGAATATCTTTCCTCAGAGTTTATTCTTCTCTGCATCCATCCCATCTACTCAGCAGATTAACATTACCATTCACTACATTTTAGCAAAGCTAAAAGACACACTGTTTTTTTCAACTATGACCATTTTTCTGTCTTCCCTTTTGTGCACATATGATTTACGAAGAAGGAAGCTTGACTTCCATGTGCCAAGATAGACTATTGATTTGGAAGTGAAGGGGGAAGAAAAAACACACACCCACACCCATTTTCTGGATATGCAAAGTGACACCAACTTTCTTAGACTAAGTAAGGACCAGCAACCAGTCCCAGGGGCTCTGCATACTCAGACTCTATGCAAAACTGAATTATATTTAAAAATATCTGCGACTACATTTTGTTTCCAGGAAGCCTCCTGGTCATCCTTGGGAACTGAAGCTGGAAAAGGTAAAGACTGGAACTCTATATAGGGAACATGGCCAGAAACAGCACTGGGGACAGAAGAAAGAATTTTCTCAAAATGATTTGGTTTGTGTTTTTTTTTCCTCCAGGAGTATGTTTCCTCAGCTCAAAACACCAGCCTAATTCACACAGAGAAAGTGTAGAGCAGAAGGCAACTACAAGAAACTGAGGGGTGGTTGTGGAGGTAGGTGTTAAAACACATACAACCACGTGTCAAACTCACATTTCTGATCTTGCCAGACTTGTGTGGTACAAAACTCCTGCAGGGGAGGGAGATTAAAAAAAACACCTAAAATCAAAACAGACAGACAGACCGACCAGGCTGCTTACAGGGTTCATCAGGGGTGAGATTTCAGGCTCCTTTGTCTCTCTCGGTGAAGAAAGTTGGGGTTTTTTTTTTCACATGGGTTGAGCTGAGAGGGAGTGCTGAGGCACACACAGGCATGTGTGTGCGTCTGTACAGCATCTTGTAGAAAGGGGGCAGTAGCCAACTTATCCTTCTGCCTGTTGTCAAACAGTTAATTGTTCTAAAACAGCTGGGCCAGACAATAGCATCTTTAATGGCCCAGCTTAAGCACGGTCGTGACAGAAATCATAATATTTTTAATCTCCCTTTCCCCAGCCTTCCTGGAAATTCATTTTTAATGACTGCAGTTGACTTTCATTTTTGCTCGTTTTTAATTCAGATAACTTCCTGAGTCGTGCAACTTCTCTCTCCCAGCCCCAGCACTCCCTTGTAAATATAAGGCTGCAATGTTTCAAATATAGAACAGATACCATATGCTAACAGAACTAATGGGATAATCTGGTTCACCAGTTCTTGCCACCTTTTTCTAGGGACTGATCAAATATCCCACATGCCCAATAGGTAAAGACTGTGGACAAGGTTTGATCCATCCCCAAGGCACTTAATAATATTAATTCTCTCTTACAACCAAGACAACCAAGCAGACATGTCTCCCCATCACCCTCCTCACATGGCCCATCTTCAAATATTTTGATCCAAAGTAGTAAAATGAGATAACGGTAATATTTGAGACTCAAAGTCAGCTGGTTCTTCCTGCGTAGTACCACACCTGCATTTTCTATTGCTACAAATTTAAACAAAGGTAAGAAAAATCACTGTATTTTCTCCAGAGTTTCAAAACTACAAAATTTAATTTTTTTTCATTGACAACAACAACAAAAAAATATTTTTCACAAGTTCTTATGTAAGTATTAGGAAATATTTATCATTGAAATTTCCATGCATTAAAATATTGACAACTTTTATGAAAATACCTAAATTTACAACAAAGCTCCCTCAACACTTCCCCCCACCCTACAGCATCCCATGATCTCCCAGTCTAGGGGAGATGACATTATGCACGACATTCTGGCTTCTTATCCCAGACATAATGAGGTCATCATCATAGTTCTCTGGTCTAAATTCGTCCATTTTTCAACTCTCAAATTTTTTTGCATCTATGACTTCACGCCTCAACACTCTACTTCATTTTAGACAGTAGAATAAAAATTCTATAAAGCTTAATTTATTTTTATTGCTCCAAATTTGGCTCTTGAGTCCAATGCCTCCTTTTTTTGATTATGCATTTCCTATTGAAGAAAGCAAAATTCATACCTTCTCAATGAAATTTTCATGAACTATGTATTGCCTGCTGCTATATATTCAGCTATATTAACTACAGCAGCTGTTTGTGTTCAGGCAGCTTCCCTCAGTCCAAGGAAGGGCAATGTTTATTTTTATGTACTAAAAGAATTTAAATTTCCAGAAAATGATATGGTCACCTCAACATATGACTCAGTAACCCAAATGGAAGTCATGATCCTAGAGCAGGAGGACCACATACATCATGCATGAATCAACAGTGTCACTTGGCTCTTATACAAGACGATATTTAAATGAGCCCCACAGAAACCGAACTCCTTATTGCTAAACACCTAAATTGCTGGTCTTATAGATTCAGCTCAAATGCTTCATTAGCAGTTGCTGGGGCTTCAAGATGAATGATCCCACCGTCACACATCCATCCAGTGCTCAACATCCATTGCACAAGTGGAACTTTGCAACTCTGCATCCAGCATAAATTTGCACAGAGTGTGAATGGCTGAGGGAGAGTTAAGCAGCAGAAGTCAACTTAAAATATAACCGCACTTTAGAATAAGATAGACTGGAGCCTGAGGTGCTGAGCACCATCCTGTACTTCCAGGGCCAATTCAGGATCCAAAATATGGGCAAATTAAAAGTGTAGTTCAGCAATAAATGGGGTTAAAAAAGACAGAGAATTGAGCTTCTGAAAGATAACCTGGGCTGTTATTATTGGGTTCATCTATGTACTACTTAAAAATAGTTACCTATTATAAAGCCTCCAATTTCAGTGGTTTAGGTCAGGTTTAGTATGAGTTCAGGGCCATATCCATATATTCTTGATTGGGGTTAAGTCAAAACAGTATCATCTGAAAGCGAGCAGCATTAGCAAGACACTACCTGTTAAAAATCTTTTCCTAAAGCTCACATCATCCAAACTGTAACTTCATCAGGAATTACAGAAGGAGAAAGTTTCAAAAATCCCAAACCAAACAACCCATTATGGGCCCAATGCTACAAACTAGTCAACACGAATTATGCTTTAATAAAGAGCTCTCTTTCATCAGGTCATGAAAAACAGACACAGGAAGCTAAGTTCGGTGAACCTTTGAAAAGGAGAATGGTTGATAGAACCACTGAAGGTGGTTCTCTTTGGCACTGAAGAAGGCACACACTTAAAAAGACACAATGTATCTTCAGATGATCTGCATCCATGTCAACTTCGAGGTTGACAATTCCTTTTACAAAACTTCAGGGTGGAAGTTTTACTAGTCCTGAAGCATGGGAAAAACATATAATTTATTTTTCCTTTTCTATTAGCACCCAGGAGGCTTCTACTGAGAGCTTCCTGTTGCAGTTCACCTACACATGGTCAGGTACAGACTGAAACAGGAGTACTTTAGATGGGCAAAGGTGCCAGGAAGTGGAAAAAGAATAAAACATAATTCCCCAATTTATAGACAGGAAAACAAAGAATGAAAAAATTCACTGCTGTACACAAGATCACACTTGAAATTTGGGGCAGAGCTCACAACCACAGACAGTAAGGCCAGGGCCCATGCCAGGATAGCCATCTATGGCATTGAATCCACAGTGTGTTGAATAGGGAGAGAACTCAAGAAAGGCAAGAGCTTTATAAAGGCAGCTCTTCTGAAAAGGCATAACTGCATTTGATTCACAGAAATGCATGACACACTGGGGAAGCTATGGCCACCAACACAAGTGCAGGCATGAAACCTAAGGGGACCAAGAGATGATTGAATTAGGAGGCAGCTGATTTGGAAAAAAAAGCAACTCTGCCTCCCGTTCTGATGGAGAACCTGTGGGATCCACAGCTGCAGGAACCTGTCAGCTCAGATACTGTGACTCGGTAATTTTAGGAGAAATAACAACATTGAAAGCTATGCTGAACAAATGTGAAGGGGAATTCAGGACATCGGGGCCCGGAAAGGGACACAAAGAAATGTTTTCCCTGTTCTTGTATGGTGTTGCACAATTAGGCATGTGTACACATTCTCCTCTGAAGCATGCAGGATGGGCTGTAGCACGCACTGATGTGGGGCTGTGCGATGCAGGGAGGGATAGACAGGCCACGGGGATCTGATCCAAAAAGGAAAATTCCACTTTTCCCTCATCAAGAGAGTAAATAAGGGAGGACAAAGAAGAGAAAAACTGGGAGGAAGATAAAGAGAGAACAAAGGGAAGGGAAAGGAGAGAGGAAGGGAAAGAAATTTTTAACAAGGCAAAATAGAGAGCTAGGATAAACACAGGGAAAAGACAGATCCCTAAAGGTTGGATTAAAAAGCCACAATTTTTTCTTCACTCATCAGCAACACTGCAGACTGCGTCTCTGTATCCAAATGAGTAAAAGTGAATGGCAGGTCATGCAGCAAATGCCTGTGCCTGTCTGGGGGGCACTGCCCGCCTCCCTCCCCGCCCCAAACACACAAGATCTCAGCACTCTGCCATTGCTTACCCTAGTGAGCAAGGCAGGGACTGGTGTTTGGTGCCACCAAGGTGGCCTCCCATCAGTCAGCACTGCACCTCCTGCACCCCAGGGGCTCCAGGCCATCCATTAGAACACAGTTTCCTCTGCTCCTGGTGTCCCCGCAACTGACTGAAAGGAACCGTGGCAAGAGGGGGAAGACAGCAAGGAAAACAAAATAAATTAAGAGGAAGCTGGTGATTTCATACAGGATTTGTGGGGTGGATCCAAATCACTGCACACAGGCAATAAGCAAAGTAAGGAAAAGGAGCAAGAGATTAAAGCAGCCCACATACCCACAAGTGAGCTGCTTGCATGGTTGAGTAAAACAAGGCAAAATTAAGACCAGCTTGCCCAGTCCTAGAAGGCTGCACAGAAAGCAGGGGCTGAGTTTGACACAATTCTGTCCTGTGTTGCTCACAGAAAATAAAGCTTGATTTCTGGTTTTACAGAAAGTCTGGTTTTAAAATATGAAACTGTACCCACTTCACTCACCCTCAAAGAGATGCAGCAACTCACTTAAACAGCACAAGAGAAGGGCTGGAAGGGAAGTTTGTCCTTCAACAGAAAGCAGAGGCAGAATTCAGCTCTGCACCATGAAAATTCAATTGCCTCATTTAGACCTTGGAAAGCCTGGTGACTTAAGGTAACCTGTATTTACTGAAAGCATCACAAGAACTGAAATTTAAGGTTTTAAATGGGTCCATATGGGAAAATGCTCCCAAAATCTATGAAATCCTTTTGCTACACAGGTATATCACTACAGGACTAGCTAAAAAGGAGAAGTCCAACCTGCTGCATCATCACTTCTTTGTGATTCCATCTTTTCTTACAATTTTGCCTCTGCTGAGGCCCAACAGTGCTTGCACAGTAGAAAAAAATGGGATCACGCAACAGAGTGAGATGCTTGCAAGCATCTCCCACAGCCAGCCCTTTCCTTAAAGTCATTTCTATTTAGAGATAGCTGATCTCTTTACAGTTCTACAGCTCTCTTCCCTAGCAGGCCTTTCATGCATATGAAAAGAAATATCTGATCAAATATATTCCTCTATCATGGCTTTGGAAATATTAGCAAGATTTAATTTATATATAATCATATCAGCAGAAAAGAGTTAATTGAAATATTGAATAACTACAACTTTAACAGGATTGGAACATAATGCTTCAGACGTACTAAGCAGATGATTTATCCACCATGCTATACAAATTTTAGTTAACAGTTGGGCAAAGACTTTAGAGCTATTATTTTTAGCAACAGAAGGGTATTCCCTAGGTTGTGCCAAGGCCTGTGAGCTGAAAAGCATTGTGAATGATCAGCTTATTGTGCATTTTCTTCTCCTATTAGAAGAAAAGGAGAAAAATGTGTCTGACATTGTTAATTGGGATCTTGTGATAATGCAGCAGTATGTGCAGAGACAAATGAAATTTCAGTGCAAATTCACTGACCTTATCCAAGATGTATCCAGGGAAGAAAATGGCTAAATGAATTGAATTCTGTGACATGAAGCATGTATTACATTCCCAGGTGTCATATTAATTGTGCATGTTACCAGCAGGACAGTTGTAAGATAGGTACAATATGCCTAAAATCGCTGTTGAGGTTAACTACATAGCAAAGAGATTAGCAATGAAACAGGCCTGAACCACAAGACATCATCTCCACCTTCTGACTTTGCACAAAATTGTTTACAGGGCTGAATTTGGCATGCAGGGTTTCCTTCCTTCAGCCATGGGCCAAAGTCTTCGATATCAATACAAATCAAGAAAGTTGGGAAAAAAGTTGACTCTGACTAAAATTACTCAGATGTGGACAATCTCCATTCAACCAAATCAGTGATTTTGCAAAGATGCACTTATGTTAAATCATGGACTAGCCTGGCAGAGGCTGGTGTTTATCACCAGACTGCAAGTAGAAAACGAGCTGACAAATCTCAGATGAGATTCCAGAGAGTGGAATTCATGTTACAAAATCAGCCACTCAGTAAGGCAGCATGAGGTACCAAACCCACATTTCCTGCAGTTTTCTCTAGACACTCTTTTCAATTAATTCCCTTGGGATCTTGCATTAGTCACATAGTTGTGTGGCATCTCTCTCCCCTTCTGTGAAATAGGAAGAATAACATTTTCTTTCCACCAGGGACATATGCAGATAATCATCTCAACAGTTGTGATTAGACACAGTGATAATAGGGGCAAAAGTACTAAACCGAGGAAGACTGAACTACTCTCTACAAAAGGAGAAAACTGATCTAGCCAAAGTAAGTAATGTGCCTCCCTTGGTATCCAGGAGTAAATTTCAAGCCCCTGAAAAATCAAGGATGAAATACTCTGCTGCAGAAAGACATATATGCAGAACTCATGGCCCTGTATAGATGTCCAGCACTTGCCATGTCTTCCATTTAAGTTTAGATATGGACATTAACTTTGGAATTATCACTAGTGTGTACAGGTACACAGAAAGAGAATGAAGATATCTGGCTACACTTATCCCAGATCTTTTTTTCTGTCTCCTTTCATGGGCAATTCTCTGGAATCATGGTCTTTCAGTAAGGAGAAGAATGAGTGAAAGTCCTGTTAAAATAAGGATTGACCTAAACTTCTGAATAAAAGTTAAAATCAAACCCAACACCTTCCCTCCAATATCTTCAGTATTAAGCAAAAAAGTTTGCAAAGGATTCTTGCTTATTTGGTATTTGCTATTAGAAACTTTCTACCTCAGGTGTGGAAAAGATAAGATAAGTATCCAACTACACTCTTTACATATATTCAATAATTTTTTTCCCTGGGTCAAAAGATTTGGTTGCAAAGTCTAGAGAAGCTGCATTTTACATGCTGATTCAAATTAGCCCTACATGTTCTTGAAGGATTTTCAGAATGTAGAAAGGTAGGAGGTATAAAAACACTCAAGTATGTAAAAGTCCTGAAATGATAATGCAGAGCTGTAGGATACTAGAATTGTTCGAAGTTACAAAGCTGCATCTGCTCTCTTTTGCCCTGAACAAACAGGTCAAAGCAAGCAAAAGACTGGACACGTCTTTGTAGCTTTTCTGGTATGTTTCCAAAAATGCCGCATGTCAAGCCCCTTGTCAGGGAAATGTCTGCAATGTCCAAGTGCCAACTCATGAAATGATGACTTGCTTTCCCAGTGTACCTCCTGTGCCACTGTGAATTCTGCTCTCAAATCCCCATCCTACTTACACAGGCAGGGTTTCAAAATGGTGCCCTCAAAATGGTGGTGCAGTGCTCAGAAGACACTATTTGCACGTGAGGAAGGGATGTAGTATCTCAGACAGAAGATAATTTGATTTTAAATGTAAGATAGTCAAGAAAAAGCAGTAGAAAGATTCCTATCTAGCTCAAGATACCAAATAAATTCAGCAAACCAATGGAGATGGTAGAGGTTCAGGTATGGAAGAGTGCAGGAAATTGAGACATTAAGCTAGATCCTAGCTCTTCCAGCTGGGAACACTGGGGAAAGCAGCACAGGAGCTCAGAGGGTGCAAAGAGCTCACCCCTTTCTCCAGCAGGAAACAGTGTAATAGTATGAGAAGCTTTGTATCATTAAATACTACATAATAATTTAATATTAACTGCTTAGGATTTACCTAATTACTTATCTCTGTTCTATAATGTATTGCCTTACTATTTATTAAAAGATAGCTAGATTTTAACAGAAGTGAATGGTCAGTGCCTCCCTTGGGCTATTGTTAAAGGCTGCTTTCATTTCTATCTGTGATGATTATTCATAAATATACCATCAAAGCACCTACTGTGAGATGAAAAATCTGTTATGGATCCAAATTTCCCAAACTGATCCTGTGTACTGTCACCAGCAACAAGGAATGGAGAAAGGATCAGTCCCAGGCAAGAATCTCTCCAGACCAAAATCTGGTTTTTTTTGTAAATAGATTCAGAGTAGCCCCAGACTCTGAGACAACAGCAGGAACACATTGCACCAGCCACCTCTGCTTGTGCAGACACAATTAGAAAAAAAGGTACTGGCTTGGGGGTGTCTGTCCCAGTGGCTTTCACAGCTTTAGTATCAAAGCTGAGAACAACCATTAATTTCACAACTGCCAGCAACATTGGAGCTTCTGCCAGTGTTCCCACCTTAGCCAGGTCTCCCTACCTCTACCATGCCAGCATTAACAGACTCTTTACTGCCAGTAAAACTTCATGTCACTGATGACAATTCCCAGGGAACAAACTGAATCAGTCTTTTTCCCAAGTCACGCAAAATGCAGCACATTTAGTAGAACAGGAACAACAAATCCTGAGATGAACGCTACAGGCCATCTATATTTAGAAGAGATGAACATATTCAGACTACTGTAAAAAAAACACAAAGCCATACCTTACTTTCTTGCCCTGAAACCCTGAAGGTTCATTAAGCCAATGTCTATAGTATTTACATTTGGTGTGTTAATACAGCACAGTCTTCCAGGAACAGACAGGGTAAGGACTTGGGGAGGTGAGACAGGCAGCCGCCATTCCTGCTTCATTGAATGAGATCCCAAGAAGCTGTTTTGCTCCTAGTTTTCTTCTGTCCCCTCTTTTCTCTCACGTGGTTGATCCCTTGAAAGTCCTAGAGACTAGGTCTTGCAACATC
Organism: Neopelma chrysocephalum; assembly: GCF_003984885.1. Taxonomy (NCBI): domain Eukaryota; kingdom Metazoa; phylum Chordata; class Aves; order Passeriformes; family Pipridae; genus Neopelma; species Neopelma chrysocephalum. Next base: position 13,318,023 of record NW_020897715.1, read on the forward strand.
TGAAACCAGCAGTTGCAGCTGGCATTAAAATGCCTTTAAAGCACTACCCCTTCCCTCAAATTATGGAGCTTCTTCTTACCTCTCCACCCATCACACGCAGGAGTTGTTGGGGGAGCTGGCTTTAACTGCTGAGAACTGATGCAGGGTGGGAACAGAAGTTATAGGAATCTACTCTTCATGAGGCAATGACCCAGTCTAACCAATACTTCATCTCACACTTCAGCACAGCTCAATCACACTGGTCACATCAAAGAACCCCAGCACTGCAGCAGGGTCTGTGAATGGGTCCTCACTTTATGATATCTAGTGAAGATATCAACCCATCAAATGACTCACCATGATCTCTGCCCTGTCCTCATCTCTTCCCATCCCAAGAAGAAAAACCTGCCTGTCCCCATTCTCCTGGCAAAGGAAAAAGCCCCTGGGACTGAAACATCACAGATTCTGGGGACATGATTAATTATTTAAATCGACAAAATTACATTCCACTGGTGACATTCAGCTCTGTGTCTACTCTGCCTCTCCCTCTCCTCTTTCCTCCCTGCCAGGCCCCAGCAGCTCTTCCCCCTGTGGACATGTGCCAGCCAGGGATCTGTTCCTTTCACTCCACTCTCTGCTAAATGTTTTTTATTCTCAACCACCTGCCCCAGGCCCTCTCATCAATTATTAATCAAGTGATCCATGAATATGCAAATCACACGCTCATTTTATTAAATTAAATAAAAAAAAGAAAAGAGACATGGCATGTACAGCAGCAGAATAGATGATGGGGTGAACTGCTCCAGGAAAGTGGTGATAGGTGCTGTCTAACAGGGAAGGAAGGAGTAGGATGAGAGGGAACATGCACTATACCCCACTAGCAAAGAGGAATTACTTCTAGAGCCATTTGCATGTTTATTTTAAAGTGGTGTTCTGCAGGAAGATGAGGGTTGAAAGCTAAGTGTGTGCATCATAGGGGGAACTTTATCCTGCAGCAAATGAACAGGTGGAGCATGAAGCTTCTTTCTAATAATCTTTGTCAATAGGGGCACTGTGGAGCAGGACAAGCATTTATGAGACTGGGTGGTCCAGCTGGCCATGCACAAGGCACTTCCACCTGGCTCACAGCATCTATCTCAGCAAAAATGCAGCTGGGCTGCATCCATGTGAATAGGGTAAGGGTAAGCCAAGGACACTGCCTCTAGATAGATGATCTGAGTGGGAACCACTGCTGCCACCTGTCTGGATCACACAGGATAGGAATGAGGGAGGGCTTCTTTCAAAATTGTGTCTTCTCCCAGCTGTGCTAGGTGCTGAAAAGAACTATCCCTCCATCAAGTTTCCTATTTGTGTAGCATCCAGTCTCACCTCCACCCCTCCCAATATTCCTTTCACACCTTTATATATCAACTGGTCTTTTTGGATCTCCTTAAATCAACAGCATTCCCTGGTGCACAGGGTATGAACTATGAGATTGGCCTGTGATTTCATTAACTGCAAGGCTGTCTGAGTGCTGATGGCAGACCTGCACAAGCAAAACCCAAAAACTCAAATCAGAAACTTCCCTTACGAAACAGTGGGTGGGTGTTGCCACCCACATGCTAACACCCCTTTAAGGCTGTAGGAAAGGAAGATAAACATCTGGTCTGCTTTCCTGGTCCCTGGTAGTGTGGTGAGCACAGCTGAATAGTTTTAAGATGACTCTCATTCCTAGTTCCTAACACTGTGGCACTAACATCTCCTTGGGTGTAGCTGAGACTGTCCTCGCCCCACACAGACATCTAAACAGCTTGGCTTTCTCTCTTTTTGCTAGGTTCACTAAGCTGCATCTAACCGGTTGACTAATGTCAGGTATTGACCTTCACGAGGGTTTGAGGGAGTTCAATGCTGGCAGGCAGAAGGGAATCCCCTTCTTACCCAGGAAATAGGTAGAACATGGGCAATAGCAGGACATATGCTTTCTCCTCCAACAGAGACTGTTGCAAGTCTGAGATCAGTAGGTTATTCCAACTTGTTTTAAGTATTCCTACTAGTTGCTGACATGTTGGGGAGACACATTTCTCCTTGTTCAGTAAATCCTCAAGAAAGCACTGATGGCACAGGCAATACCATTCTTTCAAGGCAGCCAACTTGTGCCTCCTGAGCCATGTGCAGTTTCTGAGACCATCACACTAAAGTTCTCTGCAGAGGCTGTGACACATGCTGGGTCAGATCATAGCCACAAAAGCCAAAGGGATGCTGGAGCTGGCAGCAGGTCCAGCCCTGTTCCGGGCAGGGCTTCAGAGACATGCTGCTGTCATTGGACTGGGAGACTGCCATGTAGCTTCATTTCTCCATGGGTTTAGGAGATGAGTTTTCTACCTCCTGACCATATCATGACTTTGAGATGCAATTTGCAGAATCTGCAAAGTTCAGTACAGCCTGCAGACACACTCACACACTTTATGGCATTGCTGAACAGTGGCCAGAGGAAAGGTGATTGCATCAGCAGCTGGAAATTACGTGCTTACATGATTCCTTGGCCATTGCTATGTTTATGGAGGTACCAGAGGTGGATGGGAGAGGAGGAATAGCTTTTTCACCCACTGATCCAAGACTGTTGGTTCATATTGAGGAGTAATTCTAGTTATACCCTCCTACTCCATAAAACAACTAACAATCCTGCTGGCAAACACTCAGGGTTTAAAAAATATAAGAACAAGCCTTAGTGGTACTAATTTCTCAGTAATATTATTACTACAAAGATGTGAAACCATGCTGCAAGATCAGAGCCACAATATTAACACTGGTGCAAAAACACCCAATATGGAGCTTTTCAATATTTCAGAGTAATGCCTGCACCTGAATGGAAATGCACAAGGATCAAGATGGTGGGAGGGAGTTCAAACATGTCCCACACTCTCCACATATGCAGCTGCAGCTCCTCACAGAAGCACTTGCCAACATGCCAAGTGGGCAAGATACTCATGCTAGCAACATGTGTCCAACATGCACTCATAGGACTCAGTACCTATAAATGCTGAGAGATCAGCTGCTTTATTCCTTTAGGGCACCTCACAGCCCGCCACTGTGTGCAGCACCCTCCTCTGATCCATTAAGGGAGCAAGAAGGATCCTGCTTTTTAACTTGTGAATGGGAGGGAAAAGGCGGAAAAAGAATTCCCCTAATGTCACCAGCTAAATGTTAATTTAGAATGGGATTATTTTGTTGTTTTCTAAATTGCTCTTAACTGTGTGCCAGCACACAGGTATATTGTTCTTGGCTGAGAAAATGGCCTGTCTCTCTTCTCAGAGATTAACAGAGAGGACAGTGAATGGAGCAGCAAACAAGAAAACCATGCTCCTTTTACAAATAATTCAATGGTTTCCTGACTTCTTTTCTATATATTTTTCAGCTGTAAATGAGTTTCTACTGCTCACTCCAGCTGAAGGCCATGCTTGCCATTGTTACTCCCATTTTCTTTTTAAACAAGGTGGAGGAAGGAAGGAGAAGTAATTTGCTGCCATGGTGACACCAAGTGAAATGAAATTGCTATACTTCCCTCCTGCCCCTCCAAATGCTTCCCCCAACCACCTTCCTCAAAAACCCTGCTCATGTGGCATAGGAATGCCAATGCTTCTCTGGCTCAAAAGAAGCCTGGCTCCTCAAATGACAGGCCAGACTTTTTCTATTGTTGGGAAGGATTACGGATATCTTGCTTGGTTCTCCATCTAGAAGAAAAGCTGCCCTCCTATAATGAGATCTAAGTGACCTATCCAAAACTTTCAGTAGAAGCAGTGCCAGAACCGTAACCAGGGAGAATGAACCTGTATATCACTACACTTTTGTCCATCCACAGTTAATAATGCTGGCAGCATAGGTCAGAGGATGTAAATGTGGTCCAGACAATTTCACATTCTTCTCCTGCAAGGCAATGCCAAGAAGAAAACCGTAGCTCATAGCTAAGACTACAAACCCTGCTTCTTTCTGCAGACAAAAATATCACAAGCTACCAGTTGTCCATCTCTCTCACATGGAGCAACTGCCTCCCTAAACCCATAACATATGTCCCTCTCACTGAGCAAGCCTTTCCCAGAAGTCTGCAAGTTAAGTCTCGGTTTCAGCTTTGAGTGGTAACAGTTCACTCATAGTTGGGTTGTTCCAGCTATACAACAAGCCTATTGCATTTTCCCTTTATGTAAGAGCCATGAGATGGATTATTAGGAAAAAAAAAAGAACGGAAAAGGTTTTTCCCTCTTAGTTGCATGGATTGTCATATTTTTTCAGAGCAAGGGAAGGCTTATCAACTCTTTATCAGCTATTGCTCCTCTGGTCTCTTAAAACATCTTTTTCTCTTTTCTACTTAAAAATCTTGCTCAGCTACTCAGCATACATTCTCCTCACTTCCTTCTTTCCCAGTCTTATCACTATTTCCATGTTATGGTGTCAGAAGGAGAAAGGAAACCCTAAACACAATGCTGTCAAAACAGAGTCCTCATACACAAGTTAGACCAGTTAGATTCAAAAGGGCTTCCCTTTATCTCAAAAATCACCGTTATGATCTTGTGCTGGTAGAGAATTTAAAACTGGTTGGCATTTTGAAGATTATTCCTCATGCTGAAGAAGTGGAAACATGGTTCTCATCTGGAATTAACAAAACCTGTCATGTTCTCTTAAATATACAAAGACTTCACCTGCAGTGGAAGACAGTCTACTGATATAATTAATAATTATATGACAGATGAAAATATCTATTTGCTTGATTCATGGATCTTGGGTGAATGTGAGGAATGAGAGGCTTATATCTGCCTTCTTTGAATTAGAAGTCTAATTTACTGGCTCTGTAGAAAAATAGCACTTGTTTCTCCCTCTCCAAGATTCTTGCAGCTTATTTCAGAGGAGATGTGTATAGTTCCTTACAGAGACTGATTCAAATGTTGAAAACTCAAAAGCATGCATGCTTCTCCAGATGCCCAACTTGAAAACACTCTGAAAGAGCCTAATCCATAAAAAGCAAAGAAAGAACTGATGGAATATAACATTGTTTTCTTAACTTTCGAGTGTGGGGCTCTAAAAATGGGGACCTCAATAACAACCAGCACCAGAAATCCCAGACTCTGCCCAGCCTCTAATTGTTCGATTGTTTCCCCTACCCCCCATAGAAATTATCGCTTATGTATAGTCTAAACACAACAGGATTGCATTTTAGAATAGTTAACTATACTGACATTTGCATATACAAACATCCAACAGCTCAAAACAATATATTTGTGACTGATGTATGCTTTAACTGGAGTAGATACCCCAGCATGCTGGGAAACCTTTTTATGTAGACATCTCATTATAGCACGTAATAATCACATCCCTCCCATGAACAAGCTAAAAAAGGTGAAAGGAATTAATTCATGAAATCTAGTCACAGACGATCAATTTTAAAAATTCAGATAACAGGATGAGAAAAGAGAGGTCACTAAGACTACCAACATTTGAGGCACTTAGGGCAGATGAGAGAAGTCCCTGAAGGAATGGCCTCTGAACTGTGTGGGAATGGTCTGCTTGAATAGGATATGACAAGATGCTCTCGAATAGCAAGCATACCTTCTGGCATTCTGCAGTACCTATCCTTCACATTGTACTGGCACATCAGGAATCTCAGTTGGAATATCCATATACATTCTTGAATACAGTCTTAAGAGGTAGAGATTTCAAAGCAACCCAAGAACACAACTGAGATGCCAGATTTACTCACACATCCCTTTTCCATCTCTAATTTCCAGGACATGAAGAACCTGAATGGGACTTCCATGTTCCTGGAATGGGTGTTACACAAAAGTCTTTCTAGTAAAAGATTTGTTTTAGGTGCAACTTCCCAAAAGATTATTTTACCCCTTCTTTTTTTTCCCCATTTTTCAATTTTCACTTCTTTCAGTCCTGAAAGTAATTAAGTTTCAGTGGCAGCTAATTATAAACAAAGAGAAATCAGAGGCTGCATGGCTGTCTGTTTGGTGCAAGCTCGGCAAAGTGTATTTTAATTGGTAACCATTTGCCGTGTGCATTTCAATCCATTTTGCACTGTATTTATCGTTCCAGATTCATATTATATCCATGACCTTTCATCTAATGACAGAAGCTCATGCAGAGAAAAAAAATGATTATTTTAACAAACAGACATTAGAGCTATGAAAGAGAGAGGAAAAAACAGGCAAGAGGAGAAATCAGGAATGGCATGAGGCAAGAATGAAGCACACCCTAAATGTTATATGCTGATCTCTCTCCCTGCTTTTCCTCTGGTATGTGGTCTGTGCAGGAGCCCTCCAACCCACAGCTACAGCATCACTTGGCTGATGCCAGATACTAATGAATAACAGTCACTGAAAGCCTTACAAAAACTTCTGATGCCCACCAGGAAGAGACATTGTGAGGTGCATCCTGAACACAGCTCTTTTGTGCAGCCAGTGCCATGTTTGCAGCTGTGGGCCAAGCCTTCTATGATTCTGCAGTTTTCCTTGATTCCAAGTCAGAGTTTAGTACATCCTCCAAAACAGGTACAAATGAGAGCTCAGAAACATGGAGTTGAGAACCATTACAGACAATGAACAATTTGAACTGTGGGGCATGAGTTGGAGATAACTGGGAAAAGAGATCCTAATTCCATGCATGTAATGGTGTCATCCCAAACACGTGCAAGCTCACCTTCCTGTAATTCAACTGAGTGGTGGTGTAGAAACTTCAATAACATCCTATTTCTCACTTTTTGGCCAAAGCATCAGCCCCAGGATGAACCCTCAGCCATCATCCCTGACGCTGTGTTTCTTAACAAGACCTCACTACTGTATGTAGTAGCCAATAAACCAAAATCTGTGTCCTCAAGTGGCAATGAAATAGTTCAGAGACCTCAGGCTGCTGTGGTGGTGGAGCAACATCTCTATACAAACAGCAGCATAGCTCTGTTGGTGCAACCGGAGTGGTTGGTGGGTTGCACGTGATCCAAGCTGAACTGGCATTTCCCACTGTTAATGAGCAGTTCTTGCCAACTGCCCACCTGGTTTCTGCAGGAAGCAGCTTAGCAGGCACTAGGTGTTTGGCAAAAGACTCTACAGATTAATCGCAGTAAATTTATATGGTACACTGAGCACCAACTGCCTAAGCTACATTTACCAGCAGCAGGGATAAACCAGCAGTGAAGCGCCAGGTATATTCAACAATTCACCCCAGAAATACTCTGTTACTGAAATAGGTAATAACATAGCCTTATCTCCACCCTTAACTAAGTTATCCAGCATGCATCTCATTGTCTCCCATAAGGAAAACTCTGAGGGGTCATTCCTGCTTACTACCTAACATCATGACACTTTTGCTCAGGATTGTATCACACCACAAACATTCAAAAAGAACAAGGGTATTTTTTGTGAGCCCCTGTGCTGAAATTCATTTTTCTGTTCATGAAGTCACTTTTCTGTAGGTTCACATAAATTCCACTGGAAAGAGTATAACAAGCACAATGGAAGGATACCAGTGCTATATTTGAATGCCATTGTTATCTGTAAACCTAAGAAGGAAATACAGGCAGTGTAAAACAAAAATGAGTAAATCATATATAAATAAGGCAATAAACAAAGATATTACAGGAGCTATGTGTTGATCTTGAGGTTCAGGAAGTAGTTTCCTTTAGCCTTGGGAATACAAGCATCTATGCAGAAATCAGTGATGTTTTCAGAAGTGCAAGAGTGCCTAAGACACGTGAAATTCAGTGAAACTCAGACCCTAATTCAGGTCTTGCATAACACCTGCTTAGAAAACTTCATTCAAAGATACAAAACAAGCCAGAGCACCAATGCTGAAGATTCATGAGCTCTTTAAAGGCACAATCAGGTAACACGCTTTGCATATGTTTTGGAACCCATCTTCACATCAGATGCCGGCATATGATCATAAAGTGACTGGCAGGCTCTGGACAGGCATCTACAGAACCCCCCAAACAAAACTTGCCGCTGGAATATTGACCAAGAACTGCTACATGGAGGAGATTTCCAGAAGAACAAATGGCTCTTAAGCACACCCCTTCCATCAACTTGCAAGCCCTCAAATACTAAGCAGGTAATTTAGAAACCAAAGAGGAAAAAATACATTTGCAGAGCAATCACTTATAACTATACATCCAGTCCCAGTGTCTCTTTGTGATTCATTAATAAAGAAAACTAACAGACTAGCAGCTGTGTTCAAGAAACATTGCAGCAAAGTCCATCTGAGCACTAGCACTAAATATGCCATCAGATGTCACTGAGCAGATTTGGGAGTCCTTATATTGCTAAGTTGACATCCATCTGGCCACTTCAACACTGTTGTAGCAGCACAGGGTTGCAGTTTTTATAGCCCAGTTCTCCCACGTAAACTTGATACATCAGGCCGTTTGAGGTGAAGATTTGTTCAGCTGTGTCATGCCTGCCTGGTATCTTGTCAAAACAGTGTTGCATCAGCTCAGATGATCTCTTGGAGTCCCTTCCCTCTGTTCCCTGTGAGAACACACAGGAATTCAGGGGAAAAAATGGTAGCAAGAGATGGAAGGGTATGCAATTAGAAACTATAAATTCATCAGATGAGTGAGCACCAGGGAGGAAAAAGAGCTCTTTAAACTACGAGATCATGTTGACATAAGAACATATGGGTGTTAACTGGCCATGAATGCACTTAGATTGGAAATTAAAGAGAGGCTTTTAAACCCTCAGAGCAGTGAAATTAGACAGGGACCTCCAACTTCAGTATTAGGGGAAAGCCTCCCCAATCACATTGCAAATTTATGAAAGAAATACTAAAGAAGAGCTTGATCAGATAATTCAGAGGTTTCCATGTATCCTATGTTGTAGTAAGAACCATCCTACATACTTTTCTATTTAGCAAAATCACCCCATACCAGTGTCCCAGAAAGTTTTTCCCTTGATCAGTGGCTACATACAAATACTAACAAACCATAGTATCCTGAACATCAGAACAACCACAACTGTTTTTATAAGTCTGTTTAATAGGTCCCGAATGAACAAGTTTTTAAATGCATAGGGTATGTTTTCAAAAGTAGCTTTCAAAAAACAAGTCCCATTTTCAAAAAGAACTCAAATCCCTGAGTCCTTTGATTTTCAAGAAGACAAGCTCCTGGAGCAGCTGAGATGCTTTTGAGAATTTTGTCCCTAGTCTTTAATGTCATTTTTGGAACTTAAATTTACTCTCCCTTTGCTGTCACACAACATAGTTTTGTCATAAGCCATATTGAAAACAGTGTCTCTAACCTTCTGATTCTAATGCAGCTTGAAATACTAGGATATCTGACAAATTCTGCTCAGTTTTGTCTACTCCTTTCTCTATACATGAGTATCATGGTCCATATAACAATGCAGAAAAATACCGATAAAGAAAGAGAAAGATTTGCTGTTGATTTCAGTACCAGACCTAAGCCAGAATTTATGAATTACACACTTTATGAAAAAAACAAAGCACAACATATTTTTGTGTAGGATCTGAATAACCCACGTTCCCACCTAGTCTCTTCAATCACTAAATGAAGTATGTACCTTAGTAAAAGACTTTTTTTTTATTTTAATAAGGCTTTTAACCAAATTATTTTGAGGCCATAATCATGTTGTCAGACCATGCCTAGATTACAAATAATTTGTCATTGCCAACATGCCAAATAACAACTCTTTACTGCTAAGTTAGCAATTTGAATATCTAATCAGAAACCAGACGCTTCAATTAATGCAAGTGAAATTGTTGGCAAGGGACAAAGTCTCCAGAAGAGGAGCTGACCACAAAAAGCAAACTGTTAATTTTGCAAACTTTTTTTTTTGTTTAATCTGAGCATACCACCAACATTTTAGACACATTCCATTTGTACATTCTAACATATAACACAGATAATGAGAGGCAGTGCATGAGATTTAATTGTAAAATTAAGAATTTTACACAAAAAGTAGCAAGCAATACTGAAAATGCCCCACAATGGTTATTTGATTCTGAACAAGGCTCAAGATATGGATCAAAAGTTTCTTCTAAAGGCATAGCCTGATTACCCATCGCATACCTAGATATCATACATATCTCAACACTAGCTGAGATACCTGTGCCCTGCCTTTTCTCATCCATTTGGGGTCAGTAGGCTGACCTGAGCACGATGCGCACTTGCCATCCAATCTAGACTGCATTGTGTTCTTGTAATTTTACTCTGACTTACCAGACCTTCAGCAGAACTCAGCTGTCACAGGAAAGGACAGCTGCTATACAGAACGTATTACATTTCTAATGAATGAAAAACCTCCTTTGGAACCCAAATGAATGCTAATATCCTATCCCATGAGAACATACCATCTTCCTTGCCACCCAACAACAGTGTCTGAATGTTGTGCAACCTACACGTTCTACCACAGCTATCATAAAAAGCATTGTTGTGCCAGAATCTTATTAATACAACCCTCACAGAAAAATAACCACTCCTTCAGCTCCAGGACACATATTGCTTGCTGCCTTCTCTAGTAGTCATAAAAACAGTAGCCAATACCATTTGGATGACAGGATGTTCTAATAGTTGTGCATAACTTGACAGATGCTAATTACAGGGAGATATTGGTATTTATCGGAGCTATGCTTAACGTCATCAAGATGTTTAACAGTGACTAGGACTCAGAACAAGCTGTGCATATCTACTCATCTCTTTTTCCTCCCTCCTAGCTTTATCACAGACAGGCACACAACAATGGCAATTTTGTTGCCAATCCAAGTTACCTAGTGATGTCATTGTAAAAAGTACTCAAATCAAATTAAATAACTTACCATTACTTTCAAGACAACCAGGAGAGGATTAGAAAGTCCAAAGACTTACCTAGAAGAACAAAAAAGAAAGGAGCAAAATTATGGACTGAACAAACACAAGAACAGAAGATCTTCAAAAAATTTGAGTTCAGAAATATGAAAAAATTCTTGACAGAATACCAAGAAAAGCAGATCTAGTTCCTTGCAGGAACAGCCCCCTGAATCAGAGAGGACCAACTTACCAGGTGAAACTAAGAACAATAGCTATTTTAATCACACTTACAGGTAGGCTCAAAACAAATGTATAATTTCCTGCCCTAAGGAACTTAGATTCTCGTTCAAGAGCACATAAAAAAATTATCACCTGGGGAACAATAAAGGAATATTACTCTGGTATTTGGCTGAGGGAGTATCAGTCAAATCTTAGGGATTCTGTGGAATACTTGTGTTAGCTGTCATAAGGGAGCAATTAAAAAATAAATACAATAAATTAGGTCTGAATTGCTCTAAAATGTGAAAAGGGCTTATTTTCCAGGGTTATTTTGCATGCAGAAAAAAAATATAGTTGCAGTTTTGCAAGATCATTCACTTCACAGATTTGAAGAATGGGTAAGGTTGGAAAGGACCACTGTGGGTCATATTTGGTCCAACCTCCCTGCTCAAGCAAGGTCACCCAAGAGCACATTGTACAGGATTGTGTCCAGACGGTTCTTGAATATCTCCAGTGAGGGAGACTCCACAAACTCTCTGGGCAACCTGGTCAGTGCACAGTCACCCACACAGTAAAGAAGTTCTTCCTTATATTCAGGTAGAACTTCCTGTGCATCAGTTTCTACCTGTTGCTTCTTGTCCCACTGCTTGGAACCACCAAGGAGCACCTGGCTCCATCCTTTTAACACCCTCCCTTCAGATACTTATAGACAAATCAGTCTCTTTGAGGCTGAACAGGTCCAGCTCCCTCATGCTGCTTCCATCTCTTGTGCATTTCCTGCACAGGCTTGAGTAATGACAGGGGTTCTTTATTCATCCATGGAGGTCTTTCAATTGATTTCTTGCTCATTGGATACAAATATTCTTGAGGTTAGAGGAAGTGACCCTTGAATATCAACCAACTCTCCTGGACCCCTATTCCCCATGGGGCCCATTCCCATGAGATTCTTGCAAGAAGATCTGTGAAGAGGCTAAAGTTAGCTCTTCTGAAGTCCATGGTTAGAATCTTACTCGCTGTCCTGCTTCTCCTTCCCTAAAACTGAACTCCCAAATCTCATGGTCACTACAGCCAAGATTGCCCCCAACCTTCACATCTCCAATAAGGCCTTCCTTCTTTGTTAGCATGAGGTGGAGCAGCACACCATTCCTTGGGGGATCCTGTGTCAGGAAGTTGTCATCTATGCTTTACAGGAACCTCCTGGAATGGTTGTCCTTTGCTGTGGTGCTCCTTGAGCAGATGTCAGGGTAGCTAAAGTCCCCCACAAGAACTACTGCCTGTGACCTTGAGGCTGCTTCAACCTGCCTGTTAAAGGCCTCATCTACTTCCTTCTCTTGATTAAGGGGCCTGTAGTAAACAGCCACAACAGTGTCACCTTCACTAGCTTGTTCTTCTATCCTAACCCACAAGCTCTCAACATGCTCATCATCCATCCCAAGAAAGAGCTTGACACATTCCAAATGTTGCCTCACAAAGAGGGCAACTCCATCACCATGCCTTCCTGGTCTTCAGCTTGGCCATTCTATTGGCAAAAACGCATGCACTCCTCTTCATGAGGTGGATCCCATCTCTCCCATCATCTGTCAATCAGCAAACAGGGTCTCATGGTAGTAGAAACCAATGCTCTGTTGCCAACACCAGTGACATACCTAGTCATTTACTTGGTAAATCCATTCAGTTCTTCTCTTGTCATTTACTCTAACTGGTAGTATCAAGGAGAAAACTACCTGGGCACCCAGAGCCTCAACCAACATCCACAGAGCTCTGAAACTACATTTGATAGTTCCCAGTTTACCCTTGGTATCATTAGGGCTCCCATGAAAGACCAGCAGGGGGTGATAGTCATGTTGATGAGCCTTTGACAATCTTTCCATGATCTCTCTGATTCAAGCCCCTGGCAAGCAACAAACTTCTCTGGATAATCAGTCAGGTTGGCAGACGGGTGCCTCTGTCCCCTGCAGTAGGGAGCCACCCACTACAATTGCTTGTTGCTTCTTCCAGGTGATCCCATATGGCTCAGGGTCTGGTGACTCAGTTGCTTCACTTGGAGCCCTACCTACCTCATTCTCAGCTTGGAGGGCACTAAACCTGTTTGCTAATGTCAAGCCATCAGGAGGAACAGGAGTTGTATGGAGAGTGACTAGTTTCCGGTTTTCTTCTTTTATTAACTTCTGCCTTGTTATGAGATGCAGTGCAGAGCCCAGCTGCATCTCTGATGTAGAGGGGGGTTGAGACTCTTGCGTCTTTAAGGTCTGAGACCATCCTATCTATTTATTTCTTGTCCTCACAAATGCTATGCAACCTACTTATTTACTTGTGTAACTCCTTGACCTGGTGACGTAGCTCCTCACCAAGAACACACCTTCTGCAGAGGAAATGACTCTCAGCCCCAGCTTCCTGGACAGATACCAGGCACCCTGTACAACCAGAGGCCTGCAAGAGCTACATTCACAGTCATGTGGTCTTTTTGGATGGAAGCCTCTGATATCACTGGTGCAGAGACTTCAACAGCCACTGAGGAACAAGATCTACAGCTTGTAATAACCATAATTTTGGGAGCTCAGACTACTAAGACTGAGGAGAAGGGGCCTCTCTGTTCCCCTTGCATTAATTGCCACTCCCTATCTGCTGCTCTCTGGTTCTGCTTCAGTGTTGGCCCTCCTATGGCAAAGTGCCCCATACTTCATCATCATTAACCATGCAGTTGTTTGTGGTACACAGGAACTGCTGCTATGGGCCAAGGGTCCATGGTGCTAGGTCACTGTACAAATAGAAAACCAAAGACTGCTTTGTTTGAAGGAGCTGGGGTGCTTCCATTAAATTTTTCACCAGTTTTCATCAGAAAGTAGGGAAACTTGATGGTGAAACTACAAGCATCAAATAGCTGAAAATCTCATATTCATTGGGCCTCTCCTGTCCTATCGCTGTAACCCACTTTTTGTGTAGTGAATTTGACTCCTTCCCCAGGCTTATCCTCCCATCCAATGAAATGCCAACACCATCCTTCAAACAATCACGCCTGTGTGCCAGAAAAAACTGTGCCGAGCACAAGTATCAGCTGCTGTGCAGAAAGCCTACAACACCACTCTGTAAGGACGAGTATTTCACATATTACCATTGCTTCACTGGGATTTCTAAACAGAATGTAGAAAATAAAAACTCACAGAATGCAAGGAAGCACTCCAATGATAAAATTATTTTGCTTTTAAAAAGCCTTATTTTCAGAGGCCTGATCCAATGTCTATTGATGTCATAGCCCAGATTAGGAAGGAGCAACAGATTACAGTGAAGACACCATTCAGAAAGAAAACCTAATTTTTGCAGCATATATGGACCCACATCATCAAGCTTTGACCCTTTCTAGCACATAACTGACTCAGCTTACAAACATCTGAGCAAGCTTGTCAACATGGGGACTTCTGCCTACACAAGTCCCTATTCATTTGCACAGGAACTGCACCACATGGTACCGGCTCAGCTGTTTTGCCTACAGTTAAAACTACGTTGATGTAATCACCACCAGTAGGGCCAACAAGGTAGTTGATCATAAATAATATTCACCCAGGACTCTTGCAGGCTTTCTGGATTCTCAACACAACTTCATTTTAAAGCATGCCCTCTGCCCTCCACGCAGTCATAACCACCCACCTCAGTGGAATGAAACTCATTTAATGGAGAGAAAAAACAAGTGTCTCAAAAAGGAGGAGGAAGATCAGGTGGTTCCTTTCAAGAAGATAGGCTTAGGATTATTTTTTTTTCCAGTGAATTGTATGCAAGATTGAAGAAAATTGTATGCAAAGACAGAAAGGATAAAGATGGTTATTTAGAGGTGGAAAAGCAGATAGCACTAAAATGTTTGTGAACACCCAGAACCCACTCATATCACAATGCACACATTCTCTTCAGAAATGGCCTTGCAGATATTTGGAACAGTCCTAAGTGCTCAATGCATACCAGAGTCATTGAATACTTACAAATAAATATTCACAGACATTTTTTGAACCAGCAAAAGGATGAAACCTCTTGTAGTGTGCTTAGACTCACTGATATAGGAATAACATCACACGGCATCATTGATCCATCAAATGGCATGGGAAATCAGGAGTAGATACTCAGTAAAAAGACATTCTCAAATAAATCAGAGACTAAAATTCAATCACACAAACTATCTAACAACTAAGAATAATGAGCAAATTAGTATAAAGTCAGGCTGCTCCCAGATAACTTACTGAACTGAGAGGTGAGAATACATTTTAATAACACATTGCTGCCTGCCAACTGCTCTGTTACAAATACAGTGAACTGACAGTAACTGGGAGTAGCTGATAGGGAAAAAGAAAGGAGAATGATGAGCACTAGAAAACAAAACAGGAAGGGTGATGGAAAAACACTAGTTCCTCCTTTGCAGGAAAAGGAAATGAAGGAAACAAAGCCTTTCTCTGCTTACGCTGCTCAAAATCCTGCCTGCTTTGGTTTGGTTGCAGCAGATCTAGCCCCCATTTCATAAAATTTAGGAGCACAACCACCTATGAAGAACAACAGTGGGTATAATGAAGAAAAATCCCACAGCACAACTTTTGACACTTTCCACAGGAGGTCACCTAACCCTGTTCCTCCCACCATCCCTTGCTCCCACTGAACTCTTCTGCCTTCCAGACAGCTCTACTCATCAGTCAATCAAGACACTCAGTCCAGCTTCTCTCTTAAGGACACTCAACAATGGGAAAATAGAAGAGCAGCTTAGCCAACTCTGCAAGGGAGATTATTCAAAAGGTTAATTACTGAATAAAACAGAAATAGGAAATGGAGGAGGCAATGGGAAAGGGGATGGAGGAGGAAGGGAGGGAGCAAATTACTTTCAGCTGCTAAATCTGGCTTCCCAAATCCTTAAAGTCCTTTACAATATAGGCTGAAGAAGGAGGGGTGCACGAGGGGGTTGGGCTGTGTTGTTCACTTACACATTTGATAAAACCTCAATAATGTTCCTCTCCTAATCCTGTGTTATTAGGAACAAAATGGTACAGGGAGACTATTTAGACATGAGCGCCTGCAACTTCACCATCTGACCTGCTGACTTCTCCTTTCTTCTTTCTGTGCTCTCGTTTTGTTGCTGGAGCCAATTATATTTAGAGATGTGATTTTTTTGGCTAGGCACTTGGTCCCCAACACCAGGGGTCCAAAATGGCCTGGATGGAGACCCTTATGGCCATTATTATTTTTCTTTTTTCGTGGAAAGGTCATTATTACTATAATAGCTGGGAATGAACCTGTCTATTCAGAGATTTTTGGAAGAAAAACAAAATCTCCAAAACAAAACAAAGAGGTATTTTCTGTGGTGCCTCCAATCCCTGTTCTCACTAGAGCAGGAAGAGTCTGACTGCTGACTTCAATGGGAGAGGAAGACTGAACTCAACAGGAGAATTTTACAATATTAAAACAAAAGTTTCAGAGTGAAGGCTCCAAGTGAAATAAAAAATAAAGCTGGTGTCTCTTTGCTTTCTGCTGCTGGAAGGAAACAAAACTAAAAGGAGCAACTGTCTGTATAATCCTCCCTTCATCCTTAGCCTTATATCAAACTCAGATCTGGCCCTGAGCACAATGCAATGGAAAACCTTGGGACAGGAGCATCCAATGCCATACATAAAAGCCTGGCAAGGAGGCCAGAGGACAGTAACACTGTCATTGTGTCACCTCTTTGTTACCCCAAATCCATGCCTGTGGCAGTAATTCAGCAGAGATGACTGTATATCAATGACATGAAACAATCCATACATCATTTATATGGCTTGTTGTGCTTTCTCTGTTAAGAGATCAATACAGGTATCTCTTCTCATTATACTATAATGTATAATGAGTGCAGTCACTATCTTGGAGTCACTTGTCAGTACATGACATAATGAGCCCTACTTTTTGTCTTTTGGACACTACTGTAGAAAGGCACTATGAGAATTCACAGACAATCAAGTTACTATTTAATTTAGAAAAGAAGCGCCAAAGTGAAGGAGGCCAATAAAGGCTTTCTCAGCTCTTTCCCAGCATTAGCTTTGTAGGCTGGTTTTGATATCATTGGGGAAAAAAAATAATAATCAGAGCATGTTTGGAGCCTCTGCAATTTTCTAGAGAGTCATAATATTATATAGCCTTCTGAAACTGAAGAATCTACCTCATTGCTTATTAAAATTTAGGCAAATCATGAGGTAAAGGGGGTAATAAATAACCTTGAGGGAGAAATGCTTGACAAGAGTAAGTTCCAAAACATCATGGGCAAAAGAGTCTTGACTTTGGGAATTTCACTTAATTTGATTTAGTGCCAATTAACATAAACTTTTATTTACTCTTTCAGGCATTGGAAAACAGAGATGACAAACAACTAAACAGACACTTAGGTAAACCTCTTTCTTTGCAATTCCCCAAGCTCCACTGCAGTACAACACATCTTCCCACACACAAGCCAGCCAGTCTCCCCTTACCTTCTCACGGACACACATTGCAGTTACTTGCTGCAAGCCCTTTGGGTGAGCTCAGGAGACTGAGTTGGTAAATGATACTTTCTTGCTGGAGCTTCTTATTCCTTACTGTTTTCTTTCTCTCCTCTTTCCTTTCTGCTTGTTTCCTCTTCACTTGCCCAGTTCCTCCACAGGTTGCAGTCCCTTTGGGGGGTCTGTGTGGGTCACCCACAGGCTGCAACACCTCCCCCACCGAAGCACCTCCAGAACACAGCATACTTCCCTCCAAGAAGCATCTTCAGCCCCATCTCTGACCATGCTGTCTTCCATGTGCCCCCTCCTCCTGTATCTGCTCATGAATCCCCTTCTCACTCATCCTCACATCTCCTTCTATGTCTGGTTTGTTTTCTCCTCTTATCTCCCCACATGATCCCCAAAGAGGCTGAGACAGCTCTGACTGGTCACTTTCCAATTGAGGAAAAGCTTCCATCAAGGATTATGCTGGAGCAGGCAGAAAGTTTGCCCTCCAGCTACTCAAGCAGTTTCTATCTAATTGCACAGAGCTATCCACCTTTAGGGTGGTCACTCCAGTACCTTTCATCAGTAGAAAATATTATTTCAGAAAGAGCAAAACCCACGATGTACATTGGCAGTGACCATCAGGTACAGCTAAGCTTGCCACACCACCTTCTAATCAGGGTTCTTCAGCCACTGGAGCCATTTCATGCTTACACAGTGGAAAAGATATTTTCACAGACTGGGTGATGCTCAATCTTTCTTCCTTGTTTATCCCTACCCCAAAATATTCAGGCTGCAAGTGAAAAAGTTGGTGGCTGTATCCCTCAGCACAGCTTCCCTGAGTTAGAGTCCACCTCCACAAACTGAAGCTCTTTTAATAGCACTGTCAATGAGAGATTGCATTTCTAGTTAAGTGCTATTCAGATGCACCCACAGACGTTCACTTCTTCAGAAACACATCTCTTCCTAATAATATAGTTGGCTACATTATCTTATTTGACACTAAAAACTTGAGATGATTGATGGTAGTTTAAATTCTGAATAGACAAAAATTATAGAGTAGCTTTATAATCTTTTGCATTAGTGCCCTGGGGAAATGGCTGAAGTCTTCATCACATTCAAAGGACAGCATGACTGATGCTAAACCTCTACCCTTCCAGCCAGACCAGCCTTCCATGAAGGTCTCAGGCAGCCTGATCAGGAGCCTGCCTACAAAAATGGCTCTGAGGGCCTGGCATTTGATCATTAGGTGCCACGCTTTTCATCATCCCTAACTACTGCTTTGCAGTATTTCTAACATGCAACTAAGTCAGGATCAAGGAATAAAGAGAGAGGAGAGATGATGAAGGGAAAAGAACAGACCAAGAGACTTTCCTTTACCTTGGGTATAAATGGCTATCCTGCTGGGAAGTAACATAGTGTTTGCATCCTGGACACATCAATACTACAGAGGAGCTGAGAAACTATATCCTAACAGGTATAGAAGAGTGGTTCAAGAATCTGCCCCAACAGAAAAAACAAATATGCTGGCAGTCATAAAGCATAGGTTTGAGGAGGACTGGGCTTTTATAAGGTCCCTGGAAAGAGCATTATTCATTACTCATCAGGAGAAACAGAAGGGACAATGAGGGCTCAAACATCTGAAGCAGTTCATATCATGGGAGATGGACATATCAGGGAGATGGACACCAAACTGTAAGCCTCCTTAAGTTTGTTGCCAGAGGAGTATGTCCCCACTTCTCCTTTCACTCAGCTCATGGTCTCTTACCAGAAACGATCATTTGTCTCAGCCCCTAAGCCTCAAATTTTTATGGCCATAAACATCTTCATAAATGACTTGGATGCATGATGGGAAGGGATACTAAGCAAGTTTGCAGATGACACAAAACTGGGAGGAGCTGTTGACTCCCTCAAAGGCAGGGAGGCCCCGTATAGAGACCTCAACAAATTAGAGGACTGGGCAATCACCAACCATATGAAGTTCAACAAGGGAAAGTGCCAGATTGTGCACCTGGGATAGGGTAATCCTGGGATGAGACAACCCTGGATGAACATACAGATTGGGGAATGAGATGCTGGAAAGCAGTGCCATGGAAAGGGAGGTCCTGGTTGATGGCAAGTTGAATATGAGTCAGCAGTGCCCTGGCAGCCAGGAGGGTCAACCATGTCCTGGGGGGCATCAGGCAAAGCATCACCAGCCAGCCAAGGGAGGGGATTGTCCTGCTCTGCTCTGCACTGGGGTGGCCTCACCTTGAATATTGTGGCAATTTTGGGCACCACAATGTAAGAAAGATATTAAGCTATTAGAGAGTGTCCAAAGGAGGGCAATGAAGATGGTGAAGGGCCTTGAGGGGAAGCCATATGAGGAGAGGCTGAGGGCACTTGGTCTGTTCAGCCTGGAGAAGGGGAGACTGAGGGAAGATGTCATCACAGTCTACAACTTCTTTGTCAGGGGAAGAGGAGGGACAAGCACTGATTTCTTCTCTGTGGTGACCACTGACAGGACTCGAGGGAATGGCCTGAAATTGTGTCAGGGGAGGTTTAGGTTGGATATTTGAAGAAGATTCTTCACCCAGAGGGTGACTGGGTGCTGAAACAGGTTCTCCAGAGAAGTGGTCACAGTACCAAGCCTGACAGAGTTCAAGAAGTGTTTGGACAATACACTCAGGAACATGGTATGACTCTTGGGGATAGTCCTGTTCAGAGCTAAGAACTAGACTCTGTGATCCTTGTGGGTCCCTTCCAACTCAGAATATTCTGTGATCTCTACGGAAAAGTCTTCTTTCCCCCCGAGGACTTCTAACACACAATAGTTAGTGAGGAAAGAAGATCTCTCTGAAGTAATGCTCTCCTTTAATTATTATCACTGTTGTATCAACTCCTTTTCTTGTCTTCCACTCCTTGCATATCAAGTTTGCTTCTATCAATCCTCACACAAATCTCTTTAGGCTGGATTTCTATCAACAGAGAGAGAAGACACAGTTGCTCCAGTCTTTTTTGAGCATTGTAAGCCTCATTCCTAGGTCCAAGCTCATCCCAGGACAGAGGTATCAAAAACATGTTGCTTAGTAAATGCTAGCCTCCATGCTAAGGTCACTAAATGATCTAGCAATTCATGCTACAATTTCACAACAATTTCACAACAGTTTACTTGAGTCTGTCCAGCTAAACCTTGGTTTTGCCAGATGAGGAACTGCCCAGCATGTTGGGGGTGTTTTTCACACCATGGTTTCACAGTACTCCTGCAACTCCATGCCAGAATATGCTAAACAAAGTAAACAAACTCTGATTTGCACAGCCATGAAATATAAAAAATTATTAGTAAGGTGATGATGAAATGAAAATGCAGGAGTCAATTCTGTATCAGAACTGCTGGACTCTGGTACAACCTCACACAATTTCTCCAGCTCAGGTGAGGTCTCTATACATGGTGCCCCTATTTCACAGTCTGGACAGTGCTGTCACAAGAGGGACTATAGATCACTAATTTAGTTAGTCCTCTGAGAAAAAAACCACAGTCTGAGGAGTAAATATTAAAAAGTTTCCTTATTACCTGCTACCCAAGAGCAGTGGTGAAAGAGTAAACCATGGCCTTACTGGTGCAGGTCACATGAAATAATGTTGTTAAGTGACATCACCAACAGCAAAGACAATACAAAATGCATTACCTGCCTACATAGTTTTCAGCTAGTTTGACAGGGAACGGAACATTTTTCCTCCCACATCCAGAGGAAAATAACATCATCTTGTCTGTCTTTATTCATCTTTTGTGTCTTGCCTTTTAATTAGCCTATAAATGTTTTGGAAGAGAGAACCATCATTCTGGTTCTCCATTGGTGCAGGGCAGAGAGCCCTGGCTAATGGCAAGGTCACCTTAATGTTGCTGAGATAAGAGCCATCGTCAGCCAGTCCCAGTTCAGCAGCTTCGCCATTCCTTCGTTTTGCTGGACTGCAGCTCCCTTGCCTTTGCAGGCAGGCTGTGTGGTTTCCATGTACATTCTCCACACGTGCTAGGACTTGAAGAGTGCATCCACTGCAGCATCCATCCCCACCCAACTGGCTGCCCTCCTGCACCAATGCATCTCTCTTCCCCCTGCTATCTCACCCCTGATCAGTTGCAAGCTTGTGATTAAGTCTCTCTTAATAAATGACTCCTATTAAACTGGATTCCTCTGTCACTGTGAGAGACATAAAATTAAAAACTGTCTGTCTTTAATCATGCCAGGCTTCATCTCCGTCTCTCAGGCTCCATTTATCAATAATTAATATAAGAAAGACTGAAATCCATTTCAATTTCAAAGACTCAAATGTTACATTTTTTAATAAAAAAAGAAAGAAAGAAAGAAGCCACTATCACTCTGAGAAACAGAGACAGCCAGACTCACACAGAGGAAAAGAGAATCTGGCAGCACTGCAGCAGCTTCCAGAAGGAGAGAGGGGCTCAAATGTGACAATCAGCTCTCCTTGTGGTTTTCTAACTGGAGATTTTTCACCTCAAATACTCCCACACACAGGAAGAACCCCAGTGGTCCAAAAGACTAGAGAGATCTGCACTGTAGCTCATGGCCTTATTTCTCTTGGTTTTACCAAGTCCCTGGAGCAATGACAAATGAGCACACTGCACTACCCAGCCTGTTACATTCTTCTAAAAAACTGCCAGATCTCGGATGCTCCAAGGGAAAGTCACAACCAACTTTCCTACAAACACAGTGGCAATACATGGCAGTAGGTCTCCATTTTGGGGAGACTTACTGGTACGAGCAAGGATCTGGAGTGGTGCAAGTCACCAGCCTGGTTCTCATTATATTGCTCTATAAAGGACTAAAACCAACATTAAAAACCTTCTTCCTTTATTCAAGTGGTGCTGCTGCTTACTCAGGCTTTTTATCACTACACCATACCCAATACTTCAGTCAATCCTACCTTTGTTGATGGGAAGTACAAGAAATTCCAGCAAGAAATTCCAAATTCTTTCAATTGGCTTTTATCCCAGAGGGTGGGGCTCAGGGCTCACTGTTCAGTGTGAAGGCACTTGGAAGAGGAAAACTATTGGGTGTATCTATCCCTGAAGTGACGAGTGATCACAGTTTAGATACTGGACATGGCACATCTGATCACAGAGGTTGTCTTGAGCTCTGATTGAGGCCAGCTTTAGACCTGACTTGGGTATGTCTCTCACAATAAAGTTCTCTGCCAGCAGTACAACTTGAGGAAAGCCCCCTGTGACCATGGTGATGCTGTGTCTCATGTCACACGGCCTGCAATGGCAGTCTAGCTCAACTCAGACTGCACTGAAGACATCCCCATGGCTTTCAGTCAGTTAAGAGCATGAGTAGACAAACTGACATTTTCAAAAAAAAACAAAATGCAAAACTGTGTCAAGCAGACATATATGACAAGAGCTCAAGTCACATTGTATGGACATACCACCTTAACAGACTGGACAGCTGTGCCAGCTACAGACCTGTCAGTCATCCCATAGGTAAACATGTAAGTGAAACTGAAATAGAACATGAGCTGTCCTTTCAGGGGAATCTTGCACATGAACAAAAAACCCTTTACTGGTCAACACCCAACTGACACTGAGAAGATAAATGCACAGGACTACACTGGAAATAAAGGAGAACCTATGAGTTGGGTGTTATCCTGCATAACTCCCAAGTCAGACAATTCCCGGCATGCTCATCAGCTGAATACTCAACATAACAGCTCCCAGGCCTCAGCAGCTACCACACTGCCCAGCCTGGGTGGACCACTTCCCTGCTGTCCAGCCATAATTACCATGGAACAGGGCAGATACACACAAGTGAACCCTGCTGCTACAGGTAGCAACAACTGGGACACTGCCCTCTGATTAACAGCCCAATGCAGGGGAACACAATAAGCAGCCTTGCGTAACACCGTCACACCATCAGTCATTAGCCAGTAATTACTGTGCAACTACACAGGGACACAAAGGCACAACTCCCCCGTCAGTTACAGTGGAGAAATATCATTCAATAGCCTTTAATTACTGCAGAACCACATAGTAACAAATGATGACCTGCCCACTGGTATAAAGTGGATCTATCACTCAGGACTCATTCCCTGGTAGTTACTAATGGAACCTTTTGGTAATCTCACAGCAACTGTGGCACATTGCTGCTGTGGGGATTTTTATCCCAGCATATGGCCCATTTTCAAGATTTTGTTGGGGGAGGGGCAGTATGGAGGAATTACAAAGAAATATTTGCTGAACTACTGTTATCTTCCCAATAAGCTCCCTGCTCCACGCCACTGAATTGTGGCAACATTGTGGTAATGCTTTCACTGACTTAGATGTGAGGGGTATAATTGCACCTTTGCCCTGCAGATCTTGTGGTACTCGTAATTATATCCCATTACCAAGGAACACAGCAATTTCAAACCTATTACCCACAGGTATCGTTTATTTCAGAGTTAAATTTATTACTTCGGTGCCAGCCTTGCTCATAGTTCTCCTTTATGCATTCAAGCTTCCCTAATGACAAACATTGAAAACAGAGTGAACTGAAAAAGATGGGATATAGGCACAACAGAAGGGAGCAGAAAGATGCAAATGCCTTTACGGTCCTTGCTCTTTTCTGTGCTTTGATTTTCAGTAAATCCATGGGGATTTCCTTAGGGGAGGTGTGTTAGTGTAAATGGGGAGCAACCCTTTTGCAAGCCTGGAGAGGCTGCAGAATGCAACTGCTCCCAGGGCCACCCTTATCTGCAATGGGGCTGCAGTGCTGGCAGTTGTCATAGTTATCCATGATTTCCAGACTGCCGTGTTTTGTAAACCTTCCCTCCAAGAGCCTCTGTGCCTTGTAATAACTTTCTATCTGAAAAACTTGGAAAATCAGAGGTGTGCTCTACCGCACAGCTGAACTCTGATGCAAAGGACTGCCACTGGTCTGCAGCTATATAACACACATGAGAAAAATAAACCCTGTTTACTTCTGACTATTCAATTCCCAGCAAGAGGGGAGTCACAGGAGGAAGGAAGAAATTGATAGTTT
This sequence comes from Neopelma chrysocephalum, assembly GCF_003984885.1. Classification (NCBI taxonomy): domain Eukaryota; kingdom Metazoa; phylum Chordata; class Aves; order Passeriformes; family Pipridae; genus Neopelma; species Neopelma chrysocephalum. Next base: position 13,342,469 of record NW_020897715.1, read on the forward strand.
CCCCAAGCTATATCAAAATTTTAAAAGGAAACGAGCAGTCAAGAATATGGAGTTTCACTGAATAGTGTGTGTCATGTCACCAGAAGCAGAAAGGAAAATACGTGCAGCCTTCCTGCAGATTTCCGTTTCCCAGCTAGTAGAGATGCTCATGATTGTTTGCCACCACCACTGAGCACCTCCCAAGTTGTGTATCATTTCTGCAAACAAACCAGTATGGTCTCTGGACTACTGCAACCTATGACAGCTTAACTCTTTAAAGGAACTTCTGGCAACCAGGTACCAAACCTTTACAACTTCTGACACTCACCTACTCCAAAGGGTGGAGAGAAGGGCAAGCCTAGTACTCCTTACCTGCCTTGGGAACTCCTAGCTTGCCCAGAGAGAAATTATTTAATAGATTGCACTGAAATGTATTGATTCAGTCCTACTGTCCTGTGTTTAAGGGCAGGACAGGACTGAAAGCAAGGAAGACATGGCAGCAGGAGGCAGTCAAGACCATGGGGTCAGTCCCCGCCTCCAAACAATTGCAGTGAGTACATGGGTGTGAACTCTGAGCATCATGGATGATACACATTTTAGCTAATGGCAGTAGGTCTCCATTTTGGGGAGATCAAACAATATTAATACTGAAAAGGCTAAAAAGAGTAGATAGAGACATTAAAGAAGTGTCCCACTTCCTGCATTAACTTTGTGATGAATAAGTAATCTCCTCAGATAACAATAGGTGCTCCAGCTACTGGAGAGGAGCTTGCTGCTGTTGAAATGCATCATGCTGCTACAGTAAGTCAAGTTCTAGGAACAACACAAAAAGCTAATGCTGGAACACAAAGAGAAGACCTGAAGTAAGTTGTTATGGAAACCACATTCTCACCAACGCATACCAAACTGAATGAGGCTTCTCCCCTTACATCCATTCCTCAAAGTGCCCAAGATGCACAGGAGTCCCTAATGGCTATGGCTCTGTTGCCCACCTTGCATCCACTCACAGACATTGCTGCTGTTCTCTCTCAGTTAATCTAACATGAATCAAGCACCTCCAGTGGTGGGAAAGGGCTTATGACTCGAGCAATGCCACAGGACAGAACACTCCCTTTAGTGCTTCTTGCTTGGAAGAGCTGGTGCTGGTAGCAGCAGGTTTTAATCAAAAGAAACAAGACTCACCTCAATAGGAACTACTTTACTGTCAGACTTTAAAGTTCCAGAAAAATCAAAACGGCATCAAGAGGGATAGTGGCAAGACCACACAATAATATGTTCCAGTCCATGTTTAGCAGTGTAGACATACAGGATGGGGAATAGCTACTTCACTTGAGTTACGTAATGCCATTTTACATGCCCTGGGTTCTCTTATCAGACTTCTGCTGGTCTTTACAGCAGCACACATCTCTATATTTAACATATGCCATTACTGCCTCATATTACATTTACTACACAGAAAAGGCAAATTCTTGTGTATGGTTATACTGAAACAAAAATTTGCATGGTAGTGCACTGATAACAGCACCGGGCAAAGATCTTACACAGAAACAAAGCAGGGAGATGGCTATGGCAGAGTGTTAGGCAGCAGTAAGAACACTGCCTCTCCCATCACTGCTAAACTTTGGTTACATCAGCTGAAGAAGAGATTGCAATAGAGCTGGCACTTACTTTGTGCTGGGACCCTCTCCTTCCAGTGTTAGCAGGATGAGTGAGATTGTTTTTCCAGGGCTTCCCATGCAAGTTCTTGCCCTTTAAGTTTTGTCACAAGATAGAGAACTTCACCTAGGCTGTCAAAATGCTTTAAGCTGACTGATAAGATACTGCATGAATCCTGTACTGGGTATCATTTCAGTCCTTGACACTATCTTGTGCCTGGATCCTCTTCCAGAAAGACTCCAACCTATCCAAGATGCATTGCAAGACCCACCACTACTACAATGCTCAGGATCAGACACTTCCAGACCTAAGTCTTGGGACTTTGTTTATGGTTTGACACAGCGTCATGCTGATTCCCTGCTCACTCCCCCAAGCAACTTACGTTCTTTCTACTCTACAGCTTCCAACACCAGGCTGAAGCAGGAGTAGGGAGATGCATATCTACATGGGAGGGCATAAGAGTGCTCAGAAACTTGCTTGATGTCTCCAATAAGACAATGCCAGTAGGCAGAATCTAGAAAACACTCCTAACCTGTGCCTGAGGTCAGGAAAAAGAAGCAATAGGCACTAACTGGTCTCGTGCCAGCACAGTGGCCCCTACTTCTGCAGTCTGCTGTCCAGCTTGCAGGGCAATAGCAGCAACATCTGCTACAGTTAAGAATGCAAATGAGTTTCTCTGCTGATTTCAGTCAGTCATAACTTGCCAAAATGTTCATCTTCAGAGCTGAAATTTTCTGGACTTGGCCAGTACCCAGCAGTGATTATTTTTTGAAAGAATGTGGCAGAAGTGATTTAGCCACTCCAGAGCGCTCAGAATGGCATTCATCTCTATTATTCAGAAGTCATGACAGACAGAATTAAGCAGCTTTAAAGTTCACAATGTTTAGGTCTGAGAGTTAAAAAGACGGAAGCATACACCAAGGGATTTCAAATATGTCTCTTTTAACAAGCATTTGTACACCATTTAGTGTGCAAGGGCTCTGAATTAGCGCTAAACCTTAAGGATCCACTAAGATGTAGTTGGGGGAGGGAGGAAGGGCTAATGATCCTGTAACCAACGACTTCCTTGTAAAAGTAGTACGCAGGGCATTTTGCCAACTCACTGCTAAATTAAATTACACAGGCAGGTAGCGTAAGAACTTGGGAAAACTTTAACAAATGTGAGTACAAGTTTCAGTAATGGCTCTGTAAGACCTTTCCTCTGAAGGCATTATTTCCTCATCAGCCAAGCAGATCCAACAAATCACTGACCCCAAAGAGGGAATACTTGCTCCCCACTTCTTCCCTCATCCATGCCCTTAGCTGTACAGCTCTGCCTCCCTCCTTAAACCAGCTCCAGTGATCACTGGACCCACATTTCACCCAACGAATTTGGCTCACTAACCAACCTGAAAACTAGGTGCTTTTATTTGCCAGGTTATGACTTGAGTGGACTTGGAGAGGGATCTACTGAGCACCAAAGCAAGTAGAAGGTAAGTAAGCAGCAGGAAGATGTCCCTAGAAGTGGCACACTGTCATTCTACTGGTGGTAGCAAATTATTAGAGTACTTCTCACACCTGGAGCATCTTCAGTTCAAGTTTCCTACAGCCAGAAATTTGTAAAGCACTCAAGCCCCACTGCAGGAAAAATCCAGTCTTAACATATAAGAGCACAAATTCCTTTCCAGTAACCAGCATTAGGAGGACAGGTCTTTTCTTCGGTGGGTCTAATTTACAGCATGTAAACATCTCTGCAACAAAAAGATGATATTGCACTACAGAAAAAGTTACACAGGTAGATATAATGTTGTGGCATTTGGAGTCTGAGGTGAAGCTTCCAGTCTCTGATATATGAATATCAAACCTCTTTGCATTCAATCAGTGCTCACTGTCAGAAGCATGGCTATTTTATCAGTAGTATTCTTTTGGTATCTGGAAGAGGAGGGACAAAAAGAATTAGTTTCAGTTAAGTCACAGGAAAAATAATTAGTTTTTCCCTCTGGAAGATGGAAGAGATGAAAAAGGGATCAGGAATGAAGATTTTGTAAATTTCCCATGCATAAGGTTGCAAGATCTACACTCTCAAGCAAGCTACTTATTAATTGCAGACTACATTCGTGAGGTTATAGAAAGTACAGGATGTGTGAGCAATGGCTACTGGTTGACTTACATGCTCTTTCAAAGAGTCCTGTCATTTATTCTAGACTGTGCCATTTATTCTAGAAGGCTGTATGGGTATAAAATCAAAAGAGAAAGTTTAACACATCTAATGAAGAAGGTACAACATAGATCTAATTTTTCCACTTAATCAAAATTTTTTTGGGGGGTGGTAGTCCCATTCCACAGTGGTCAAATCATACTTACAAAGGTAATGATCCCCACATATAAGCACCAGGTTAGCAACCTTTTCAAGGTTACTTTGACAAATATGGAGAAAAGGGAAAAAAGTCAAGAAACATACTCTGTGTCGTGTAGTATAACTCAAAAGATAGGAGATCAGATAGTGGAAGGCACTCTCAAGGATATTCCACACACACTGTTGCAGTGACTGTCAGATGTGCATCTCCACTAGCTTAGACCCTGCAGAAACACTACACCATGCCATTAAATTGGGATTCCAGCACACCTCAAGTCTGTACTGCACAGCACCCCAAGATCAAGCAGCAAATACATCTTGCTTCTTACTGAAACACTGCCAAGTGCTACACTCCTTTTCTTTCAGCAACCAAATTATTAGGAAACAGTAGCATTACTCAGCACAAAGGAGCCCTCTGAGGTTTGTCATCTTGCTTTATATAACTATTCTATAACATTCTTCAAAAGAACTTATCAAAAAACCTAGTTCAGTTCTTGCAGAGGTTGTAGGTTTGGCAAATGGTTTTGAAGGCAGCCTAGGATGTATAGAGTGTAGTCCAGCAAACCTGCCTATTTGTTCTGTACACACAGGAACCAGTGACCACATAGAGTCTTTGCTGACTTCAGGGCTTTCCTATGTGGGACAACTGGCAAGATTGTGACCTTGTTTTGCATAATGGCTTGATTCAGGTAGTCCCAAGAGTGCTCACAGTCATTTACATTGGTCGTAATATAAGGAATTTCAGATTGATTTACTTTTTTAAAAAGTTAGATTTGCAGAATGATGCACAATCAGAAAATGTCAATGTAACACTTTTTCTCATACTCTTAACCACAGTCTCCGGTTCATACATATTTTGATGTAGCTTTGCTTTGCATTTTTTACATTTTCACCACCCCCCCCCCCCCCAGATCCTACCACATTCAGTCCATAGGATGGCTGGGACTTGCTGAATGTGCAGCTATTCAATATTTCTTTTTCCTTTCATTATTCATTGTGTGCTCTTACATCTTATTTATCATACACTAAGCCCCTCATTGAACAAGACAGAAATCCTGCAATAAGAACAGCCTGTGAGCATTTAAAGACTACATTGTAATTCTGGTATTTCCTGACTTCTGTACATTTCATTTTATTGTTACTTTAATCCATGTGGGTTTTTTTGTTGAATTTCATTGCCTCTTTAAAAAAAGAAGAGTGGATAAACAAAGACATTTCTTTATGAGCAACACAATGACAGACAGCAATAGAGCATTTGTCTTTTATAAATGTGCAATTTATAGCTTTACAAATAATTGATTTTTTTTTCTTGTTTGCTAGCAAATTAAAACAAAAGTTATTTTTGGGTTGCCCTAAAAGGAATACAAAAAAGTCTAAGTTAAAAAAGAAAAAAACTTATATGAAACCCCTAGACTAATTTGTTTGGATGGACTGAAGTGTTGCATTGGGAATTGATTTCTCGGGTTTAGGATTTCTAACTCTTTCTAAAATGAAGTTTCCATTCCTTTGATTTTCTTAAAAATTCCCCTAAAGTTTTACTCTGATCATCTTTCTACTAGAAGTTCATTCTTTCCCTTTTCTGCTCCATGGCCACCCTTAAAAACCTTGTCACAATGACAACTTGAGTTTATGATCATGTCAACTGACTTAAAGGTATTTTTTTGTGAAAAGCTGTTCAGAGAAAGGGAGGACGGAGGGCTGGGTTGTCCATGTTGTGTTTTAAACCAATTGACAGCTAGAATCGCCCACTGCTTCTGCTCTGATCTCTGCACCATTATTTATAAGCTAAGTAACTTACACCTCACACAGACTTAACAGCCTAAAGGCCACACCATGCAATAGCTTCATGTGATGACAGCACACTGGCAGCAAACCCACAATTATCCATCCCTATATCATTGTGGATCTTTTGCAGGGTCGGGGCCTGAAGTTCACAGCTGCTCAGCCAAACACCATGTTGTTATTGATGTTGCCATAAGCTCTAAGCCACCTCTAAGCTCCTGTTGTTCCACCTACTCCACATGTGTGATGCGGCCCTGCTCTCCTGGGGATGGCTGAACACCTGCCCGGTCATGGGAAGCAGCGAAAGGAGTCCTTGCTTTGCTTGCATGCACAGCTTTTCTTTATCTATTCAACTGTCTTTATGTCAATCCACAAGTTTCCTACTCTACCTGATGCTGCTGGTAGGGGAGTGAGTGAGTAGCTATGCGGCACTTCATTGCTGGCTGGGGTTAAACCACCACACAAGGAAAGGCTGAGGGAGCTGGGCCTGTTCAGCCTTGAGAAAAGACTGCTGAGAGGGGACCTCATCAATGCGTATAAGTATCTGAAGGGAGAGTGTCAAGGAGATGCAGCCAGGCTCTTCTCATGGACCTGAGCAACAGGTCAAGAGGCAAGAGGTGTTCCTTAAACTGATCCACAGGAAGTTCCATCTGAATATGAGAAAGGACTTCTTTACTGTGCAGGTGACTGAGCGCTGGAACAGATTGCCTAGAGACATTGTGGAGTCTCCCTCACTGAAGATATTCAAGTACAATCTGGGCACAATTCTGTGCAATGTACTCCAGGATGACCTTGCTTGGGCAGGGAGGTTGGACCAGACGACCCACAGTGGTCCTTTCCAAACATACCCATTCTGTGATTTAACCTTTGTGGTTTTGGTTTGCTTTTCTTTTTGAGGTCTACTAACTAAAATGTTGAACAAACAGCCGCTTGGAGAAGGTTTACCACAACTTCAATAAGTGCCTAGGAATAGCCACAGTTCTACTGTTGTTTTCCCTGGCATTGCCTCACCAAGGTTTTCATGGGCATATTTGTTCTCAGAAACACAAGTCACAGGCAAATTATATTTTCTGTGCACCTTCAAGTTAGAAACTAAATCCACTAACAAAACAGTCAGCAAATGACAAGTTCTCATAGCTCTATTTGTTACTTGTCAGTATGGGGGGGAGTGTTTATCAGCTGCCCCCAAAACCCTGTTCAGAAGCAGACAAGGACGATCAGTGTCCCTTCCACAAATTGCCAACACCTTAAGACAGAAGTGTGTAAAAGCAACAAGTTCTTTACTGGGCAGGGCAAGAGGGACCTAGATCCTGGAGAAGTCCATACCAACAGTATTACTACTTCCATGCCTAAGTTGACGTGCAATAACTCATTTTTCTACATCTTTTGTCTTCTGTCTCAGGTTGGTTTATCAACCTGGGCAGAGAAATGAAAGGATGCTTGGAACCAGCCTAGCTGAATTCATATGGCATTGGTGGTATTAGGCTCTGTCAAACCTAAACTGACCTGTGCAGATCCAGTGTGGCTGCCCTTGCACCTAGGCAACCTGGTTTATCTACACACTGTGTTGTCTGAGAATGAATTATTCAGCATTAATTGATTTATTTTTTTTGCCAAAGAGAAATGTCTTATTTACAGTTTATCCAAAACACTGAATTTTCTTGCCAAGATACCTCACCACAGATACCCACAAATGTTTTTAGTCAATGTCACTTTATTCTTGTACTTCCATTATTTTCTTAGAATAATAGGAATGAGATGTCAATAAAAATGTCAAAATACTTTGAGGAAAAATATTTCTTTTCAGAAAAAGCCAAAGCAGAAAATTTTTATTCTTTAATTTGAGGGAGGGGGATTGGGGCTAAAATACTTCACAAATCACTTGGGTCAAACAGACTACTCATTTTTGCTGAATGAAGTACACAACCAAAAAATCTTATCTAGCTCCATTTGAAATTTAGCATTTAGAGTGAAAATGCATGTACAACTTCAGTTTTATGCATAGGTGCATGCTTCACCAACAATAAATTGAACAGAACGGGGCACAAAGACACTGCACTAAATTGCATACTGCAGCCTCCAATTTTGTACTTTCAGATATTTATGGGTAGCTGCAGAGTTGTGGGTGCACCCATTTTTCACATGCAAATGGTCATTTGCACATCCAGATATGCCTGAAAAATTAAAGACTTTTTTGAGCACTTTTTTGATGAAATACAACTCCATGTACTGAATAAAAGCATTAAAGGCATCACAGCAAAGGGAAGGAGGAAAGGCAGAAGCATTATGGGAAATATAACAAGTATGTAAGAGAAAAGCTGAAAGATGAAAATTTGCAAAAGTGTCTCTAGGGGTTTAGAATTTTTCCTTCTGTTCAGAATAGTCTCAAAAGGAGAGATAAGCAAGACAGCATAACTCAGTTGAAAGTCTGCCCTTGGCTTCTCACATGGTCTCAAGATGAGGATAAACAGACGTGGCTGAACACCCTTAAGCACATTATACCTTCATATTAACGAAAGTTCCAAAAAACAAAACACTTGGAGGAAATAACTCCAGTGCACCAGTACGCAAACAGCCACTACTCCATGCCACAGGCTGGTTTAAGGAAAGGGCAGCAGCCTCCACCTACTGTCAGTGAAGCCACAGATTTGTATCTGCTGTACTTAGGCCATTGATTTTGGCACCCATGTCTTCTCTCACATCCCACAGGCTGTGGAGAAGTGTTTATCAGGCTCCATGAAACAAAGGCACTAGCATCTAAAAGAAGCAGGTAGCACTCCCATGGCAGTTTTGTCAAGGAGAAGTGGAGGACCAGCTGAAATTTGGGGCCTCTTCCATCCCCACTTCCTTTTCCAGCTCATTCACAACACAGTCCTTCAAAATGCAAACACACACTCTGCCAGCCTTAGTTCCTCCCATACATGACACGACATCAAATTGACAGAGCACTGACTATTTGGCATCCAAGCTGATAACAGAACGACACTTCTGAGCAACACTCAAACAATAGGCAAGAAATGTGGTTCCCATAAATGGGTGAATTTACAGCTTGCTGTTCAAGAAATAAATAAAGCATTACCCACAAAGCATCATTTCTCTTTGAAGTACATCACCTGTCACTAAAGGTTAAATAACTGTCAACTGCTCATGCAAGGCTGGCGGGGGTTGGTTGGAGCTTTGCAACTTCTTTTAGCTCTAATGGGGACTGTGCAGTTATAACCTTTATGCTTTAAAAAAACAACATCAGTGACTGTCAGCAGTGGGAAATGGATCACCTACTACTTGCCTGTTATCAGCTCATTGTTATGATTTTATAGACGAAACAGGTCAAAATATAGTAGGCAGCAATCAGCATGAAATAACGGGCCAACTGCTATGACTGACAGGGCAAAACGCAGGAGAAATGGGCTTCAGATTTGGGAAGCAACTCATAGGAAAAGCGAAAGTCTTCTCTCTCCAAGATACAATCATACCATTAGTCTGTGTCTTTGGTTCTCCACTTATAAGCCAGGGACAACCACCCATCACTTTGATGTTCACAATGCCTTAGGGAACGAGGAAAAGAGGTTCATACCTGTGATAGTTTCAGTCTAGGCCTTCCCAGAGACCAGCTTGTAACCAGGAAGGAACTAGAGAAGTGACCAAGGAAGTATTCCATGCTATTCCTTTACGTAACCTGAGGTATAAATAAAGTCGGTCAGAGAGACCTCTCTCTCTTCTTCTGGTGAGGTTTGGGAACGGTAAGTCCCTATCTTGGTCTTGCTTACCTGGAGCTGAGGCCTGCAGTGACTGCTGTTGTCTGTCACGCGTGAGGGGAGAGTGCTGGGCCGGGTCTGGCTGTCCTGCTTTTTTTCAAGGGAAGTGGTGAGATTTTGCTAGTTCTTTATTTTGTTGGTTACCGGGTTTTTTCGATTGTGCACACCTGTTTTGGTTTTGTCCATTTTTGTCCTTTTTTCCCCCCTTTTCCCTTCCCCTCTTTCCCTTTTGGAAAGAATTTGGGGTTTCTGTGTTCATATCTACATAGCACCTTAATTGTAAATCTGTAATATATGTAAAATATATATATATTTTATATAGCTTTTGCTATTCTGTTTTTTCCCTTCTCTCTCTTCTGGGATTTATCTTCTGTAGTTTGTGGGGTTTGGCAGGAAGCCAACTACAACCAGCTACAATACCTCAGACTATCTGGTAAAGGGAGCAGGAGCAAGTGAATGCAAGCACATAGAGAGCAATGAGGAGACCACCAGTGAAGATTCAAATCCTATGGTCACTTCAGAAGATGGTATCTTGTCTTTTTTTCGTCCAGCCAGTAAAAATTCCGCCCCAAAAATTTCAGATCAGGCCACTTTTTTTCCCCCCTCCCGCTAGCTCTGGAAATAAAAGATCAGCTTAAACTCCTGAACCTCACAGAGGAGATGACAGTAGGGCAGGAAGCTTACTGATAGAATGCTAGTCATCAGAAAAGATGTCAGGCATTCAGAGAGTAAGCCAAAAAAGTACATGCTTCTAGAAATAAGACTTTATGTGAACTTGGTAGCCTGCCATTTCCCATGGAGTCTCATAAGGACAAGGAACTGGGCAGAAATGACTTGCAAAGTCCCTCAGGCATTGGTGAGAAGTGATGGTAACCTTGTCAGACAGGTGATGCTGTTTGCCTTCTCCCTTCTAGAGGACACAGACGTGGATTTTCAAAATGAGAAGGCATTTTTGTAGAAGGAAAGATAATTTATATACTTGATATGGACAGGGATTTGTGCCTAGACAACAACACAAATCCCTTGAGGCATGAGTACACATGTACTGTAGAAGTTCCTTCCCCCTGTAGTTGACTGACCAGACTCACAGGGCTCAGTCATCTGCTTTCCCAAAATTCTCCCTGGAAATAAAAGACAGCAGGAAAAGTTAAAGCCTCATCTCTTAGTTGAATAGTCATTAGTCCTACAAACATGACCAAGGGGTCTGATACTGCACTTCTGTTGTACCTGTGATATTACCCTTTCAGGCTGAGAAACAATCAGAAATTATTTTTCTGCCAAAGCACAACAGCATTCCAGCTTTTGTGTCTCAGGAAGAGCTCCCTTCCCTCTCTGAAAGATGGGTGCACACCCCAGAGAATCACTGTCCATTCTTTGCTTCCACTTGAGAGGGAGTTACTGGAGTTGAGGTTCTGACCTGTAGATAACCATAGATTGTTAACCGAACCCCAAGAACACAAAAACTAAAACTCTTCTTCAAACTTCTTCACTCAGCTATTTTTCAAATTCAAAGTGTCCATATGGTTAATCAGCATGAAGGGCTTGCTGTGAGAGTCAAAGGATTGCCAACATCACAGAAGCAGACAGACATTCAATAACAGGAATAGCACTGATATCTAGCAACTCCTGAATCCATTTTTATCTCAAAACTGCAGTGCCTTCCCCACTCCACCAAAACCGGAAGTAGTAAAACTGTATTCCTGATTATACCAGGGGAAGGAAAAGGGAATTTACCCCAGTTTGCCAAAAGCACAGATCCTATTTGCTTGTTGCATTTAAAGCTTCACACTGGCTCTGAAAACTCCATGCCTGCTCCCAGGCCTGTGCCATTCCCCAGTAATCTAGGTTTAATGAAGTTGAATGAAAGCTTTCAGGAAAGAGAAGCATGATGAAAGAGGAAGCACAGGTTGCATAAATGCTACATTATCCTTTCTTACCCAGTAAAGCCAACCCTTGTCCTCAGGGCAAGTTTTCAACCTGCTAAGAGCCCGGAATCAAGAACTGCAGACAAAGACTGTCACATAGGTTTTCTATCCTTTCCATCCCCTAATTTTATCTAGGGAGATTCCTAGATGTAGACAGATTCAGTGGCATCACAAAGAGTAGCACTGTGTTATCTCAGAAGACTCCTGTTCCAAACAGGAAGATTAGGAGTTAATGTACCTTCCACTGTGTAGCCATCTATGAAGATCTTAAGGTATTCTATGGAGGACCTGACAGGAGAGGGGGGCTCACTGACCAATTCTTTGTCATAAAACCCTCAAAGTTTGTAGTGCTCTCAAATTCAGGCAAATTTAGACAGGGCATAAGTCATTTGCCCTCAAAGAGGACAAATAATAAATTATCCAAGCCACAGACAGCATCACCCAAATGCAGAGTTACAAGACTATTCTGTTCTCTATCAAATTTCATGGGCCAGTGGATGTGGCAGCACAAAAGCATGCATTTCAATGCAACAAGCTTTGTATTCTTAAAGACACTTGTTCTCTTCCTTTACAAATGCTTCCAGTACCACCCAGCTAGACAGAAACATGTATGCAAGTATTTGGCACCTTTTCTCTTACTTGACAGCCAAGAGAAGTCCAGGGTTCAGTTTCCCCAGTGCCCCGACAACCCTATAGGGATGGGATATTCATTTCCATTCCCATGCCAGATGACGAGCAAGTTATAAATTGTGTTCAATCCTACCATCCCTTGTTTATCTACCATGACAGTCTTCTCTGGCTCTTGTGTGGCTAGGAGCCCAGAGGGCATGCATGACCTTTCTCAAGCTGTTCTAAGTTGTCGTAAGCTCTTCTGCCCCGCTTTTTATTTTCCATCATTTTATTCCTGTCCTGCCCTTCTCCCTCTATCACTCCAACATTTTTTTATTGCAATCCTCCCAGAACGTTATCTTCTCCTGTCTCCCTGTCTATGAATTACAGCCTCTCTTTCTTCTCTTTTCCTCTTTTTGTTCCCTTTGATGGCGTCTCCTATATTTCTGTCCTCCATTTGCTGAACAGGACAAGCTTTTGCCCAGACATTCCATTAACCCACACCTCCTCTGACTTGCTGCAGTGCTGAAAACAGATGAAAACTGGGCTCTCCTCACTACCTATTTCCTCCCTGTTTGCATTTATCTTTGCTCCCTCACACTTTTTACCTCTTCCAGTCTTTCTCTCCCCCCCCTCTCTTCAGGCACATCATTGTACCTGACCCTCTTTTGATCTGCTGTCAATTTTTGAGCTCCCTGTTTTACTCATCTTCCAATCTCCTATCAGCACTATCTGAAAATTAAGGTCAGGGATTAGTTCTTTGCAGTTGCCCCATTGCTGAGTCAAACCAAACATCACTTACATCAGAAATTTCCTTTCAGGACTACCTGGCAGGGTAAACCAAGACATCTTGCATTTCTTGCAAATGCCCAAGTTTCTGAACCAGTAGAGACAGAATTATTTACAGAGACCGCTTATGGGGATGTTGTTGAGATGATAGCTCAACCCTTCAGAGCAAGACCTTCCAATATTCCAGGTGGTAATGAACAAAAAATATGGGGAAAACAGAAGTCATGAGAAATACTTTAGCTGGGATTTGTTTTCCAACAGCAAGATCTGGCTAATTTTCCCTCTTAAACAGATAAAAGAAAGGGCTATCAGGATCTTTGATGTTTAGAAATATGGGAAACTGTATTTATGGCAAATGTGAAACCCACCTGGTTCTTTGAATTCCTAGTGTCAGAACTGTTAATTTTACAGAACACTCAGGCAACTCACCAATGAGCACCAAAACTTACAGGTTTGTATTTAGCTGTCTCATTACTTAGCAAGACAGAAAAATGGACTTATGCAAGGCTCAGGAAAAGAGTTTGAGATTGCAATATCTCTGATAACCCCCACTGTACAACTGGTGCAGGACTGTTTTTTAAGTAGTAATATGCAAATGACAAGACAAAATCCATCATAAGATAAATAATGACTGATTCCATGGGAAGATGGTGAAACAAGGCAGTTTCACTTTTACCTAAGGAACACTGACACCCACCACAAGACAGAGGAGCGATAGGCAGCTTATTGCAGTTACCTAATTTGAGGAAAGACTAGGACATTACAGGCAATCATAACCATGGCAGACAAAAATCTGGGACCTGCAGATGAAGAGAGATCACTTCCTCCTGCTCCAGAGATTTGATTTCTATCATGCTCAGTAGAGACTGAAGATAGTGAGCTTCATGTATGAGATTTCCAGAACATGAACTGGACTATACATTAACAACCCCTAAATCATGGGCAACGAATCTGAATCAAGCCCAGCTTAAAAATCTGTTTGGTCCTGGGTAAAAGTCTTGGCTGAAGCTTTCACCAGGATTGGGTCTTCTGCAAAAATTGTAGCACCCAAAACAGCAGAGGTTATTTTGCACCTTCCCTGTGGCATCCTTTCAAATAGCTACCTATCTAATTATTCCCTTAAAACAGAAGGCAAACCTTTTAATCACCTAATTTTAACACTTCTGGTAGAAAATAGAAAATTTTTTATTTCTGGTAAAAAATATGTTCAGTCAATGAGGCAAAACAAACAGGAATGGACACATCAAAAAATGGCTTCCTAGGTTTTCTTCTGTTAAGGGACTTAAAGGCACAGTGCCAAAAATAAGACATATGGAAGGCTAGCTGTTGTACCAAATTGAGAAGCTGCTCAGAATTCCTAGGAAAAGAATGGGATCATAACTCAACAGGCATTTCTGATGGCAAAATGTGGAGAAATGACAAAAAGGGAAATCAATAGGGATATTGTATTGCCTGGCTATAAAGTATTCAAGAAGGATAGATCAGGGCCAAGTTTTCTTCTAGCATAACTCCACTGACTTCAGCATAGCCATGGCAGTAAAGACTAATTTTCTGGGGCAGAGACCATTAGAGTAGCACTAGACTCAACTCCCACAGTATTCAGTGACATGACATCATTGCAGGCACAGAGCCTTAGTTTAGCATCTGTCTTGATGGAAATACCACATTGTAAACACATTTTCAAGTTGTAATACCCACTTTCTCTTCCATAAAAGGCGTTTATTCCAAAATGAAGGCAATCAGAGGGGAAAAGAAGCCTAATTTAATACCTACCTGATCAGCAAGATGGAAGTTAAAAAATTTTAGTTTAAGTACTTCTTGAAACTGACAGTTCTAGGGTATGAGGAGAATTGAAAAATGTTTTTCCATTAATTTAGGAAAGCTAAAATAAAGGTAATTATTGATGAGCAAGTGTATACCAGTGACCAGAATATCACTCTGTTCATGTTCTTAAAACAGCAATCAGAACAAAATCTAGGAGTCTTTTAGATGCACAAGGTACTATCACTTAATCAGAAATCAGCAACACAGAGTAAACACCAAACATTCCCATTATGCCTGAAGTGCAACATAGTACATGGTAACTCAAGAGTAGTTTTCCCTGTATGCGCTACTGATTTGTAAAAATGAGTAATAAGGTGAAAAAAGTTCAAGAAGTAATAAGATTTATGTATTTTAAACTTAGAACAAGTCAACTCTTGAGGTCTCTGACCAAGCTGGGTGCACCTACAGCATAACAGATCAGTCCCCTGTTTACAAATATAAGATAACATACAGCAGAAAACTCAGTGTGAACTGTCCACACACCAACAGCTGCAGCCGATATTAATTGTGACCGCCCAGGGAGAAGACCTGGGTGTCGCTGGGGACAGCTCAATGACAGCCTGATCAATATGCACAGGCAGTAGGGAAGGGTGAGGGGGAAGCAAAGGAAATGCATGGCTGATGGATGCACCCAAGTACATTCTGGTACTGCCATATAAATTAGGGGTATGCTCTCATTTACAATGCTACATTCAGTTCCAGCCAACAATCCCTGTGTCCCTTGTGGTACCATACAGCTAAACCATCAGGGATCGGAATAACAGACAAATAGGATTACTGCCTGCAGGAGGCCACAGATGCTTCCAAGGACAAAGTTAACTTTCATTCTAGTGGGGCAGATGCCTTTGCTATGGAATATGACTTGGGGACTCCCTAAGGCCTCATCTTCAAAGGCAAGCTAATCCTGAGTCATAACATCCCCCCCCAAATAAAATACTAAACTCTAATTCAAAGATGACAAAATAAGGAAGCCAAGTGATTTCAGCGTTCATTAAGAGGACTTCAAACACAAGTGATCAGCTGAGGTCTGATCTAGCAATGGGGTTACACATTCTGCATAAACCCACCAAAGCAGGAAACCGCCCTAGTGTAGCATGTGTCTCTGCAGATCTTAGTTCATGTTCAAGACACCAAGCACACCTACATATGAACCGACCACATGGGAGATGGCTTCTGCCTGGTTCAGCTAAGCAAAAATCTGTCCAGTTTATGAGCTTCTGTCTTTGCCAAAGCAGATGGAGCAGTACACCTTGGACAGTGTGTGTGAAAAATACACTGGCACCTCCCACCCAGCCAACTGCCAGTGCTTGCCCCCACCTTTCATAATTTCATATATCAGAACTAGAGCACCATGAGCCTGCCCAGGGGCCACCATCCACACAGCCTTGCTTACCAGCTCCTCTCAGTAACCGTGAAGGCTAGAGGAGCAAAGGAGAAGTAATGCAATGTGCAGAGCTTGACTGTGTCCCATTGGAATCTGGGCATCACGGTGAGCCTGAAAAGACCACGAAATAAAGCTCTTCCTATTCTTCAGATGGAGAAAATTACTCCTTTCCACTTGCCTCTGCTATGATTGGAAAGAAGGGGATAAAAACAACATCCTCAGGACTCAAAATGATCTCTTCACCTCCCAGGTGTGACACTTGTTTTCAGCACTACCACATCTTATTTTTGCTTAGTGATATCCTCAGAAGCCAGTCTGCCACCAAAAAAGAAAATGCTGCAGCTTTAAGTAGTTATGAACATTGAACATTCTTTACAATTTCTGGAAATCTCATGTCACACCTATGACTGCACTCTAATTATCCAATTCAGAAGAAGGAAGAAGAGCATGTGGCTTATTGTGTCCAGTCAGATCTTGTGTACATCACTCAAACTGTGATTATCAACCAAAATTGTTCTCAAATTAGTGAGACCAAAAATTATTCACAGAAATTCTCTGAATAATCCCAAATAGCCAATAAATTGAGAGAGGGCAAAAAGTGATGATGATCCGCTTACCAGAAATTCTGAAACATGAACAGAAAGCTGAATTTGCTAGGCTTCTTCCAAAAGCGGTTTGAATTTTCACCATAACAGGTGACTGAGCACTGCAGACCATCTTTGAAGTTGAGTGAAAAATAGGCTCAAATATGGTCAAATTTGAATAAAGACAGAATGTTTCCAGAGTTGTCATGATTTTCTTCTCTCTTCATTACCTATAAATTGTTTAACCAGAACTCCATGCATGTTACTGCTGTTGAAAACATAGTCAAGTGCATGATACCAAAAAAGAAAATGGTTTGTTCAAGACAGATTGTGATTGCACAAAAGTTAAAAAAAGGTTGAGTTTGCTTTCTCTTCCTCCTCTGGCAAGTCCACTGACCTGTGAATTTCCTCAACCATTTTTCGTAAGCCCTAGAAGTTTTTAGCTTTCCATTTTTGTTTA
The DNA here is from genome assembly GCF_003984885.1 of Neopelma chrysocephalum. Lineage (NCBI taxonomy): Eukaryota > Metazoa > Chordata > Aves > Passeriformes > Pipridae > Neopelma > Neopelma chrysocephalum. The sequence goes on from NW_020897715.1 coordinate 13,359,551, forward strand.
ACATTTTCAAGCCATTTTTAAAATACGGTGGTTTCAAGATAGGCCTGCATTGAGGCCTTCAGTTTTTTGGTTTTCAAGGTTCTTATATTAGATGAGCATCTGAAAGTTCTGGGAAAATGTTGAAAAGAATGCATACAGTTAAAACAATCTATCAGGAATCTTCTTGCAATATTTCCCCTCACCTCTTGTTTACTTCTGAAAGGAAAAGGAAAAGTTATTTCTGCAGAAGTTACTTTTACTGGAAGGACGGCCAAGGGAAAGCGCTAATAAAAAGCTGTTTTTCTGCTTCTTCTGGGGTATGAGACAAACAGAAGTTCATGACAAAACCCTCTGATGACTTATTCCTTTTGTTGCAATAAATGCTGACAGCTCTCCACCCCCACACAGACACATTCTTTATTTCATTAGGTACTGCTCAGACACTTATTCTAACTGAATATTTCAGGAGAGATGTATGTCCTGGTTGAAAGGCCATAAGGGAGAAGGAAGAGCATTTCACTGGCCACACACACAGGGGGGACAGAGAACATCATACCATGACTGTTCCCAATACGATTTCATTACCACTAATTATCTGGCTAGCTCCTACTGACTATTAAAAAAAAAATGCATGGGTACCACTCAGCAATGCCCCTCTTCATGCAGGCACTCAGACTATGACAGTGCATTCCCCATTTACTCAGCAAGCTTCTCCCATAGGTGTACAAGCATACCTTGTACATCAAAATGCACACTTTGCAAATCATAGCATAACACCTATTCTATCCTAGTGATTAAACCACAGCCCACTACCTTAAATAGGTATGCAATTTTTATAGATGACCAGGTCATTTGAGATTTTTGTCTCCTCTCTCCCTGCTCTCATACATACATTTTTTCAAAGTCTTCCTTGAAACAACTAAAAGGGATCTCACCTTTAAAGAATGAGGGCTCATCACCTTCTGATAATTAAGCTTCTTGAAGGGGTCTCAAGGTGGGCAAGCAGCCTCACAAAACAGTCCATAATCACTAGTCACCACAAAAAACCTTGCCTATATTATATGAAACATGAAATAGCTAGAAATACAAGGAATGCAATGAGGAATTCAACCCATAAAGCCTTCTTTGTGCAACTGAGAAGCCTCAGAAGTGCTTTGAAAGGCTTGAAGGAAGAGAAATTATTTTAACAAAAGAACAAAAAAAAAAAAGAAAACTTGAAAGAGAACTGAAGTTCTGAAGTGTGTGGGGGTGGGAGAAGTCTTCAGTGTTAGGAACACCAAAGAGATCCTCTAACTCAAAGCTACCAGAATAGCTTAAACAAGCTGAGGTGGCTGTGGCTTGATATTCTTACTTCGGCAGCAACTGTAGTTTGTTGCCCAGGGGACTACACTGTGGCTCTAACTGGACTGTAGTTTAATTTGTAGAGGACCTAGAGGATAGCAGCTCCCTATATCCTGAAAAGAGTAGCTCAGCTTTCAGGAGGCTACAGTGTTGTGCTGTCATGCCATAGCTTGCTGACAAGGAAACTGCATCCTACCATTTCTAATTAACACCAAGCACTGGAGAAGGGACACAGACAAGGAAGACGGCCCATGTTTGCTATGCATGAGCTGCCCTCCTCTGCCAAGCAGAGCAGCTCTCAAGTGACCACAGTAGGGCTGAGACGAGAAAGGGTCCGGCAGCCCCTTCACCATAACAGCACCACAGCTTGAAATTCCAGTTTCCTCCTGCTCCCCTGGGGTAGTTTATGAGCCATTTTGGTTAGTGAACGTTGGCTCCTAAAATTAATGAGCGTGTCTGTTTTCAACATACGGTCAATTGCTGATTGCTCTGATGTGGTGAGCGAGGCTGATGAATACAAACCACCCACAGATAAAAAAAAGAGCTGGGCTTTCCTGCTGTGTGTTGAGGGAAGGGAGGAGGAAAAAGAAATAACAACAAAAAAAGAAAAAAGCCAAGTGCCAAAGGTGCATCAGTGTAACTGCACCCAAAAATGCACTTAAGAGACCAGAACTCTGAAAAGATGTGTTCTGCTGCAGCTAGGATTTTACTGAACACTTAGATCTGGTAATTTATTTTTGTGTGTGTGTGTGTAGCCAACAATGGACCTGGGATCCTACAGCCCCAGCCTTAATTGAAAGCCAAATCACAGCCATAAAAAGGTGTCTCCTCCTCACTCCCCTCACTCATGGGAGTAGGTAACAATATAAAATTGTCTCACACTGGTCAACTTGTTCTCTCTTACAGTAACTCCTAGTGTCTGCTTCATACCTATGAATTCCCCAAGGAAGTGGTTCAGCACAGCTGGAGGCACACATGCACATGGCCATTTCACAAAGTGACCACATGCACTACCTGCACAATTACAATAGACAGCAGATGCAGCTAGTCAACCCAAAATGTCAAGTAATAAAAGTTCTGATGAAGAATAAAATAAAAGGAAAAGGCCAAAGCCCCCTTGCCATCATAAGACATGCTGCCAGTAAATTAAAATTTTATGCAACTGGATACATCATATGTGCCTACCATCTACAGCCATGTGTTCATCTCATGAAAAATACATGATGATCTAAGTGGCATTAATAGTGTTTATGAGCCCATCACCTGTGCAGACATTCCCCTTATGGTTCTAATGAAATAACACAGACACACCCAAAAGTCATAAGCTTCTCAAAAGAAAAAACTCTAATCTGTATTCCTGAACCTCCCAACCCAAATTCTTGATGTCCCCAAATGAAAAGAAAATAAATTCTGCAAAAACCAACACACTAGAAAGGCTTCTTCACCAAACAACAAAGCATCTGTCAACGTTGTTATACATCTGTCATGTATACATCAGGCGGGGCTTGCAGAGATGAGAAGTTGAAGTGGAAACTGGAGCAGGAGGTGGTTCATAAAAGAGAAAGGGAAGGGAAAGCAGATAGCATGTGAGGGAGCAGAGGGCAAACAGGAGAGACGGAAAAGCTGAGAGCAAGAGGGAAAGTTAAAGGGAGGTTAAGGAGAGAGTGATCGATTGCCAAGTCTGTATTAACTCAGTCACAGGGCTCTGACAATCTCTAAATGGACTGAGCTCTGCTCTCCTGGTTCATGATACCAGCAGAACCATTTGATTGAATTACAGTTCTTCAACTGATCGCTCTGTATCAGTAATATGACTTCTCTACTCACCAGCCAGCTCCTCTTACAAAGGGAAGCTTTGATGGCGAGGAATGCTTTCCTGATATTTTTTTATCTGGAGCAAATCAGTATAAGAGTTGAATTTCTTTTGTTGACATTTCATAGGGAGAGCAACACACCAGGTACTACTGCCAATCCTTGACAGCAATGTAAGGGCAGAAAAGGGACAAACACACTTGGATATACAACATGCAAACCTTTGAACTAGGCAGAGATGAATGCTACTTCCAGATAAAACATGCCTGCAACCTCACACCACATCCATTAATTTCAAGCTGTCCCACTCGTATCTACCTTCACTGAGCAAGCATTGGTGCTGCCAACAGCCACTGCCTTTTTGCATTTGATTCAGGGGCAAAGACATGCCTGCCTTATGGTTTAATAATGACAGAACAGAGTGTATCATGGGAAAGCATAGGAAGCAATCACAGGCAGGACCCCATTGTATTAGGTGCTACACAAAAAGGAACAGTTTCTGCCTTAAGGATTTAATATCTATATGCAAAACAGAAGTAAAAAATATGGTAAACTACATAGAAAGAAAAAGAACATTTTGAGCAGTTTGAAACACACTGGTCTGGATGAAATGTCAGTCTAATCCAACCTAAAAAAGGCAATTAAATCTTACACTCATTCTCAAACAGGAATCAAATCTGAACTGTTACTTCAAAGTCCAAGTTCAAAACTTAAATATTTAACTTTCTTGCATTTCTACCTAGCACACTTATTGCCTCACTTTTGAGTATTCAGGATTGGGGCTTTGCTTCTGAGAGCACCACAATAGGAGAAAATTTCAGAAGATATTTGAAGAAAAAAAACCAACCTGTCAACTCTGCCCACATTTATAAGGAACTCAACTTCTTTCCAGAAGAGATGATCAAAGCACAAGGAAAGATATTAAGTAGCCATATACCAACACTGCAAAGCCAGCATGAAACGAGATTGCTTTACCTGCAACAGGGACTTCAGACTGTCTGAAGTCAGAAGCTTCAATAGAATCAATAGAGTAAGGACTGTGGAGAAGATAAGCAGAACATACTAGACATCAATGACACTTCACCTTATACAATGACCCTTGAGGGTTACCAGGCAGCAGAGGCTGGAACAATCCCACCATTTTTCTGAGTTAATCTAAGCCCAGCTAACCCTAGGCCATTTTCAACTTCTTTTGGCCCATTACCTTCCCATCCTTCCAAGTCTAATAGACATGACTTGTTAATCAGGCTGGAACATTGACCTTGCTGTATCTGTCTCCATTCCTAATAGTCAACAAGTGGGTAGACAAAGATGACTTCAAAAACCCTTGACACTTATAATGACAATTCTCAAAAGCAGGATCAAATCTTGAGCAGTGATGTGTATCAGAGGGTAGTTTAGGCACAGGGCACTTCTTTAGATTTGAATCTGTAGCAAAGGAACTGTACCCCGAGGCAAATACATCATTTCACTAGAAGTCTGCAGCACCTTGAGAAAACAACACACACCCACAGCTAATATATTTCTAACTTCAGTATCTATCTCCTTTTTGGAACTGCCAAGACAAATGATGCATTGATTTTCCTACAGCTCACCCTGCATGATTGGTATCAAGGCTGTGTAGGCGTCTGGTGAAGTGTTCACAAATTTCTCTGAAAAAGTAAAGACAAAGAAATCCACAACAATTTAAGATGCCTAGACTAGTATGAAAACTTCTCCTTAAGGCAGGCTTATGCTATGCAGTCAGAATTGAAACTGAGACATAAATGAAATCTCAACTGAAGACCTTTGCAGAAAGCACCTGCAATATCATCTGCATGTACTTGGAAAATAACCTTTGCAGAGGTAGTAGCAGCAGGGCAAGTAACATTTGCATTTTAGAACTAGATAGAGAAGCAGGCTGCAGAGACATGATGAAAAGGGAAAAGAAATCTACTGGTGTCCATTGAAATCCCTGCTGCAGCATGGGACAGGTGTCACTTAGGGCCTTATCAATGACTGACATTTTTCATTGACGCTTTAGACTGCACCTACATTCAATTTGGCTGAACAATTGCTATCAGCTCCTGCCTTCTACATCACATCTCTGTCTTGCTCACTAGATTTAAAGACATACACATACATGAGAGACATATCTCTGAGGATATAGAAAAGAGACACAGGTGTCCCACTATGGGCTCACATTCAGCTCCTGTTCCAATAGCTGCCCCTTTCTCCCAGCTCTTCCACAGGGAAATCTGTCTCTCTTATTTACAGAGTGAGCTGCCCAAAGGGGAAAAAACCCCACAAATTCAGAAACTGCTACCCATATATATATTATTTAATTCATCTCCCAGAGGTATAACTACTCCTTACAAGGCATTTGGAAAATGTCATTGTCACTGGAGAAAATCCAGGCCCAGCAGGAACTGCTTACAACCACCAATCTGTATGTGTAGAACTCAGGTTCTATATCTTCTAAATCAAGAGCTGTTTCTTCTACCTTACTGGCACAGCCTCCCAACATATTCCTCCTCTCCCAAGTTAAGACATAGCAGTGTGACAGCATGTGCAGATGCAGATTTTTTTGCATATAAAGTTTATCATCTAATCACTCAAAGAATAAAGTGCCAAGGAACATTTGAGTAATCAGACTGGATGCATAAATATCCTGTAGTTACACAGTTGTTACAGCATATCATTTCTTAGTTAGTTTTCTGCTTTTACAGCTATCATCAGTAGCGACTCCAATCCCCTCCTAAACACTAAATGATCTCTACAGAAATGATCTCAGGTCAGGGAGGAAGAGGGAAACATTATTCATCCCACTAGAGAGGACACCAGTGGGCACAGACAAAGGTGGTAAGCAACCATTACTTCCCTGGATCCTTTGGGATGTGAATTTCCCACAGCCTGCTTATGACCTCAAAGACACAGACCCCAACCTCTAGCACTCCCACACCTGGCCTTCTTCCTTTTGCATTGTGGAAGGTAGCACACTTTAACAACAGGTCCGACAGCCAGCACGTACCCCTCTCTGCAATGCAATAAGCTTTCACAGAAGCCCCTTTTCCAGGCCTTTCTCCCCTAGCATGGGTCACGTTTACAAAATGTATATCCTGCCACTGATAGGGCAAAGCTCTTGCCTTCAGTGAGATCTGGTGTTATCCTCAGTTTCTGCATACAGCAGTTCAGGGTGTTACAACACACCTGCAAAATTATTCCCTCTCTCATACAAAATACAACTAGCCTAAGCCAAGCATGAACAAATAATCAAGAAAATTTCCCTATCAAATGCCACTATTTTATTATCTACTTCCCTTTCAAATTCTGTTGGAAATTCAGAAGCTGGACATGTATAAAAAGGAATATTTTGAAAACTTGGAATCAGCATGATAAATTATGTAACACTGCTGAAAATTCAGGTTGAATGCTTACACCTTCTTGAATCAAGCATTTTGTTTCAATTTGTTGAACCAGTTTCCCCTTTCAACTCCAGAACAGCCATGCTCCAAGAAGGGATTGCACATTTTCAGGAGGGACTTAAGTTTCTCATTTCCTCTCTGTCTTCTATATATTAGATTAACTAGCTCCAGTTTGTGTTCCCTGAGGTAACAAGGCTGTTTGACCATCAATACACCATCATTTCAACCAGAAGAAATCACAACAGGTCTTGGGAAACAAGCCCCCAGAATCCTGCCTGCTTTGTAGGAGCGAGGGCAAGAGGAACACATTTTCAATGCAAATTTTCTAGTCAGCTCAATCAGTAATTCCAAACTAAGCTATAAATACAAACATTTGTTATCAAAGAAAAATCTCTCATACACAAGAAGTATACTGATAACAGCTCCTTGAGCAGTAAAAATAAATTTAATAGAGCAAGACAACAACCAGGACCCTGGACACATTATGGAAGTGGTGCTCATATTGAAGTGAACCGAGATGCTCTAAATACTTATATGTTTCAAAGACACTTGGCTCTTTTCTAATAGGGTATGAACTTCCAGTAATCTGATGGTTTAGAGATCATTCATACTCCAGTTGCCATCTAGGATATCAGACTCACAAATGCATATTCTGAATCCCCTTTTTGCTTAGTAAAGACCCTATTAAGCTCATCCTTTTTTTCCTGGCATTCAAAAAAAATAATTAAGGAACAGATGAATGAATGAATGGGCAAGAATGGTGCAAGAAAACAGGATAGATGAGGACTACAACAGCTGCAGTCACTTCAGACATCTCCAGGTTTCCAGTACTGAGAATTGATCAAATCACAAGGAGCCACAAACCAAGAAGAAGGTGGCTTCACAGTGTCCAATATTAGAAACCACTGCTCGTAAACTCTCAGATGCAGGCAGACCTAGCATATCTAGCAGCACTAGCAAGAGGCCTTGAAACAGCTTTTAGCATCTGGCACCTACCCCTGCAAGCACTTTCTCACGTGAAACAAACTGCACTACCAGTCAATTCCCACTGGGACCAGATATCATGCTGTCCCCCATGGGGAAAACACACTCTGATAAATCGGCTAAAAACACCGAGATTTGCTGGTTCCACTGAAAACACTGAAATATGAGCTGCCTGCACAATTAAATAGGCCATGTAAATAGGTTCTCATATCTCAGGCACAGGAGGGACAAATAACTTACAGGCCTAGCAGCCAGGCAGGGATGCCACCACTGCTCTCCTTTGCCTGTTGTCCAGCAGGAACACAGAATCAACCATTCATATTACAACTCGCAGCAGTTCTGCAAAGCTGGCAGTAAGGGAGAGGGCAGCACACCTGAAGTACTCTTCACTCTCATCAGGCTGTACTGAAGTGGCCTGGGAGTGGTTGATTGCAATCGCAGTCTCCTGCTGAGTTGGATGGATACTACAGAAGGCAGCATCCAGCTGGACTGGGGTAAGATATAGTAACAGTGGCCACAAAGAATGAAGGCTTAGAAAAAAAAAAGGTGAATTTTGAGACAGCAGAATGAAGGACAGACCATGTGTCTGTGTTCAAATCAAAAGTTTCACTACATCCCAGGGCACCATATTCATTCACAGGTAAGCATGGGCAGATGTGCCCTCAGAACAGCTCTTACATGAATGAGGCCCACCAGCCAAGGGCTTCAACTCAGGCTTCCCAAAAACATTCTCCTTTATTAATTTTTAAAATTCAAAGTTCCTTCATCTCCCATTTAATCCATATCAGGAGAGAAACACAGTAAGACACCATTAACTTTAATTGTTAGCTCTTACTAGAAACGTCCCATTTCTGTAATGAATGAACATCTATCTGCTTAAGCGTTTCAGAGCTCAGGCCTCCAGTCACATTTAGGTGTTGGGAGAACTGCATCGCCATTTTAAATTCAGATAAGGCCAAGATCAACCATGATTTTTTCACAAGACCTCTGCCAACCGCCTTACTGCTCCCTTGCTGCCATAGGACCAAAAAATCCAAACCAGTAAACAAACACTAACCACCTCCTTATATCAGAGGGGCTTTTAGGAAACAAGAATGTTTCAGAAAAAGTAGATATAGGTGGAAAATATACATATTTATAGCTTATTTAATATTCAGTTAAACTTCCATAAAGGGTTTCATATGCAGAAATAGCTTTAAAATTCCTTACAGATACCCTATCACTGCTTAGTATCTCCAAGGTCTGGCTGGCACAGTACATTTCTTTCATTCATAAACGAGTTGTTGTTGATGCTTCAGAAAATGCCTGCAAAAAGCTGTTCAAGGTTTTTGACATTCCAAGTTACCAGCCTGGCAAAACAAATTGCTGTCTTTCACAAAGCCCCTCCTTCATTTGACAGGGCCTTTGAAGACAGCGGGCAAAGGCCTGAGCTAAGATGCCCGTATCCATCGCCTCCTTTCTGTCTGTTCTCCTTGTGTCTCCCCAAGAAGTTAGATCAAAGCATCCCCATGGGGACATCTCATTAAAAAGCAACTCCCTTCCTTGACCAGGTCACTGGCAGCATTACACAAGGTTGCAAGTTCTTGTCCATCAGACAATGCTTATAAATAGCACAGGGACAGTACTCTCCCTCCATTTTTAATAACAACTGCAGAAATCTCACAGAAAGACTCCAGAAGGATGGGAAGGGAGGAAGGTTGTCCCTCTAAAAAACTTCTCCTTTAGACACACCTGACCACATTAAGAACAGGCAGCTCAAAGACATTCAATTTAACATTAAAGAAAAAAAAGACACCAACAAAACCCTAAGGGAGCACTTCGAGCAGCAGAACTAATGAAGCCTCGTTTTCTACAGATTTGCATCTCATGATTGATTGACTTCAGTGCATTAGGAAGAGAAAGCACCAGCTGAAACTTTGCCTGCCCTTTGGGCATTTATAACAACTCACTCCTGCAAATTTTTGCATGTATTAAGGTTTGAGTTCATGCTGTGGAGTCTCCTACATTTGGGAATTCAGAAGGCTCTAGGGGAAGCGTTTTCATTCAGCTTAGACCTCACTGAAAAGTGAGGCCATGCAAGTACAGTAGCAAAGACAAAAAGGTGCCATTAATTTGCTGACATATGGTAATTTGAGAGCCTCAGTCCATAGACAACTTCATCTTTCCTGGGCTGGACTGAATTGGAGTCCAGAGGAAATTGTTTTGTCATGAGGCATGGAAATAGAAACACTTATGATGAAACAGGTTTGCCCATAGGCACCATTTGCATGAAAGTTTTTGCCTGAGCATTTGATGTTTAAATAGCACTTTACACCTAAGACCAAGCATTTATAATCCCCAGCCTTTCTTTGCCATGCTCTTGTTCAGAGCAGTCTGGGTGGTAGGAGGAGCATCAACTCCTAAAGTGTCTCATGGCTGCAAGAACAGAGACATCTCAAACTAGAGGCCAAACACTGAAAACAGAGGCCCCATCAAGCCACCAAAAGCTCCCAGAAGGAACCAGCAGCACAGGATTAAGCAGAGTTATAGTTGCTGCTTCTGACAAGCACACAAAAGACCTGCCAGTGCTGATAATTCATAAACACTGCAAGCACACTGCTGCTGGGACTGCACCAAGCACCGACAGCTCATGGAGTGTCATCACTTCAGGTTGAGCAACCACTTCCCTGGCACACAGGAGTCCCGAGCGCTCGTTGTGCCTGAAGCAATTTTACATGAGACAGCGACAAAGTAATTAAACTTTGAATCCTCTAGAAATAGAAGGCTGCACTTGTCATTGCCGAGTCCCTCCCGCTATCAGGGAGCACCCTGATGATGAGTGACATCACATGGACTCAAGGTGACAAACCAGACTTTTCTCCCAAATTAGTATCCTGATAGACCATCCAGGAGGAAGACCCCTTTCATTCTTTAAGCACTGCGCTTAAACATTAAATAATTAAGTTTCTTACTCTGAATCTTAAGCCAACACTGCAGCTGAACAAGAGATGAGCAAAGAGGTTTACATTTTAGACTCCCCAAAAATCAATGCCACCAAACATTTGCACCCTGTAAAAAGACCAGCTAGGTAATCAAAATACTGTATGTAAAGAGGAAGGTTCACAAGTGCTAAGCTCTCATGTCTGTCAAACCCTTCAAAATACTGTCAGTCCTGCTTCCCAATTAAAACAATCCTGTCTTCTTCAAGCCATTCCTGCTCTATTCTCTCCTTCTGGTATGACTGTCTCACACTGTTTATCGACACATCAATCCCCCAAATCGTGAGGTTGCTCCATGTCACATTACAAAACCTATGACCATTTGTTTTAGCGTATCAACAAGCTTCACCGAGATTAGTGCCTGATTTTATTCCAAGTTGTACAAACATACAGCAGATACTTCCTGCCCAGATCACGTAACCCATAAATACACATGATAAGGGATCATGGTATTATATGCCTTCACAGAAGGTGAATGAGAAAAATCCCGTAAACTATCCACAATCCTTCAGGTAGCCTGTGAGACTGCTTAGAATTGCTTTCTTTAGTTCCAGCTCAGTGCCTTGAACGTTAATCCTTGCTTAAACAGACCTCTCAGTTCACAAAAGAGTACCTTTACCACTAAGACTATCTGTACTACTACAAAAAAAAGCATCTGTACTACCAAGCCAGCCAGTCAGCAATATCATTCCTCTTTTACATTTTATTCCCCAGACCCTTCTACACGCATGTGTAGTAAGTTTTCATGTGAGACTTCCCTACTGCCAAATGTTATGTGCAATATGGAGCTATGTAAAACAAGTACTGTTATAAGCATTTATAAGAAAAGAGATTGATAGACAGGCAGCCCTCAAAAGCTGAATAGGTTAAAGCAGTGCCACTACATTCTATAAGCAAAGGGCAAGTCCAGCATGTATCACACAGTTAGGCAAAAATTTATGAAATTACTCAGATCTTATGTGACAATTACTTATGCAAAAGCAAATGATAAAAGAACGTGATGCAACATAATGCATGTGAGAGAAGATGAATGGTAAGTGCTTGATATACGCACACACATTCTTAAATCATAAATTTGAAATTTAACGAGTAGCTCTGAGAGCCAGAGCTAATGGAAATTTTTTTCCTACAGCTGTGCATCTCATGGCTGGGCATCTTCAATGGCTGAGAAAGTGTGAATGCCAAGTAAAACTTCCTCCACTGTAGACACATTGCCAGGGCTTTCTCCTGGATAAACTCTGTGAGGTTTAATATAGAGCTGGCCTCACACCACACTTTCTCCCTCAGTCAGATCAAACCAAAGTGCTTTCATCTCCCACACCCAGATACTTATTTTCAGAAATCCCTTTTTCCTAAAGGCCTCAGTGTCTGAAATAGTTGGCAGGACCTGGAGCTACAATGAGCAGGGAGAGAATACAAAGGAGCATGCCCAAAGACCACAACTGGTTCAGTTTCTCTCCTTCCTGTATTTCAGCAGTAAGGTGATGCTTTACCAACATGTGATAGGCACTAACAAGAACAACAGCTGCAGATGACATCCTAAACCCTGCTTGCTCCAATTATGTGAGCAGGAGCATACTAATCTCTATTAAAGCACAGCCCTTGTGCTGTCAGTTCACTAAGAGGGAACAGCAGCAGTTGGTCAGTTTATAGCAGGCAGAAAGGGGCACCAGAAGGACCCGTGACTATTAGATAGGCAGAGAAGAGCAGGATGGGCTTGCTTTCTCTTCTTCCCCAATCTGCCAGAATGCACAAGTGTGATTAACCTTCATTCCAGCAATCATCGGGTCTTTCAACATCATAAGGAACAGAAAAACTTGCTTCCAGATGTTATTGTGCTAAGTGCAATGTGCACATACTTGGATTAAAGTCGCAAAGAATAGTTCCTACATATCCTTTATCATCGGCTTTGTAAGACATAAAATGCAAAAATAATAGATTCCACTGCCTTAAAAACCCCCATAAAGCAACATGCTTATGTCTCAGAGAATTGCCAGAAAGTCTTCAGCCCACCATGTTTCAGCAGAGAGGCTTGCTAGCCAGACCTTCTGCACAGGAGTGGGAGTATAAACTGGCAGATGCAGTCGGCACTGAACGTTCACAGGGTGCTGGTCCCAATTCTACTGTGAGCACATTAAGCAAGTCATTTTACCTCTCTGTCTCAATTTCTTTATCTGTGAAATGGAAATGCTGATACTTAGGTAGAAGAATTCAAATGAAGGAATACATTCAGGCAGGCTCTAAAGTGCAACAGTGTTGATTGTCAGAGACCTGAGAAAGCCCAAAATAGCTGTGAGAATATTTCACCTACATCCTTATTAGACTCTAGTTATTCCCAGAAGTGACAGATGCTAACAACAGAGTATCTCTTGTAGGTTCAGTCCAGTGTGTTAGAGGAACCTGAAGTCAGATAAGGCCAGGCTGTCACCATCAGTGACCTAGGTCATTCCCCTTGTAATTTAATATTCATTTTAAGAATGACTCAGAGTATTTACCCCAAACAATTTTAGCAGACATACTTCTTTTGAAACCCAACTATTCATTGCAAGCTAGTTCATCCCCTGCTCTTCTTGTGCCAACACTTCAGTTTAAATAGCCCTTTTCTCTTCCTGCTCTATTTTGACTCAGTATATTTACAGAAGTCAACTCCATTCCTTCTGTGTCTTGACTTTAGCAGCCAAACAAATCCGGGCTCTGCTGAGTCCCTGTTCCTACCAAGGACTTGCTCTGAATCCTGAGAGACAAAGCCATAGCATAACTGATCCTCCCTTTCTGCCATTATAATCCTGGTACTTATTAAGCTTTTTTTTTTTTGTTCCCAGGAGCACATAGTGGGTGTCTCAATTGTCAGAAAGAGTAAAACAGCACATGAAACAGGTCATACAAGTGCAGTGTCCTTTATAGAGTATGCTACTGTGCATTAACATTTCTATTGAAAAAGAGGCACCCAGAACATAGACAATATTTCTCCTTGCATAAAATACCATAGTAGAGGACTTTGGTGCACAGGACCTACAAAACCCAAGCCAGCCATGAGATACGTCCTATGGAAAGAGAGGTAAGCTCCGCAGTTTTTGTGTTCAAACATTGGATGAGAAGCCTAGATTATATTCATAGCTACCACAAGTCTCTGACATATACACATTTCATAGGACAGATTACCTTTAGACATCACAATAGGGGAAGTCAGGGGTAGAAGAAACAGTAAACACTGAGTTTAGAAATTATATCATGGAGAAAAAGAGGGAAGACCCACAAAGCACACATTTGTCTTCTGCATATATATCTGAAAGTACTACCATGCTTACAGCAAGGTTCAACTCCAAAGTCCTCAGCTCTAGATTTGTCCTCTGACAACAGTCACATCCCAGAGCATCTGCCACTGTGTTAATGAAGACAGCCACATCATGTAATGAGCCCCTGCACACCTGTGCAAGCTCTGGGAAGCAGCTGGCAAGTTCCTTCACCCACCCACAAGCTCTACATCTGCATCTATTCACTTCTTCAGCAAGGATTTGCCCCAGCCACAGTACCACCACCCTCCTGATTTTCAGCTCCTTCCTTCCTTCCTTCCACCCTCTTTAGGTGGGACTCAAGGTGCAGCAGCCATTGCCTCCCTACTCCCAGGAATTCAAGCTTCATTGCCTCACAACTATGGTACGCTGCAAGACACCAGTACTTTCTTCACAGGAGTTTTGCCATGGCAGCTGACACTGTCAGGTGGCTGTCTTTGCTAAGGTATCAGAAAAGGATGTGTGAGCATCCGAGGCAGGCAATTATAGGATGACTAGGCCATGTTAAAAAAGTTTCTTCCTAATCCTGTCAGATGCTACTTGCCTTAAGCCCTGAAGCTCTAAGATATATTGATCGCCATCTCCTTTTATCCCACACAACAGAGCTGTGTTTATTCTCAAATTCCTGGGCCATCCCTAATCCCACTCACTTGACAACCTGAGAGATCTCTGGTGGCAACAACTCCTGCTGCCCCAGTTAGGGAGAGTGTGCATATGTATTTCTCCTTTTCAAGCAACTACTAAACTTGTCAGGGGAAAAAAAGGACAGAGCATTTAACCCAGTAGCTCCATGCCTGGGCTCCTCTGGTGCTTGTGTGTGCACAAAACAGCAACCCCTGCAAAAGGTAAGGCTTTGCTGACCCCCAGAATTACTGGAAAAATCCCATCCAAGTTTCTTGAGTTATGCCAGATGATACTGAAAGGCGTGGCGGGGTAACAGAGGGCTGATCTTATCAAGCAGATTACACTTCTTTCACCTGTGCTAAGGCCACTTTTGCTTAGGGAGCTCAGAGAAGTGAAGTCATCTAGGAGGACCTTAGCTCATACCTTCCACAAGAGAAGGTTAGTTACCAACAGGATATACTTCAAACAACTACCCCATTCTTCACACTTTCCATCCCCAGCAAGGCACACAAGCAAAAATAACTTATTTCTGAGTAAGAAAACTCCACCCCAAGACTTTTACTCTTGTAACATAGATAGGCATGTTCAGGTTTCAATTTCCAACCTTCTTTTCATTAGGTGAAACTAAGATAATTACTATCTCCCATGCACATGTAATTATTTATACAGTACTGTTCTACACCAGTCACCATTTCTCTTACCTTTGGTGCTTGCTTCCACATACAGCAGCACCAGGCTGGAATTGTCCTGTTGGAAGTCTTTACTCCAACTCCAGGGCTGCAGCTGCAGACTTTCACACACTCAGTGTGATGTTTTTACATGACCCCTTGCATAACACAGGTTGTGGAATTTCATGTAGTGCTTCCTGAAGCAGCCCATAGCTTATCTGGGCATCTTTTTAAAAAAGGCCAGTCTCAAAGTTCCAAATCCCACCTCAGTCTACTGTAGCTTTCATAGGATGTAGAAATCAGTATTATTCCAGTCAAGTGCATACTATTGATTTATACGGTAGTATGATAAGATTGTCAATGATTTCTATTCCAATCTTCATGCATCCTCACACTTTTTAATTTTTTGAGAGGGAGAAGAAAGGAAAAAAGCAAAAATCACTGCTAGGTTTCGAGCAGAGAGTTTCAGACCTCTGTCCTCTTCCCTTTGCTGATTGCAGTTAATCAAGAAGCCAGTGGAGCAAGAGACCAGTCCAAACTGTTTCCTCCAAGGTGTAACTTCACATCAACGATAGCACATATTGCAGAGCTGGGGTCTTATCCAATCAGGAGGACATCACAGACAGGGCTCCTCCATCCTGTGGATTCTCTGTTTGACCCGCATGAGACAGATCCAATGCTGCTGGTCCCGCATTAATGGCTGGGGAAACCCCTCCTTGTCCTGACAGGTTGAAAACTGATGGTTTAACCTAGTCTTTGTGCTCTGCCCTCCAAGCCAGCTCCAGACCTGCAAGAGCAGTCTGTTGCTCGGATGGGAGCTGCCCTGCACCATGTTTTCCTCACTAGGTAGGAAATCCCTGCAAAGCATCTTCCTTTTCTGCACCAACTGCTTAGGAGGGAGACAATTCTCAGCTATGTCTTGGTCATTGAATGCAGGCCTCAGGGCAGATATACAGCAGGCAGAGAAGTGAAAAATTCCCCTAATAGGGCAGGTCCTGGCTTTATATAGCTGTACTTGGGACACACCTCTTCCTTCCATTCCTTTGTTTTCCCCTGAGTGCTTCCACCTGGTACCTCATCCTAAGCACAGGGGGATTTCATCAGAGGTACCAACACCACTGCCCTATCTCTCTACATTGACTGTACATGAATTGTTAGGCTGTCCTTTTGGCACAGGCTAATCTAATCCACCTGAGGACAATGACTCTTCCTCACCCTCCAACCCCACCAGTGGGGGCAATCAGGCCTTCAACAGTGATCTCCCCTCCACAGCTGAAGGCAGTCAAGGGGGCGAACTTTGAGAGAGTTGCTTTGCTTTACTCTGTTTTGATGACTGAGGCAGACAAGATGAGGGTCCCCTTCAAAGTCCCTGTTTAGTGCTTTATAAAGTAGGTTGCCTTGCTCTGCCAAGCAGATCCTCAGTCTCCCTAACTGTCCACCTTCTGCACCTTTGGGGCAATCCCCCTTAGGCTGTGCTGCCTCATTGCTGTCTGTTTAGAACACAGGGCTGGGAAAAATCACCTCTTGGCACAGGAGCATGGAGCAGCTAACATAAAGGAGCCTTGATTTCAGCATGGCTGTGACTGGCAGTCGGAGCAGGACACAGCCACAGCACCCTTGGTTGGATGTGTTTCAGAGCTGAGGACTCCTGAGTGCAATATATAGGACAATGAAGCTGAAAGAGGGAAGATATGTGCACCTGACTTATGATGTTCTCCTCTTTGGAGTCAGCAGTAAGAAGTACCTCCAGAGAGCATGTGTCTCTCTGCATTTACTGTACAGTGAATTAAGACGGCCTGCACCTTTGGCAGAGGCTAATCTAAGGTGCTTTGAATTAGGCAGTCTGAATGGAGCTTCTTCTCTCCTCCCTCAGTAATATCCTAGTGTCACCTAAATGCTACAGAAATCACATGGAAAGTTAGGTAGAGAGAGTGCATTGGAGTCACTGCCATCTGTCCGAGTATACAGCTGGGGATATCACTAATAATTTCTTCTACTGGTGCTTGAGGGGAAATAAAAAAACAAACAAGAAAAAACCCAAGTGTTTTGTAGCTTCCTGTTTGAATTAATCTCCTCTGACAAGTGCTGATTTGGGTTTGTGATTCGATCCTCCATATGTCTATCTCTATTGGTCAATTAAGTGCAGGGGGCGATTGGGAGAAGCAGTGATGCTCAGACTGATTATAAGAGGAAGCATCACAAAGAAGTTAGGACATGCAAAGCTGGCTGGCGCACTTGGCATTTGCACAGCCAAGCTGAGCATGAGGTAGCTGCTGCTTCTGCTTTTCAGGTCAAGGAGATTCTTCCTGGCTCCTAACAGAGACAAGACACAGCTGCCTGGCTGTTGACCATTTGTGAGCAAGGGGGACAGTTCCAGGGAAGGAGTGAGCAAACAAGCACAAGGAATTGTGGTGAGCGAGGGATCAAAAAATTAATAAAAGGCTACAGAAACATGAATAGTTTCTTCCATTACCCGTTCTGTAGAAAGACAAATACAACATAAGTCAAAAAGGCTATGAGTAGGGACCAGCAGAGAAAATGAGAATCAGCTTATAATAATCCAGGTTAGTATATATACGAGAAAATAAAGGGAAACCAGGACATTAAAAGAGAGGTATATTAGGAAATTGGTAATGATCAAATAAGGGCTGTGGGATATAGTGGACAGCAAATTCGGTTACAGATCTGCAATGTTCTATAGCAGCAGCAGCAAAAAAAAAGGAAAAAAGTTAACTTAATGCTGTGCTTCATCTGTGGAGAAGTCACGTCAGAAAGTAAGGAGATACTGGCCCTCTGTACAGATCTGGCAGGACAACACCTGGAATGCTGCCCTCAATTCTGGGCAACACACATTTACAGAAGATCTTGATGAGCATGGGGAATTCAGAGAAGAGCGGCAGGAAAAAAAATCTGATTAACGGTCTGAAAGCACTGACATATGAGAAGAGATTAAAATAATTAAATATGTATTGCTTGGCAAGGGGTAAGATTAACCATCTACAAGTGTGTAAATACCAAGAAGGTAGAGGAATTGTATTAAGGGGTATAAATATAAGTGTAATAGAGCAAAAGTAAACACAGACTCAATATTAAGAAAAAGAAAAAACAACTTAGCCCTGACGTTTTTTTAAATTCTCCTTGAGAAGGTGAGGCTTATTGCTTAAAGCAGCTATAGTGGCATGAAGAGGGTTGCAATCATGCTTCAGTGGCAAGTCTCTATGGAAAAAGACCCAGAGAAGAAGGTAACATTTCAGGAGTCACCAGTGATTAGGAACATCCCAAACTGGCCTGCAGACAGCTCAGCAGAACCCCAAGCTCTGGCAGAGCTACAGGCCAACTGCTATAGCAGACAGCAGCAGGGAAAGGGAATGAGAGAACAAGCTCTGCCTTCAAAGGGCACCCAGACCCCATGCTTCTTGGGTGCAAGAATTGGGCTTAGCTTCTAACCATCTTCTCCCTGCATTGTGCATCCGCTTCTTTTATTTCCACCAGCTAACCTGGGAATGTACTGGGATGCTGTTTCCCCACCGGACTGTTCCTCAAGGGCGTCTCCCGCCTCATCTTTCCATGCTGCCAGAGCCCAGCAGTGCGGCCCCACGTCAGGGAGCCAGCAGCAGAGGGGACGTTCTGCAGTGCCGCGAAAAGCGCTGCTGGCACCGCTGCAGCGAGCTCGCCAAAATTGGCCTTGTCACTTTAAATACATTAGACAATAAATCATCCCTCTGAGACATCCCCAAAGGAAAAACAGGGGGAAAAAATAGCACTTAAAAGCCCTTTTCTATTACAAAGCCTCTGGGGAGCTTTTAAACTTGGAGAGTTTTTTTAAGTGAATTGTATGCTTTTTCCCCCTTTGCCTGCCTTTATTATCAGTTGCTAACATTAGCCTTGCCTTCCCATGACCAAAATCTCATTCAGACTCCTTTTTTTTTTCTTCCTCCCCTTTAGTTTCTTTCCCTTTTTCTCTCTCACCCTTACATGTACACACATGAACACCCGTAATGTCCGTGTAACAAATTCTTTCCTACTCAGCATCTCCTTTTAAATTGAAATTACTCTTTGCCAATATTCCTTTACTCCATATCCCTCTCCTCTTCCCTCCATTTCCCTTCACTTCTTTGTTTTCCTCTGTATTCTCCTTTCTCATCTGTCATTCTTCATGTATGATTGTACTGAACAACCTGAACAAATTCAAACCCATTTCCCTGCTTTTAGGAGGACTGTGTAAATTTTGCACCTTGAACCTTTTTTATGAAGCGCTCTGATGGGTTTCCTTCCTTATAAAGCATATTCCCTCACCCTTGCTTTAGGAATCATCAAGCACGACTGACCTAGAAGGGCAGTGTTTTGTCTCTCTGTTAGCTCTCCAGTACCAGGTTTTCCCAGATGGACTAAGGAATAATGTTTCCTCCATTTTCCAGTGCTTAGGAAGTCAAGCATGACCATGCAACCAAATCTCCCACGTAATGCTTAAAGGGTTCTCCTGCCTACTGCTTTTATTTGGCTTTAAAACCTTTATCATTAAAATCTTGAGCAATCAGTCCAGTCTGGTTGTATGCCTTTCTAGAGCTGTATGGGAGAAGTGGGTAGCATTTTCCAGCTAAAGCAAGGATTTTACATCTTCAGTCATATATGCGGGTTGCATGTTGGAAAAGAAAGGGGGAACATAAGGTAAGTAAGGGCAAATTTCAGGAAGTTGCAACTCTGAAACAAGCTGATGATTTTCCACAGGCACTGTGCTGGGAACCAAAATACACCTGTCAACATTCAGCTATCATAAAGCAACTCTTATGCCACAGCTGACCTAGCAGAATCCTGCACAGATGCTATGAGGTAATTTTGTTTTGTTGCATCTAAGACTTACCCAACCCATTTCCCACCAAGCTGGCCCATTATACTGCAGCACAGGGGAGACCCTGTCAGTGATCAGTGCACATTGGCATGGGTAGCAGCAGCTATTCCAATTGACTGTTCCTTGCTCTGTTTTATTCTTGTTCCTACAGGTGCAAACCCAAGGTGACCTTGCAATTTTCAGTTCCCCACCGCTGCCACCCAAGTGCCAACATCATCATGGTCAAAAATGTGACTTCTAGAAAACCACAACAGAGCCTAGTAGAAGACAGCAGGCTGACTAATAATGGAGCTAACCAACTTTATCACTGGTTACCAATGTCCTGATGAGCAAGTGGCTGTGTGGTACTGAGTTGCCAGCTGACGTTAAACCACGACACCCAATAAGGCACCTCTCTAAGCAGCAAAAAACATGGTATTTTTTATCACTAGTGATAGTGAGACAGTCAAGGCAGCAGAAGCAAACACACTTGTTAGCTCAGTCATTTGCATTGTGTTGGATTTTCCCCTTATTGGAATGAATTAAAAAAGGATCAGGAATCACAACCATTAGTTGGCCCCACATGATAAATTGAACAGGCTGCAGCCTGGAGAAGAGGCAAAGAAAAAGGAGGTGGAAAGAGAAGTAGAAACCATTACGTTGACACCCTGCAGCTTCCTGGTCTCCTCAGGGGTCAATACACATGCTTAGAAGCCAATGGGCAAAATGCTCATCTCTAGCCCATGCCTCCCCACTCTCCCCAATCTCTTCACAGCCGCAGACCAAGGGAACAAATATCAGCCCCAGAATAGCCAGGGAAAGGGTGTGGAACGCATAAACGTGGAATACTAAAGCCTGTGTGAAAGGAAATGCTACGTCCTGGGCGTTTGTTCAGGGAAGTGGGAGGTGGGGATGGAAATGAAAGGTCTATGTTCTCCCTAATCATTTCCGCCACAAAAAGGGAGAGAGTGCTGCGACATACACCAGTGGATCGCAGCCATTAGAAATGAACCACTGGTGGCTGGCAAATTGTAAATTAGAGAGCCAGAGTGAGAAGAAAGAAAATCAAAGGGGGGACGAGGTCGTGTTTTATTTCACTTGTAGCGCTTTTCAAATTCAGCCCTAACCAAACCTGATTAAAGTAAATCCCTTTTTTACGGCCTGTGGAGTCTATAAGATTATGGTGTTAATGGAAGTGTGATTCGATCCGTCAGTAATGGTGCATGTCGGGGCCCAGGCGCCTCAGACAAGTCCATTTTTTCAGATGTATTTATTGTTTTTCCCCCCCCCTCCTTTCTGTTCTCTGCATTGCAGTGTTTAATTGAACAGTTTAAAGTGATTCTTCTTCAAGGCCCATTAATTGATTTTATTTGTGTATTCTCCAGGGGTCAAGGGGGAAATATAAAATAAAACATAAGCTCCAGGTCTGAGTTTGTCACAGTTCCCACCTTCCCACAAACATAAAGCACATTTCATCTTTAGCATTTTAGATTTCTTCTCTTCCCACTCTCATTTCGCTGCCACTAGCGCTCTTAGATGTTAGTTTCTGTGTTTCCCTTTCCCCTTGCTTATTTCTAAAATTTGCCACTGTTATTGAGAGCACAAGGTAGCAATCTCCCTCTGTTTCTTCTCCTATGCAACAACCACTACATCAGTTTTAAAATGCCCTTTGGCTTTCAGGGTCTCCAAATGACATCCCCTGCCCCAAGCTGAGCAGAGGGGAGGGCACTAACTTACACCAGTGGTCCTTGAAGCTCAGGTCATTTCCTCTACAACTGGAGGTGATTTTTGTGAGCTTCTTAGAAAACACTCCCTGAGGAGTCTGCCTCTTTCATACTACTAGTCCAACAGGGCACATGAGCCTCTGTGTGACAGACAAAAGCTGCTTCTTTCTGCCACTTGATCTGCAAGGGGACACTGTTTCCTTCTCAACCTTCCCAACACTCAGCATAAGGTAACTGGCTGCTCCAAACAAATATATATTGAGCTGGCTTTGTTTACTTCAGATACTGCAAAGCCATTTGTTTCCTTCAGCTCCCAGCTCCCTAAAGCTGGCCCCAAATACAATTTTTTTTCAGATTCGCCTTGCTGAAGCCTTACTCTGCTCTCATGCTGTTCTTCTGTAGTAGGTGCATTTCTTTTAACAGAGTTATCAGAACACAAGGGTTTTCTTTTAATATTATTTTTAAATCACAAAATACGCCAGGGAAGTTTTCATCCTCCCACTCACCTCACTCAGATCTTGTCTACAAACTGCCTCTGGATTAATGCAAGGAAAAAGACACTTTTCCTGTTCTTTCCATCCTCTGATTGACATGGTCTGGGTGACAGATCATTGCCACAGCCAGGGCAGTTCTTTGGGGGTGCAGCCTTACCAATCAGTTTCACGCAATCCTGAGTCTGTTTCTGAAATTTGGTACCACATAACATACTGGATGGGACCAAATCCAAGATAAACCTCTTACCAGTGGGCTTCTTGTTCTGTCTGCTCTTGGCTGCAGAGAAAAATTCCATTCTATACTACAGATTATGGAGAAGTTACGGAGGCAGAATGTAATTACCCAAGAGTGGAACTTTGCCTTACTCCCTTTACTCTTATGACAAGTACTATGGCATCTTTAAGCAGGGAGAATTTCAAATTTACGTCTGAAATCATGGTAAGGGAGGATTCACTAACATTGTGCAGGGGAAGAGGTAATGGTAAAGGCAAAAGAAAAGCTCCCCCTGCTAACTCATCAGCAATCTTCTACTCTAAGCTAAGCTTTCCATGGAAGGTTGAAAATACAAATCCTGAGCAAGTTATGTCTCTATTGAGCTCCTGCGCTCTGACCAGAATAAAAGCTATGTACCTGGAGATGCATTCAGACCTGTGGCATTGCTCCCCATTGTCACTGAACTGAAGTTTCCTGGACTGACAGTTTATGGATGAGCAGGTACTTGCTCTTTTTACTAGACAGAGGGACATTACTGGGAGGCAAATATGCTCACCTGGTTACTTCTAGGAAACATTTACCACTGTGTCATGGTCTTCTCCAGTTATCCTCATCTTCTGGCTCTGGTTTCACACGTACATTTGGAACCACCATCTTATCTTTTCAGTTACTTCACTACCTTCTTTCTTGCTCTGCTTAGATATGCTCTCTTGAGATATCTCTAATGTCTCTGCTGAGATATTCTTCTCAACATCTCTGGCTGGTGATTAGCCTTCTAAAGCAAATGGGGCCACCTCACTTTCTTAAAGATTAGCAAGACAGTATCCTTGTAAGATGAGCTCCCTATATTTGGAAGTATGATGATTTTTGGAATAAGGAAAAGAAGTTCTCTTGAGAAGTCTGATCAGCTGTGATCTAAGTGTAAAACATTATCTATAATTTTGCTGTCTGCAGAGACCTGTGTCCATGGTACAGAGGTCTATACTGTAGCTCTTAACCCTAGACAGTAATCTTCTAAACTTTCAGTCACATCCAGATTCTGTCAAACATGATTAAAATAAAATTTCCTCTGTGCATACACATGCAAATATGTGCAGCATTCTCCCCATGTTCTCATGTCAAGATTGAGCACCCTACAATTTCATTATCATCTGAATTCAAAGGATTCATCTCCTCCTCAAGAGCTTTCATCCTGATCCATCTTGGTGTCTCTTAGCAGGGGTTTTACTCTTTGTATTTCAGCTATAATTTCATTTCAGCATAACCTTGACCTGCCCATGCTACCAGAGCAGTTCTCCTTCGCCTAATTGTTCACCCTCCCCCATATACATATGAAAATCGGTGTCCTCCCTTAGCTAATATAATACAAAGGAATCAATCTGTCAGGCACACATACCCACGCAGCCTCAGCAAATTAACCTTGCAGAGTAATTAGGGCAAGCGCCATGGTGTTGGTATCATGGCCTCATTTTGCTGCTAGAAGCATTAAAAAACTACCATAGCACAGCTACCAGTTAAAATCAATAGTCCACTGTATCAATAGGAATAAAGCTAACCGAGTTCTTCCTTGCTCCCATGTTGGGCCATAAGGGTGTATGGATGAGTCTGGAGGTTCTGGAGGTCCCCCTTGTCACAGCTTTGATGGAGACCAGACTTGAAGAATGGGTGCTTTTCAGTGGAGGCAAGAGGCTCTCAGAGGCTCCAGCAGAGGACAGATTTACTGGGGAAGATCATAAGAAGTTGCCAAACAGTCTTTCCAGGCCTGTCATGGCCTAGGAGCTGAAGAAGTCAGACAGTTTCTATTTGCATTGCATAATTGGCGGAGCCTGTCACAACACTGCAAAAGCCAGCTGCTGCTTTCTGCTCAGTGCTAATTCCACCTGATTTATTTAATATTGTAATGGATATAATCCTCTCTTCCCACCCCTTCCCCACACACTTAGCCAGCAGTTAGAAAGAGCAGACACTGCAGACAAACCTTCACAAGCAGGTGGTGTGGAGCGCCTTGGCTCTTCCGGTGACTGAGCAGCTTGGTGCTGTGCTCCAGAGACAGCAGTGGGATGCGTGCCGGGGAAATGCAGCCATGCACACAGTTTTCTCACACCTAAAGGAGGCTTGCAGATCTGCAGAGATGTCAAATGTGCAGATGAACAGGTGTGACCACAGGTCAGAGCATAGCACTGTAGGAACCCAGATTTCAGGTAGACCAGGAGAGATTTAAAGAGATGTTGCAAGGAATTAGAGAGGTGCAAAGGGATGAAAAGGGAAGATACTCAAGAAGTACGGTAAAATAAAGCCAACTTGCTTTACTCAAGCAAAGATGGCAGCAGAGATGGTGGATAAGGACACAGCATCTACAGAGACAACTGGTGAAGAACATCAGGAAAATCTGCTGGCAGATCTCTAACTTCTTATTCCCACTGAAAAAACAATAAAAGCCAATACAACTGTAATCCAACAGTGGCCAAGCCAGGGGGAGCAGCATCTGAAAATCAAAAAGCCCTGGAAGGACAGTAACTTCTGACAAAATTTGGCAATCATTTAGCCATTTGAGTCTTCTGCCCTGACAAAGGGCAAGTGGGTAAAGCCAATAAGATAATGAGTTCTGCCGGATGATAATGGCTTCAAGAGCTGGACCAAAGTCTGAGCTTTTGAGAGGATAAATCAGACTGTGGCTATGAGCAACAGCAACAATCACAACTATGGAAAGAAGCAAAAGCAAAGGGAATGGTGCAGCATCTAGGGATTGCATCTAGAGGAAGGAAGGAAGTCTGATACTCCTAGCCTCTCTTTGCCAGGGCAAGACCAAAAGAAGACATGTAACCTAGGCTTTCACTCAACAGCAGAATCAATACTGGTTTCAAATTGGACTTTATAATCATGCTCAGTGAGAACTCTGACAGGATGCTTAGAGAATGAGGTAGCATTCAGGAGAGCTGCTTTAGTGTCACCGTTGTAGGGAACTGATATAAAAGATGAGAAAGGAGACTGGAAACTGTTGAGAGACAGAGAGGTTTAACGAACAGAGGATGAGCCAGACAGAAGGAACCAAGAGGTCTCAGGATGTGGAGGACGAATGTTGCTCCACATAAAATAAGTGTGACAAGTTTTTGCTGGCTCTGGAAACATTTAATTTGCTACTCCCACCATGGAAATGGCTGGTTATCCCTAGACAATTTGAGCCCTTATGTTTTATGCCAAATTCTGCTAACTGACCTGATTTCAGAGCCCATGACAACCAAGAAGTTGCAGAAGGTGGCTGCAGTTCAGCAGACAGTCTGCCTCATAATACACTACCACCATTTTCAGCTTGTAAATTGTTTAGACAGATACTTTCATGAAATTAATCTGTGCCCAAACACACAGAAGAAAAGTTCTCTTTAGAGCATCACATACTGTTAGAGTTGTTAAGTGGTTGGTCAAATTCAAATATTTTTCTTCCTGCCCATCTTAACTGTGTGTTTTCCAAAATTCAGAATAATTAATCTCCAATACATGCAACGGTGGCTGTGCATAGGAACTATCATTGGTGCACAAGCCATGATACTGAAGGTACACTGTCATCCAGATGAGCAGCCACCTGGAGCAGACAGATGGAGATGAAGGGAGGAGGGATAAAAGCCAGTTAAGTGAATGGTTTCATTAGGCTGCAAGGAGGAAGGAAAGTGTGTAGAAATGAGAATCAAGAGTTTTTAGACACTATCAACATGGCAGTGAGTTTGTATAACTTAGTGGAAACAAGGACCTTTGCCCTATCCTGATGAAAAGTTTTGCTGGTCTCCTACCAAGAAAGAAATAGTGGTGTAGTAACATCCTGACTTTATCTTTCTCCCTGATCCTTTGGAAGGGCCTAGGGAAAGACATGCTCACCCCTCCCTTCCCCAACCCATCCCTTAAAAAAGACATAGAGTACTCTGGGGCAAGTCTTCAGGGAATTAGTTAATTTAGATCCCCAGCCAGGGTGGAGAGGCTCAGTAAAACTGCTAGTCTCTCATATTAATACCAAGTCTTTGAATATTAATCTCAGGCTCTCAGTGACCTGGAACACCAGCTATGCTAACAACAAACTTAAAGTCACTAAGACGACTAAGTGTGAAACCAGATTTAAAGATTTAGCAGCTATTCTCAGCAGCCTCCTGTTTAGGCAAAACACGTCAAAGGCATTTGGAAACTACTGAGAGGTGCCTGGAATGGTAGCTGATTTCATGGCTGACAATGAAAAGCAGAGCAAGGGGCTTATCTCCAAGATAGAAGTGAGCAGAGGGAAAACTGCCACCAGCTACAGTAAAGGGCTGATCAGACTTCCCCAGTGAAAACACTGCTCCCTCTGTCAGTAGCACCTGCCCCATCCTCCTCCAGAAAATGCATTTCAAAGGAAGGAGGGAAGGAATTTGAAGTGGTGAAGAAATCAGAGGTAGAGGACTGTCACTGGGAATCTCAATATTTGCAGGACCTCTGTCCACCCACCTGCTTCCTCTACCCATTACAGCTCTCAGACACTCCAATCTGCTCAGGTAATGGCTGGACGAAACAGATTTCCTGTCCTCAGATCTGCTGCCGCTCTTGAGTTTGCAGCAGACATTTTGTAATCAGAGAGTCTGTCATGAGAGACAAGAGACTTTAGTAGAAAAGAAAAGTTAATTGCGGAACAAGGGATTTAAAATCTGTGCAAAGGGGGATAATAAAAGAAACAATTATGGAGTTTAACCACTGCTGCTGGCATGGTGTTGAATGTCATTTGTCCTTAGCTACACTGATATAGTTAAACAGTGCACACTCAAGGCTGATGTTTCGGTTTGCTGGTGATTTTGGAATGTCAGCAAAAGTTTTGTTTCAAACTAAACCAAATAATTTTTTTTCTATTTC
Source organism: Neopelma chrysocephalum (assembly GCF_003984885.1). Taxonomy (NCBI): domain Eukaryota; kingdom Metazoa; phylum Chordata; class Aves; order Passeriformes; family Pipridae; genus Neopelma; species Neopelma chrysocephalum. Next base: position 13,386,760 of record NW_020897715.1, read on the forward strand.
AGGCATTTAATTAAAAATGATTAGAGGTTTTATTTTAAAGAGAAATTGCTTCCAATTGACACAAACCCAAGAATTACTTTTTTTTTTTGAAAATGGGAAAATGGAACATTTTGATTTTGGAGGAATTTGGGGATACTACTTTGAGAGCTGTCAAAATAGACACAAAAGCTGCTATGTAGTCAGCATTTATTACGCTGCTTTATTCTGTATGCATTCAGATACAAACCCAGCTGAGGCCGTAACAGTCCATTTTCACAAAGCAGATTTAGGGCCGTGTTTATTTTGCCTTTCATGCACATTTCTAAAGGCGTATTTACTAAGCAGAAGTGTGAGAAACTACTTCTTGACCTGAAGCATCTACAGCTGGCTGGAGGAAGCAAAACTTCCCCTACACTTGCTCCAAGCAATTACTAGTGGTATGGCATTACAAGGATTATATTGTAGCATTTCTACTATAACCTGCTACAGGGAGCAACTCAGGGCCGCTCTGCCTCCCCAAGTGGCATTAGGGAAACACAGCTTGAGTACTGTGCCTTTCATAGAGGGAACTGGCAATCTATTTCCTGTATTGATGTATGGCAGAAACCATCTCAAGCAGTTTGGGACTCCATCTACACACAGAGCTGCAATTGCTTTGTCCCTCAGCAAAGGAAAGGCAGAGAGATTTACTCACTGACTGAACTCCAACATGACATATACACATCTGACTGTAACTTTCTCGCAGTTGTATTTTACTCCCCCAAAAGAGAAACTCAGGTAGAAATGACCTGAATTCTATTTGCTCGGATGAGGCTGTTCCTTGAGATGCCTTGCTCTCCAACCTAAGACTAAACAAAAAGGGCAGTGGTTTGAAAAGGATTCACCTGAAATTAAGCAGATAGTGCAGAGAGATGAATTTCAGAAATGCTGAGTTCTCACAGCTACTGCTCCTTATAGTATCATTTGGGTGTAAATGCAATAGGAATAATATGGCAGGTGGAGGGATGTTGGACCCGGGAGGGCAATACCCAAGACTTTACCATCAGTGCTTGCAGGAACAATAGAGATGCCTTAGTAAGTAGGATAATACACAATGAGTTCTGAATCAGTCTGTGTTGATGCTTAGGAAATTCAGAATAAAACAATTCTTTATTATAATTTAATTGGTCTTCATAACACCAAACAACCTAACCAGAACATTTTCATAGCTGAAAACCACCTTCATGTAAAGAGAAATTTTTTGTCATTCTAGTTTTTACAGAAACTGCCAAAGAAGGGCAGGGAAAGCAAGTTGGTTAAAGCTTCACCAGCAGATTTACGGAGATTATTGGAAATGAAAGATCCTGTGCAAAGCCATCAAAGTAGGAGGGTCTGGGTGGACTGGATCTGTTCTATGGCTCAGCTACTTCTGGCCAGCCCCTGATGAAGAGAGGGTGAACAAGGATGACAACTACAACTATGACAGTGTGCTCCATCCAAAGGACTGAGTGCTCTTGAACACAGCCAAGCTCTTGCCACCATAAATCCCTGTTGTTAACACCTCCATCTGATCTGCAAAGGAGGACCCAAGAGTGCCATCATACTCTGGACTCATAAGAAGCAGACGCAGGTAGTGAAGCAGACCGTAAGCCAAATTATGCCCATTCAGAGGCAGAAAAAGTTAACTGGGGAGTTAAGAGCTCATTTCTTACTGTGTAAGTTGGGGACTAGTCTGCCAAAAGGAGGATGTTATGCTAGACAGCTTCTGATTCAGACACATTCTGCAACACCTGTGTTTGTCAGGGAAAAGTATCCTTTTGACTGATACTTTTGCTTTTGCCCCATTCTTCTCTACTTGAAGATGAACTCTGTAAATAATTCAAGTGCATCCCTGACTGGCTGTTACTGTCCCAAGGTCTTCCTCCCATCAGTATTCTCCAAGAGGAAGCGTACTTCTTTCCTCTCATAATGCACTAACTTTTTCATTGCTTCTTTATGCTCACTTCTCACCAATCTAAATAATGGATCAATTGAGGTTTTATTCTTTGCTTTAATTAGGTCTTGAATTTTGAGAGTATTTTACTGTAATTACTTCATTAAACGTGAACTGAAAAGCAAAAAACCTTCCAAAACAAAGAAAGCTCTGTTTGTGCTCTTCTATCATTTTTTTAATGACACATAAAGGCAGGCTCAAAATTTTAATCGGGTATGGAGTTTTTCTCTCAGTTCATTGTATGGGTAAATACTGACAGCCTGTGCTCACTGTTTCAAACCAGCAGAGAGAAAGAAAGAGAGACACAGAAGGGCAAAATACAGCTATGGACCAACTCGGTCAGTCAGACTATTCTTCAGTGGCCTCAGTATATTATTACTGTTGTCACTACACACACACCTAATTCGTATGTGATTGCCTATGCCCTGGATGCTTTATTTCAGGTCAAAACAGTAGGCTATAGAGGTACCTAAGTTACATCTTCCTTTCTTTTAGTGGGAACAAGATGTCAGAAAAAAAAACCAGTATCACAACTTCCTACCAAGTCCCCATCACACCAGGGTAATTTCTCACTGATTGACTCCTCAGATTTTAAAACCCTTCTCCACTAGTTGGCAACTGTATGATGCCCAAGGTAAAAGAGAGCATCAAATCACAAAGCTTGTATTCATGGGGAGGCAAGTGGGAAAGAGAAGGTGCAGGGAGAAGGGCATTAGACTGAAACTGGAGCAACAGCTTCTTCACACTTGGGAAGTCCAGGGTCAAAGTCTGGTTAAGTCAAGAGAAGTTTCTCCACTTGGGCACCTCTCAACTTGATATTGAAAGTCTGGTTCCTCACACTTGTTAAATACTCCTTGATTATTTGTTTTACTGTGGGGAAGGGGATGGGGAAAGAGGGCATGATAGAGGGGGAAGATTGAGTCTGATTTTCCCACGCTACAATTTCACTCAAATTCAGAAATGGAACACTTTAAAATCTTAATTTTTCCAAAAAAAACCAGGGAAGCAGAAATGTGCATTTTCAGGATGCTGTCACACAGCATCCTATATCTTTTTATAAAGATTCTTTATAAAACAAGTCAATAGCATGAGAAGGAAGAGGATTGCTATGCAGTGCATTTTAAAATCATAGAAATCCCCCTCACAATTGTTCCTTCTCCCCATTCCCCTGAGACTTCTAACTTGGATAACAAACTAAGATGCAACCAGGAAAACATACATCTAATGCATCCAGATTGTTTCAGATCTGGATTTGTACAGCCCCTAGCACAAAAAGATTAATTCACTTGAAGATTAATTGTTTTAAGCACTTATGCCAAACCAGCAAGAAGCAAGAATAATTGCAATCTGAAAAATCAAGAGGATCTGTGGAGAAGTACAGGGAGATTCTGCAATGCTATAAATCTCAGGATTCAGGTCTTAAAGTTATATTGTGTAATAATGGTAACAACAGAGCAAGGTGTTTTATGTATAATTTGATAAAGCATCCCACCCTAAACTTCTAATAGCACAAATCCAGTGGTGTTAGGTGAAAAGGTCCTGCCAGCTCCCAGTCCACCTCTGACACTGGCCACAAGCAAATGCCCTAAGAAAGGGCTATAAAAAACCCTGACAAAAATACATCAATGTTTCTCCCTAGTATATTCTCCCAGCATACAGCAGTGTAAAGCTTAGGGACTTCCTGAGCCAATGTTTACCTATATATTTGAGTTTAATAGCCCTTGATGGACTATTCCATGCACTCTCTAATCCTTTTTTGAACCCATTCTTACTTCTGGCCTCCCAGACAACCCGTGGTGACAATTTCCCTACTTAATTGTATAGAGAATGTATAATACAATGTGAATATCACAACTAAATGAAGGCTAGAGGGGAAAATGATAAGTCTGTGAGCAGGATGAGAAAGAGAAGGGGAGGAAATATTTTGCATGATTAAAGGGGATATGATAAGGAGTGACAGGCTGAAATTATATTCAGCTCAAAGAACAGAAAAGATCTTAGTCTGTTGGGTAGTTATATATGCTCCCAGTGGATGTGTTGATAATTCCACCTTAAACTGGACAGGATAATTCACTCATCTGCCAGCAATACCTGGGGCTATCCTGTTCTGGAAGGAACAGCTAACAGTCTGGATATAAGAACTATTTTTCAAGCTTAGAATAAATTCTTACAAAGTTAAACCCAAATTTTTAAAGAAGGAAAGTTTTCTAAAGAGAAGTCTTGGACAGAATTCCTATCTGCTGTGAAGGAGAAGGGAGAAAGCTATTACATTTAATATTGTGGATGGGTTGCAGGCTGGGAAAGGCTGTTTCTGGCCTTACAGAGAAGAGGCATGTGGTACAGATTATTGTGGGATGACTGATGCCAAAGGCTCTTCACAAGGCTGCGTTAGATGCTGTTTTTCTTAATATGTTCGCTCCGCTCTGTTGCGTGGTTGGTAAATTTTTGTTAGTCAAACTGGCCAAGAGGGAGCTGAATTAGTACAGAGAGAGGATTGATGTGGCTACCGCGGCTGAGACCAGAAACATACATACGCATATGTGTGCAATCACACACACATAAATTTAAATCCAGCCTGTTAAGTAAGGAGGAGTAGAGAATAAGAAATTTTAGACTTCTGCTTATAGAAGGGTTCTTCATCTGTCTCTGTGAAGTTATTTAGAAGAGAAAAAATAAAACAACTAAAAAAAAAGAGGAACAAATCTCAATTTTTCTGAAACCTCAGTATTGGAGCCAATGGACTCATTAAATTCTTCACAGCTTCCATACATTCTGAAAGGCATGCCTATCCCACAGATAGTGCTGGGGGAAGATGTTCCCAAGGTTTTCACAATCCTTATGAATGTTAAGCTCCTGATCAGCTTATCTGACTCTCCTGGATCCCATCCTGGAGGTACTGTGGCCTAGAGGCCACAGGTTAAATTACTCTCAGTGTCCCACTAAGCCCATGGCCCCTAATGCAGAGTCTGACAAAAAAAGGGGGTCAGTTTGAAATGCTGGATTTCCTGATGTGAATGCCTGCCCATCAGAACCAGATGGAAATGACCAACTCATTTTGTATCCCATAGGTTGCTGCATGGTAGCAGCTTCCAAGACTGCTGAGCTGGGCAGGATTCAAACTGGCAAGCAATACTGCTATACAATGGCTTTCCATTTCACCTCTGAAGGAAAAATTATCTAAAGTGGTTCTGCTTAAATCAGAGCTCACTTCTACCCCCCTCCCCCTTCTCCACCATATTTCAGGACTGAGTGTGACATCTGGCATGACACATGGGGAACCTGCAATCCAGAGAACTCATCCATCTTTATAAGTGAAGGACATCCATATATATCAACATAGCCTAGGAAAGACTTGCAGCAGGAGAATCCAGCAACTTACCCAGGCACTCTGCATATTTTATGAATGTCAGCATCTAAACTACCTCAGCCAGTGGAAAAACAAAGCCCATCAAAGTGGCCTTGAGGGCACTGACTTGGGCAGCAGAAACAAGTATTTCTGTGAGAGGAGACTATCACTGTTTCATTCTTCTCCTTTCCCCCATGCTTCCTGGTACCTCCACAACTGCAGTGATCCACAGTTCTGCCTTCATTTACGGAAGGAGGCAAGGCAAGCCACCAGCTAGTGTGCTCCCTGTGCTGTGTTCCTGTAGCCATTCTGCATGTGCTGGACTCACAGGGCTCAGTGAAGGATGCCTTAAACCCATGTCCGCTGCAGCTCTTGGTGCATCTCTATCTTATTCTGCATCTCCCTTTGCAATCCATGTCCCACATCCACCTGCAAAGCCAAGTCCTTGCTCTTCTGACCCACTTCAGACCTCGTCACTCTTGCTATTGTTACAAACTATTACAGGTTGCTGTTCCAAAGTCATCTTTTCCTCCTTGGTTACACACAGCAGCTCTGGGAGGACAAGGAACGCTTAAAGACCAGGAAAGCTGAAAATACTATCATTGGTGTATTTTCCTGTTGAGCAAATAAGACACACAGGCAAATATTGCTATTTCTTTGAAACATTTAGAAGCCTGACTGAGCATAAAGAATGTCAGGTCAGGGCAAGCCATGCCAGCCTACTTCCAGTTGAACATCCACACACAACAGCAGAGAGCAGCTGTGGTGAATTCAGCCGAGGGAATTCTACTGTCTCGTTCTCCTTATATTCAAAACCAGAACAAAATAAGGGTCTATTCTCCAAAAAAATCCTCTCTGGCCAAGACCTGGGGAAGACAAGATGAATTAATATCCCATCGGTCAGTAAATGTGGAGGTGGTTTCTCTGCAAGGGGCCAAAATTTGAAGTTCCTGTGAAGCTCTTAAGATTCTGTAGATGTGGGAGCCATTTGGACAGGAGAGCAAACTATTTATGTAACACACACTCCAGGCTTGCATCCAAAATGCTGGCCTTTGATCAGAAAAAGACATTATCCCAAGCCAACCTTACAAACACCAGCAAGAGTGCCAGCGTGGCCAGATGGTGCTCGGGTACCACTGCAGCCCCCTGGACTGATTCCCTTGCAAACACTGGCAACTGTGATGGGCAAGGATGTACCCTCCCTCCCAATCGCTCCCTTCATAAATCCAGCAAGGTGTGCCAACTTTCCCCAGCAGCATCAGGCGCTTCTGCAGCTCCCTACTACTCCTCTCACAAGCAAGCTGCCAGTGGGCCCTCACAGTGCCAAATATTGCTGCATCTTCCAAACTGCTTCCCTCTCAAGCACTGGCAAAGGTGCTACGACAGTGTCACTAGTGATATGCTCCTTCTTATCCTTTCCATTGCAAGTGCCAACAGTGATGCCAAGGTACTCAAATTGTGCCAGACATCAATAAAGATGCTTTGCAATAATATAATACCTTCTTGCAAGAAATGGCAAAGAGGCCCAAGTGTCCAGATGGTGCTCTAATGACCTTCCTGTGCCCTTTATGGCTCCTTGGCAAGGATATCAAGCTGCCCAGAGTAACCCTACAAATCTTTGAGGGACTCCCTAATCAGAAGAAAAAGAGTACCTCAGTGCTCCTGGCAGGTAGTTTCTCTTACTCATATGTAATTCACAGCTATCTACAAGTTTATAAGCAACTGCTCTTACAATATTACTACTATCTCCTCCATCTTCACCACCAGGAGAGCTGCCCTGAGGAAAACTTCTGATGTACACAGGCGATATCTCTAAATGCTATAACACAAACCAGTGCTGGTAAATTGACCCTCTTCACCTGCCTGTTTACTGTGATAGGTTTTGGAGGCACAGTGTGTTCCAGTAGCCCAGTGCACCCACTAGCAGGCCATTAATGCCAAATACTTAGGAGTTTGGTACACGTATAAAGAAGGGAAAAGAAATCTTGCCCTAAGTGGTGTCTTAAAGAGCTTACACTAATTTAAAACTTATGCTCTTCCCACTCTCTTCCTGCCATTGCTGTATATTCTTCATTGACCCACAAAGCAAAAGTGAGCTTCGGCAAGCTAAGAGTAGAGAATCAGATTTTTTCTAATACCATCACCTGAAAGCATTGTCCCTGTTTTCCTTCAGAGATACCACTTGGCCTCTTTGGCCAGCTACAGACCTATGGCCCTCCCACTTGTAAAGGAAAACACTGACAGAAGATGAAAGGCTGCTTCTGTGCTCTAAATGCCTCATACTTTGATTAAAAATGTTTTTGTCAATTAGGGATTGATTTTTGCTGTTCATTAAAGTGATGGATGTCAGTGCTGACGGAGGTGATATTTTACCCTGTGGTGGCCTGCTGTACAGATGGGTAGGAGAAGCCGCAGGCTCCAGTTTGCTTGAATGGAGTTGATGACCAGGACTGGGATAAAATAGGCCAGTCAGAGGATGGAGAAATGAGTGCTACAGAGCTCAGGGAGGAGCAGGGGGAAGCTCTCATGGCAGAGTTTTGTAGTCAGTCCTTACCACTTTATCTTTCTGAAAGCACAGTAGATGCTGAAGATAGATTTTAAGTAGAGCTGGAGACTTTTTTTTTTTTGGACAGTTACACAGCAAGAATGAAGATATGGATTGTATAGATGCCACAAGCTGGTAAGTTTTTACATGCAGGTCGTGTAAAATTTCCCCAACTCAAGCTGAGCTTCTCCTCTAGGAACTCACATTGAGTCCTGCCTGATACTACCATCAAAAGGACATTCTCTGAGAGGAAGAAAGGGCTGTCCTTAAGCTGCATGGGATAGGTTCAACCCAAGATATCATTTCCATGTGAAAATCCAAGAGCTTCCAATGCATAATCAAGGGCTGTAGCAAATTTTCCAAAAATTAATCTACTTTCACAGTTCACTTTTTGCAGGACAGGGGCTACACATTACTTGTGTTGCTACCCAAGAGGGTAAGACAGAGAGTCACCAGGAGCCACAATATTTTCCAATGCTGTACCTGACTTGCTTTTGGCAGTATTAGCCCACGCCATGTGGAGGAGAAAAACCAGGAGCCGCTACATGAAATAATAGTGGAGTCAGACCATCTACTGGAAGTAGCAGGGCACACACAAATATGACATTTCCCTGGGGCTGGATCTCAAATATCTGCAGAAGAGAGCTTGGGCATCCACACATCTTCTAAACTAAGATACAGACCACTGACAATCCAGCTGGATTTTACAGATTTTTGCAACCTACTGCACATCCATCCATGCTTTTGCAGGCATGGAAACAGAAAGAAATGTGACTCTGCCCCAGAAGAGAGTCCTGATGCAGCAGGAATTCAAAAGCACAATTCAGTGGCTCCACAACAGTCCCCATAGGAAATGTCCCACTCTCCAAGTAAGCCATGTGGGACTAGAAGCTACATCAGACCTTACAGCAGCTTCACTCTTTGCTGTGGCAATAGCAGGAGGATTCGGGTGTAGCGAGTATTATGATTACATTAAATGGGCTGAATAGTGCCCTTTACACCATGCTGTCCTCCCACCTTCAGCAGGGACATAGGGCAGCCACAGAGCACTCACTAATGCAGAACCAGGGGCTGAAACACAGCTCTGCAAAAACTCACCTGCTCCCTTTCCCCGTTGAAATCTGTTTCTGTAGGTCCTCCATCTCCCTCAAGTTCCAGTTTTAGATACAAACTGTGTGTGCACATATAAAACACACAGGCACACAGACACATATATTTGTATGCTGATGAGATCGTTAAATTTATCAGCTCTCCAATTCATTTGAGGTTCGTTATGGAGCTGCAGCGCTGCTCCTTTCATCTGGAAATGGAAAGGGAGTGGCCTTTACCCCTTTCTTGAAATTAAAGCGAAATGGGTACCACTTTATTTTAAGTGCCCATTAACTAAAGCGTAACTGAAACCAAGTTACAATGGATGCCTCAGGGGAATGTACATAGGAGACACACCCACCAACAGCAAATGGCGTCAGGCACAAAAATCAGTGGAATAAACATCAAAGCACTTCCTAGTGCAGTGATAGTTAAAAGCCTATTTTACACCCAGAAATGGGGAGAAAGTGGGTCCAAGAGCTCTTCAGTGCCTTTGAAAGACTCATTTAAGTCTTATTAAAATATTACCTGCTCTTTTTTTCTTCTTTTTTGCCTTTTACTGGATTTAAACTCTTAATTCATCTTCTGTAAATTTTTTGCACTTGGCTATTGTAAGGGGGAAAAAGACTCAATGCTGTTAGTAAAAGGATCTAATTGGTAACTTCTTTTCATCTCAGAAGCCCCCCTCCCTCCTCCTTCTCTCATTCCTTACAGGTTGGGTCATAGCAGCTTTCTTAATCTTTGGAGATTATTCTTTTGTGGTTTGATGAGACTTCACTAGACTCTTAAATCTTTTCATTTCACCTCATTTAAATATTTTGGCCAATTGCTGAAGTTAATGATGATGAATAGGATTAAGATTAAAGGCTTAAAAGGGTTAGGAGGAGGAAAAAATATATTTCATTTCCAACAATGCATACAGAAGTCTTTTTTATTTGGTGTTGTATTACCTCTCTGTTAGGGCTGTAGCTCATAGCTCTTGGCAGGTCTCTGACATGGCTGCATCTGTCTGTCTGTCTCTCTGTAACATCTCTCTTTGGCACCAAGTTCAACAGAAAAAGATCAGGACCTTTGCACTGTCTTTGCATGTGCTCTCACTTGTTCTCTGTGCTGTCTGCCTCTGCTTGTGCTCTATCTATGCTTCCCTGACTTATTCTAAACCCACGTATCTGAGTATAACCTTTCAAAGATGTCATTTAAAATAAAAAAAAGCACACATTTATGTAGACAAAATTATCCTTATCATTTTGCACAGCAATTTAGAAGACAACCAGCCAGAAACTCCTGTCTGTGCACAATACAACCCTTTTGTGAAGAAAGAAATTTTCTCCTTTATTATTCTTTTATTCCTTTCCATAAACTGATTTCCTCTGGTACAAAGTTGAAAATCCATCCTCATAGTCTCTGAAGCCACAGAAATTGGACTAAACTGGAAACCTAGCTGCAACTAAATAAGTCATATTTCCCCATCAGTCTTTTATCTTTTTTTTAAAGAAGATAATTTCACAGAAACTGCTATTCTAGGAAGCCTTAGGTTGGTTTAGACTGACTCGAGTCCCTCTGGCTTCTGTCTCAAAATCAGTGGAGAAGAGAGTTCGTGAAGTGTCTTGGATGGACAATACAAGTCGCCAAATGCAACCGGGAAATTCTCTGTTAAACCCAGCTTTGCCAGGTAAACTGTGAACTGGTGGTACTATACCCCAACAAAAACCTCTTCTCTGCTTCGGTTGAAGTAGCATGGAGAAGGTGAGTGGATGGCAGCAGTCAGTTCCTGGCACAGCATCAGGCTGGGTGAACTTGGTGCAGTACAAGACCCCTGCTCTGACAGGGTAATCTCCATGTTTATCTAGACACATCTCTTCAACCCTCAGTATTTTAAATCTAGGTCTTCTCCAACACAAACTTTTTTAATAGGTGGGGGGATGGTGAATATATTTTCCAGGCTTCAGTGAAAAAGTGGCATGAGAGGGAACATAATTTATAATGTTAAGGATTAAGAATGGCTTACTGTAGGGAACAAAGTGAGCTATGGGTCTGCTGCAGATTTCTGGCATATTGAGCAAACTGTACTAAAGCTCTAACCTAAAATATTTATAACTATATTTACTGGAGTTCATGTTAGGCTTGGTTAGGGCAGAGCAGGTCCTTTAGCAAAGGAGGAATGTGCACAGGGCTGAAGTCTGCCTGGGCTCAATAAAAGATGAGCCAGGAGGGGGATGAGAGCTGAATGGAGGGAGCTGGAAGATCATTTGGTGTTGCCTTAGGCAAAGCACTGAATCCACAAGTGACAAGTGAAGCAGCTCTTCTAACATGAGTCTAAGGATCAAGTATGAGTGTTGCCAAACTTGGCAGGGAAAAGCTAAAGAGACTTAATCACAGAATCACAGAATATTCTAAGTTGGAAGGGTCCCAAAAGGATCACTGAGTCCAACTCTTAAGTGAATGGCCCATACAGGGATCCAACCCACAACCTTGGTGGGTTTGCACTCACCATGCTTGTGCAAGGATGGACAAGTACAATGATTTGCCACTCCAGACTGAGGGCAATATATGCACAATGAAGAGGCTTCTTTCAGATCATCCTTGTACAACACCCTTACCATTTTTGTGCTTTGGCCAGCATGAGTAGAAGACCTGGAGGGGAAGCCCCACACGTGTTTGCAGTTCAGGAGAATGAGGCACCAGCAATAGAAGGATACAGCTTGTCTCCTAGATTACAGCTCAAGTAGGGGGGCCATTTCCTAGGTAAGGGGTGATATTTCCTCACTGCTGAAATGAGAGACATTTTAGAAAATCCTAGACATTGCAGGCGCTGCATAATCATTGTTCTGGCACAACGGAAAGGTGACTCTCCCAGTAGTGGTTGCTTATCTTAAATGTGTCCAGAAACATATCTTTACATTTCAGTTCTTTACATATCTTTAGTCTTAGACTCTGCACCTTCCCTAACTGCAGGGTGGGAAAATCCTAGTGTGCTCAACAAATTCAAAATCAAATGTTTTGACTGACACAATGGGCTTGAAACAAAGACTTCTAGAGATAAAAGCAGAAGGTAAAAAGAATCCAGTGGCTGCTCATCAGTGGACTGCAGAGCAGTCTGGTAACTGTGCAGGCTTTTATGGATACAGAGGCAGATTTTGAGGGGCATATGGACTAAGGGGATTGTTACTCCTTAAAACTATTCCTTAAAAGTCCTCTCCATTGCCAAGCAGAGAGGCTGGTGGAAGAACAGCTGTGATGGATATGGGGAGTGTGCAATGGCCCATCACAGCTACATCCGTTCCCAGTGCACATTTTCCATCTTCATTTGCTGCCCTAAGCATTTGTGCAGATTTGCTAAATAGTACACAGATATCATATTCTGTGGCAAAGCAGACAATCTCTTTGCAAAATGCAGTTGGGCTATAAAGGCTTTATCTGAAGTAGTGGATGAAAGAAAGGGAAAAGAAAAATGTGGTTTCTATTTTTTATTTTTCAAGATTGAGATTTTTTTAATTTTTTTTAACTGTATCCAGTATCAGTGTTTGAAAACTGTCAACAGGATCCATGTACCATTACTGAAAAAAATAAAATTAAAAGCAATTTTAAAAGATAAGAGAACAAAGATTTAATAAAGATCTGATAGTCCTTTTTTCCATACCTTTTTTCTAGAATTCAAGCCTTGAAAACTTTCAATTCAGTAAAAAGGAAAAAGGACCTAAGGATATTGCTCCAGGATTCAGGACCTTCAAAAGAGAGATATAAAAAACCATCAAAGGCAGGTGTGTGCATGCATGTGTGTGCTGCCCGTGTGTCTGTGCATGCCCCTCTCTTTCTCAGGGGCACAGCCACAGCCTGGCCCCCTGCCTCGACTCCATAATGGGTTACTGTTCCCTCTGAGCTCGCTTTTCTTCAGCCTTGGAGAAACAATCATGTCACTGAGGTTAGGGCTTCAGTTGCCCACAGCTTAAACCTGTCCAATTTTCTGAGATCTCTTGGGATGCTCTTGACCTGGGCTGCTGTGCTACTTTGCCTGAGCTTTCCCTTTAGTTATCACATATCGATTCAGCTTTTTGCAAAAAACTGGTCATAAAGAAATGTTAAAGCCAGTGAAAAAAAACAAAACACACCAAGATTCCTTTACATATGCAGAAAAACCTAAAATTTCAGAACTGTTTCACACCTAGGCAAACACATGAAACTGATGCAACTCCAAAGAAAACTAGAAAGATAAGCCAATTCCAGGACAGAGAGGTGGTTCTCATGCCTGTCTGGTTATAGGAAAGCCAAATCTACATCCCTGCTATCACTATGGCAATACAGGATCTAAACTGCATTTCCCAAATCTCCAGTAGCACAAGCTAGTACCACAAGCTGATGCCACATGCAAGTACTAGCTGCTTCATATGCAATATTCCTAAAACCCAGAATGAAAAATTATCTAGCTGATGATATGCTTATGTAAATACGCTCTCAACTTCAATAAAGTAGCACATCCCAACTAAACTAAACTAAATTAATTAGGAGTCACCGACAAACCCAAACACCCTCAGACAGCTTTTCCAACAAAAAATTCCGTTATTGCCAAGGTACTAATAAAAATGACACAAAACTTCATTTTGGTAACAACTAAAAAAACCTATCTGAGGAAGAAATGCTGGGGGATCTGTGTGTGTCTGCTCATGGCCTTATCACAGAGCTGTGCCTGCTTGTGACCTTTACTTCTTTTGGTTGTGATAAATGAATAGCCATTCACCAGGTAAACCTCACTTCAGCTGAGATTCTTTTGACAGCTATTAAATCCTATGTATTTTTTACTTTACCACTCATTTGTTACAGTGCTGTGCACATAGAAGTGGAGTGGCAGCTATGAATTCAGCAATCACCAAGGCTTGGCACTGATCAAGGTGAGTATTTTCATTCAAGCATTCTTAAGACTCTTGTCAGTGCCCGGCTGCCTCCTCACAGGCTCCCAGTAATCCCAGTGTTACTTCTTTTGAATGAGATAAAAACAGCCTTTATCGATAAAGACTACTGAAAACAAAACAGTAGGTTTTGACTGAGAATTAGGTGAGTCCAATAGTCAGGTTAATAATACCAATATGGAGACCACTCTTTGCCAGCCTGATGGAACCATTATGCATTAGGGAGCAAGAACGGACTGAGCAAGGAGGAAGAGAATCTTTCACTTTCAGAAGTGAAAGATGAAGCAGAAAGCAGCCTTAGATTTAAATCCTAGACATAGAGATCTACAGGAGAACAATCCAAAGGAAAAGATTCAAATTATTTCCATTAGCTGAGACAACCTCCCAGCCCCAATATATCTATCCTATAGCAGGAGCAAGGACACTGCAAGTAGACAAGTGGAAAGAATGAAGATAATGTTGAGCTTTGCATAAAGGTGTAAGTGGGGGCCCACAATTAGAAATTCAGAGCTATGCCATGTGCTACCATTTAGATCTGAAGTACTAGTTGGATCTTGTTCGAAGAAAAGGTCAACCCCAAAGTCACATCTGGCTTTAGAGCCAAAGAAGCCCCAAGAGTGGATATACTGAGTCCCAACACTAAAGTCAATGTTAGGAATGCAAATAAGAGGAGTGCTCCTAAAAGGCATATTTGGAGAATGGCCAAAACAAAAGAGTCTGATTCCCTCCATCCCACCATGATATAAATCAGCCAGGCTGCTGAAAAACGGCAGTACCAGTGGGATATGGGCCCAGGCTACGTGACAGTGGGAATGTGCAGGATACTCAGTTACACTCACATACCTTCTAGCAGCCCTGGAGTTTGCAGGTTAAAGGACAGAAATGATTACTAGCAGAAGTGGAAAAAAAATCACAGAAGTCAGTGTGATAATGCTCTCTGTGCCTGCTCTGAATTTCTCCCTGAGAACAAGAACTTTGAGACCTAATTTCACTGTGGCTCATGGGATGAATGTTGTCTCTGTTTTCTGTGTAGAAATTATCTGGAAATGGTGGGTTGCTAGTTTAGTTTTATGAGCTCCTAAAACTATTCTTTGAATAATAATTGACCTAAAGTTCATCTGTTGAAAGACTTCAATATTCAGCATTCAGCTTAGGGCAACAGCACATCAGCTCTGGAAGGGGAGAGTTTGGGGGAAATTATTCCCTCCAGAGTCACGGCCACACCACGTGGCAAACCAAGTTTAAAATAGCTGCAGACGGAGAGGAGATGTGTCATTTGGAAATTACTTGTGCGCTGTTTGAAGCAGCCGTTAGCTGTGCAGCAAACAGGCTCTGCAAATAGAATTGCTGTGTGCAACACAACCTGGGACTAATGTAACCTCCTGTTTCCGATTACGGGGACAAGCTCTGAAGCCTGCCATCCACAGAAACTAATACCAAGGACTAGGGAACAGTGAAAGTTTTATGGAACACAGGGCAACAGAAGCCAGGCCGCGTGATTAAAATTAAATCTCCAAAAGGAATTGATTGTCTCTCCTTGATACAGAGCACTAACTCTAATAAGATCTTTCATCATAAGGAGGCCTCTGCAAGGCTGGCATTGGAGGAGAAAGCAATACTGTGAATTTCCAACCATGAGAGTGTGAATTTAAATAAAACTGAATATGCATTTGCCTAGCTTTTGGGCAGCAACCAAAAAGAAGGGAAAAAGAAATCTCAGCTGGTAACACCACTTATTGAAATTGTTCCACATGGTAGGTTAAACCAGACAAAAACAATACTGAGATGCAATGAGTCTGTTTTGCTTTGATTTCCTTCTAAATTAGCCATTAAGTTCCATTAAAAGTGGAAATTTCAGCCCACGCTGGACAAATACTCTTGTTGCCAATTGAGAAAGGAGTTTATTTCAGCCAAGTATATATTCCTCCCAAGTACATATTCCTTTAAAATGGTAGGACTGGCTAAAGGGTTGAACTATGGCACACTCCTTTCCTTGCTCTGTAGGAAGTCACTCTGTCTTTCTCCCCTACAGACATAACAATATTTTCTTGCACTTTAATTCTTATACCTCTCCCAAAGCTTGCAGCACTGGACTTGGGCTCTCTGTGTAGGCAGGATATTGGCAGCTCAGTCCACTGACAGTGAGGTGAATACCCTTAGGAACTGGTGTATTGCTGGTGGTACTGCCTTTTACATTTGCAGCAATAAGAGCAGCTCTACAAAGCTGGCCTCCCCTGGCCTTTTCTCACAAGTTGCTGCTCTGAAAGGTTTTGCTTTGGGCCAAATGAAATAATTTGTGTCAAGTGAAATGATGTTTTCCATCTTTTTCTTTTTCCCCTTCTATATGAAAAAGGAGAGCAACTGAACAAGAGGCAAACTGACCAACACAAAGACAATTTGATTCAACACAAGCCAATTTTTCTATCTCCAAATGTTTTGTTTCAGAAGCCAAAGAGAAAAATATTTGCACAGCTTTAACCCTAACCAGAAGAGTTCATTATGGAACTGGTGGCAATCTGCACACTGTATAGGCGTTAACTTAAACTACAAACATTTTAATTTGAGCAATTATGTTCTCTGGGCCTAATTCCCACTAGTTTAATTTGGATATTTTCTGTCATCACTTGTTGTACCCAACAGTTGTAAAATGTAACCATGCACTATTAAACAGCTGCTGCCTTCCACAGGTGGCTGCCTTACAGAATGAGGTGAGGATGTCTCCTGTATTGCACAGAGGAGTTGTGAGGTTTAATTCATTCATGTTTGTGAACAGCTCTGAAAGCTTCATTTAAAACCTGCCATATTCTTTGCAGGCTGCACTTCCCAATGGAAAAGAGTGCAAAGTAAAATGGCAGCTTTCACAGGCAGACAGTGGACACATCTGCAGCTAGATGGATCATAAAGGAATATACCCATATATTGCACCAGTAAGCCCTGCTACATTGCATGTTACATATATACATTTTTCAATACATACTATGCATATTATTCATACATTTCAATACAAACATATATCATGTTTCAATAAATTCAATATTGTAGTCCAATAGCTTTGGCCTGCGTGTATTCTTAGCTTCAGTAGCATGATTAGCACAAGAAAAAAATGCAGTATTGGACACCCATGGAGATTTATGTATAGTAAATGTGAAATAAAAGCTACATGGGGAATTCTTTCAGGTCTCGGTCACGTCTTTTGCTCCCGCATTGTTCAATACCAGTACAACCATGAACAATTTCCAGGCATACAGCGAAACTTATTTGATATAACTGTGGTATTGAATCAACAGCCAATATCTGACCTGGATTTACTGCTGTCTTATAAGCTCAGTATACACAAGTACTCTTTCTCCTGGGTTGAACCATTCAATCATGTCAATTTGATCAAGCATTTTGTCCCTTTTCTTGAAAGAGTATGGCAGGGAAGACACAGTTCTATCGGATCCATTGGCCTTTGCTCACAAACCAGAGCTATCAGGTACCAAGTCACTTCAGCACTGATGTCCACCCTCATCCATAAGGCATGTAAGATGACAAAGCAACTTTACCCTTGCCTTTCTCTGAGATATGACAGAAGGACGATGACGACAGGCCTCGGGACCTTGAGATGGAGGGAAGCAGGCAGGGAGGGAGAGGAAGGCAGAGAGGGAGAAAGGGAGGCAGGGAGAGGCAGGAAGGTCTCTCCTAATTACTACTAGACCTTGGAAAAAGGTACCCTCGAAAAAATGTACCTTTTTGCAAAAGGGTATTGTATCTCGTCAACATAGTAACCGATCTCAGTGTTTCTTACAACAGTCCTCTCAGAAAGACTCCAGAGTATGAGCTGTTTACAGGAGAGTCAGTTTCCAGGGAGCTATCACAAATGTTGATCCACTGCCACAATCCAGGGTAGTTTCTTTTTACTCTGGATACCGTTTACTAGCTAGAAAGGTACATGAATGCCCAACTGTGCAATGCAATCTGTCTACTTGTGCCCCTCAGGCACCCAGGGCTGAACCCTGTGCCCCAGCTATCAATTTCCACTGTGCTGCCAGGCTGCTTTCAATGACTGGCATTAAAACGGCATGTTACATTCTTTCTCTTTTGCCCCTGTTCACATGCAGAAAATTCTGGATAGTCCATTCAGGACCTTGTAATTTAGGCCCCAGATGACACCCTGACACCTGCCTGCTTTTCCTGTGTCAGGAAAGAAATGTAACTACTTCACAGTTATTTTGGGCAACGACAGAAATTATTTATCTGAGTTGTGGACTTTCTATAAACTCAGCAGAGAAGTGTGTCATACTCTCCACAGAAGGCATGCAGGAGTCAAACTCTAAGCAAGGAAAGAGGAAAGGAAGGAGGAGGAAGAGATGATTGGAAAAAGACAACAGAAATAGAAAAATGTCATGTATTGCCCGTAAAGAGTTCACCCGTTGTGAGTAGAGACCCAGAGGTGAAGACAAGGCTTTGGGAAAGGAAGACCGTGCGAAGGATGTGAGCCTAAGAAACATTTCAGGAAAAAACATTTCAGATTAAGTAACCAGTGAGAGAAGTGAACTTCTTCATATAACAACAGAGCCCACCTGTGCACTTCAGTGCTCATCCTCTTAAGTGTTGGTATAGACCCAACCCTCTATGACCACAAGCCTCCACACCCTACAGCACCCCAACAGAGAAGGGCATCATTCCAATGTGCCTGTGATGAGTAAGAGATTGGGCTAGATAACTACCTGGGGGCTCCTCCAACCTGAATTATCCTATCACCATGGCTCTGGAGGGGACCACATGTGGGCCCTTCAACAGCAATAGCCCTGTCAGGCAGCAAGCACCACATATGATTTTTTGCCTCAGCTGACTTTCAGTGACACAGACAGATAGACTGAGGAAAGGCACTGTGAAATTATAATCTCCAACAGCGGAGTCTCCTCAAGATCTTTCTCCAACCCCCAGCACCTCATCTCCAGTGCTCATTCTGCCTTTGGTGGCCTGATATTTCTTGCACAGCTCACCATCAGGAGCTGCTGTTGGTAATATTTTTTTAGGAGGCCTTTGGGCTGCACAGGAAGGAGACGCACTGAGAACAAGAGAAAAGTGGGAAAGGAAGCCAGGTGGGAAAAATGGAGAGCAGCTCATTTAGGTGTGCGCTGGAGACAAAGTGGCAGGCAAAGGAAAAAGAGGAGAGAGAGAGTGAGAGACAATGAGTGGCAGGAAAAGGGCCACTGAGAAACCCAGAGGGACACAGAAAGTAGACAGATAGGGAAGGAGATGAGAGCAGGGAGCATGACAAAGAGAGCTGAAATCAGAAAGGGTGTTTCCATTTGTATTTTTATCTGATCCAAAAATGTGCTCACATAAGAAAAAAAAGTACCAGCTTAGAGAAAGAACAGCTCAGACAGCAAGAAAAGAGGTTTTGACAGAACAGCCAACTTAGGAAAGAGCTGTCTGCATAAGTGATCAACTGAAACTGCATTGACAACTCACATGATTCAACCTTCCCTCTGATCCAGACTCTCTGGTCCTGGCTTCACTGACTGGACTATCTGGGTCACTATCACCATACCAAGGTGGTTAGTCTGATTTCTCAGACTCAAACTATCTCAGCATCATATGCATTTTTGGGGATACACTAGCCCCCTCAGTGCAAACATAGGGCTTTCTAACCTGTCTGGCATGGCAATTTCCTTGATGGATGTGGCCCAGGTTTGTTTCAAATTTTGTTTAACAGCTTTACTCTTGAAAGATTGGAGGAGAAGAAGTGATCTTAAATTGAGAGGAGGGAGTCAATAAGCTTCCTTTCATTAGATAATGACTCTGCCTGCACTATACTCAGATTTAACTGTAGGCCCCTTCCGTAAAGTAAAATATTTTGGTCTGGCTCTGTGTGTGTGTTTGTGTGCGTGTGTTAAAGAAAGAAATAGATCAAATTCAAGAAAGTGCTGAACACTCCTGCCCTTTGCTTTGTAGGTTATTTGTCCTCACTGGCAACTGGCCTCCCTCAGAGAATGCTGGCTTGTGGATGAAATGAAATACAATACAACTGTATTTTGTATAGCATCTCTCAAGTAAACAGGATCACAATTGCTCTGCAGGCTAAGTGATAAAAAACAGCACAGAGAGAAGGAAATTAAGAGACAGAAATGACAGAAGAAAACCAGCTGCTTCCAGAGGAAGGAAGCACAGCTCTGTGGCTAAGGCTCTGGGTTGGGAAATGACAGGCACTGGCTTGGCTCTTAGAGCTGCCACAGACTTCATGCTTTAACCTTGAGCAACCTGCCTAACCTTGAACAACCTGCCTGACCTTACCAGGGCTCAATTTTTAGTGCAAGACTTCTGCTTGTTAACTCTTCCATGTATTGGGAAGTCAGAGATGACTGCATTCAAGATTGTGGGGTGCTTTGACACTACCCAGGCAAGGATTTACATGGCTGGGTGGATAGAAGTGTGTTAGAAGGTAGTGGAATGTAGAGTGATTTGAACCTTTCAGGATGCCAATAACTAAAAAAGAATCACAATAACTGAGCATGATGATGCCACTGGAACAGTTTAGCTAGGGGTGTTGAAACAAAGAGGTGAGCAGCAAATTTCGCTGCAGTAGGACAGCCTTGCCTCATACCCAGTGTGACAGCAGGAGGCGGCAGCCATTCTATCCCTTAAAAGCAGTTTTACTCTGGGGACAGATATTAAGGAATGGAGTAGCTGCCAGTGACAGAACTGTCTGAGCATGTTAAATTTGGGTAGCATGTGGTACGGTGGTCATTTATAACCATGATGCTAACAGTACAAAACATATTGCTTATCACTATCAGAGGGTTGGGAAGGATGGTTAGAAAAATGCCTTCCAATCTGCTGCTGAGCAGCTCAAATACAGAAAAGCATGAGAAGTGATGACCCAAATGGCTAATGAACGTGTTTCATTACATGTTGACTGTGAACAGCAGGCTGACATAATACTTTTCAAAATAAGACATGATTTTGAAAGCACTTTCCATTTTTTTTGAACAACCTAGTTGTCTGTTTCAGTGAAGAAGGGGCTGGTGCACTCTCCAGCCTGGCTGTGGAGAGGAGAGGATGTAGTATACCTTGTAAATATTGATTTCTAGGGGTCCAAATATTCTCCTCCCTGTCACAAGTTCAGTCTCCTCTTCTGCTTTAAGGTACATAACTAACAATGGATGTACAGAAGAAGGGAAGGCATGAGCAGGTGGTTGGCTGGGACACATCCTTTTCACAGGACAGAGGGAAAAACCTATATATTAGAAGTTAGCTCCTTGCTTCTGTCCCGTGCTAGAGGGACTTGCTAGAGGGACACTTGTGTTCAGTGTCTCCACTTAAGTAGACTCTGCAGGGAAGTGTGACTAAGTGTGTGAATATCAATAGGGTCTTTAAATGTCCTAGAGATATTTTCTATCCTTACAAAATTTCCTGGAGATGGATGCTTCAGATTGACAGCTCAGCAGGTATTGCACCGATCTTGCTTTCGTGCCAGCTGTGGGAAGCACAGACTCATCTCCTACGGATCTCTCTCCTCATATAGGACACCTTTCCTCCTCTCCTTCCCATGGCCCCAAGTCAGAACCAAGCTATGGATGGGAGCACCGTTTTCCTCATCCTCCAGAAGTAGCATGCATGAAGTCAGACATATCACCATAGCAACAAGATCAGGCCCGGCATGGAAAATGAGGGGCAACGGGAAAAAATATGGGAGAGGGCTCTGCAGATAAGGGATAGTTGCTTCTGCCTCGCCTGGTGACAGGCAGCATTAAGCAAGAGAAGCATGTGGCAGTGACGTCCATTTGTGCCACTGCTGAGGCAGAGAGAGGCCTGTATTTCGAGCCCCTTGAGCCCGTCAGACGTTAGCGTCTTTATCATTTAATTGCAACACCACGTTGGTCCGAGAGCCCAAATCACAGCTGCACTGAGGTCTTTATTCCTTACACTGGTATTTAAGCCTTGCTGCAGAAACTCTTATCTGTCGTGGCACTTCTAACAGCATTAACTCCAGCCAGTAACATTAAAAACAACAGATCAGCTGCCTCCTGCCTGAGTCTCTGAGAGCTGCCCAGGCCTGTGGTGCTAACTGGGGGAAGCTTACGCAACCAGTTTAGGCATGGCTCAGCAGTTTTCCTGCACACTTCACATGAGCTCTTGTAACCTCACCAATGACTCCTCGACTCCTCGGTCTCTTCTAGAGCTCGAGTTACCTTCCTCTGTCACAAAGTGTCCCTGGCTGCAATGGAGTATGAGATACATCCCCCTGAGACCCTCCTCTACCCCATTCCCTTTGTTCAGACTGTGACAAGAAGTTCAGAGCTGCTGCTGTGCCTGAGAAGTAACTTCCATTGTCTTCTTCTTAGTGTCCCCAAAGTAGACAAGTGGCAAAAATTGTTAGAAAGACAAAATATTGACACTTTGAGGAAAGCCTTCTTTCAGGGATGTAAGTACTATTGGGACCAGCTCACACAGCTTGATCTAGTAGTATACATCGCCTTGATTTTCATGCTGACTTCCCCGGACCAGGGCTCTACAGAAATGATTAAGAAATTGCTATCAGTTGTTGCTAAGGGGAAGGAGGTTCTTTACATGACAGAAGAAGGTTTTGGAGCAGAGGAGAGCTCAAGTTTGATCTAGCTTCTCCAGATGAATGTAAATTATTTTTCTTTATGCATCTCTCATTGTCTATTTTAACAAAGGCAAATTAAATCACAATCAAATGCTGTGGCCATCCTGCCTTCTTCCCTACCACCCTCCCAGACAGGACCATCCGTATAGTTTGCACCCTGGAAAAACCACATCTTAGAAGATGATGTCCCTCTCTAGAGTCTCGCTTTTACATCCAGGATTTCAGCCTCTCTCAGCAACTTCTAGACTTCATCCCTCCTTGGCTGTACTCATGCTACTTCTTCTTGCAGTAAGGCAATCAGAGTATAAGCTTTTTTTTCCAGATTCCTTGCTTAACTTCAGACAGACCTATGTAGCTTTAAGTAGCATATTACAGTAATGAGAGGCCATGACTATTTCTGAGAATATGCCCTCCTTCCCATTAGTAACCCCCCATGATAAGCAGCTCTACCTTCTCTGCTGCCAGCAGTCACTTGCAGGCCACTGGAGCTGCAAAGAAGGACAGAGCATCCTGTCATAAAGAAAAAGTGAGAGGAGTGCATAAACTGGGAGAGAGGGTGGGGGAAGGAATAAGCATTGACAGTCAAAATGCGAAAAAGATGAAATGCAATTTTTCTTCAAATGCCTGGAGACAAGATAAATCTCACGGCTTCCTTCGCCTCCCTTGCCCTCCTGCCTGAAAAGAGAAGAGGTAGTTAACATAGGAAAGCCCCTCAAATAAGGCCTGACAGCCACATATTCAGAAACTGATGGCATTTCCCTAAACACTGTTTGTAAAATGGTAATTATCCAGCAGGCAGTGACAGCTGGCACTTAGCACTGAGAGAGAACATGAGCGGACAAGAAGAAAGGGATCCTGCCATAATTGAACAAAGGGTAAAAAAATATATAAAACATAATCAGAAAAATACAAAGATTGCTGGCTGTGCTAATAGGTCACTTCAGTTTCTTGGTTCATCTTGAAGTGATTGAGTTTGAATGCAGATTCAGACTGACATCCTCCAAATTGTTCCACTGGGAGCAGCACATCTGAGGGGGGCAGCAGCAGCAGCAAACCTGAGAGGTTGAGCAGCCAGCAGCGAGCACAAGGGTGCAAAACCAGTGACCAGCTTTATCACCAAGTGTCTGGAGCACCTGTTTTCCAACTTGTGTCACAAGATCAGCTATTAGTAATGAGAGCTTCTGGGTAGACATTGCCTCTCTACTTCATACCAACTCAGCTATGCTACAATATGGCAAAATGGAGTCCTTCACTGAAAGCATCTAGACTGGACAAAGCAATGTGCTTGAGCTGGACAGGGAGATGGCTAGGTTGATCTTCTACTCCCTTGCTATTACAAAAAAAATCTACTTCTGGGATTTTTTTTTTAAGAAAATGGAGTACCCTGTCAGTTCAGGTATCATCTATGACGTATCTCCTGCATGGCCTTGAGTATGGCTCTTCTGTCTTTGCCTTGATTCTTTACCTACATAATGGGTTGTGAGTAGTTGTTGCTTTGCCATACACTCAAACTGAGGCCTTTTTCCTATTATGTCCTACTCAAAATCTTGGAAGGTCCTAGACTGGACTCAAGTCTTTAAGCATGATCAGTAATACACATGAAGATATCTTCCCTCATATAAGGGTCACACTCAAAGAGAATAACAGAAGCAGAATGAAAATAAACTCATATAAATGAACAGGGTGGTATCTTTGAACTTAGGGGTTTCCAAACTCACATTCTGAGGCCATCTTATTTGCTTTCTCATTACTTTAATTAGGATGATATCTCCCTTCAGTCTGCAATTGAGAACACTCTGATCTCTCCAGAATGCTTCATGAGTTACTTTTGCCCAGATCCTGCCTGGAAAGGTTACTGCCAGAGTCCAGCAGCATGTACGTTTGATCACAACCCACGATATGCCCCTGAGTCACTCAGTGAATAATGGGCTAGCAGTCCTAACAAATGATGCTCTGATGAGTGTGGTCAGACAAGGACACGTAATGGAGCGCTGGAAGATGGGAAGGAGCTCTACCTCTCTCTTTTGTACCAGGAATCAGCTTGGCACATAGCTAGTCCATGCCTGGGATAAGACAGAAGTGGCACCCAAACTTCTTGTCATCCCTTGCCGTTCTTCTTTGCCACTGCTTCTCCTTTATCAAAAGACACTACCCATAAGAAAGATATAATTGTCCTAATTGACCCATACAATTTTAGCAATTGAGGGCAAAAGTCTTAAAGCTTCTGAATTTCTACTAAGCACACCTTCTTCCTTCACCTTGTTTTAATTCTGTTCTATTAGGTGTTGCTAGGACTTGTTTCATCGCAGCAAACGACCTCTAAGCTTCTTTTTATGCCATATTCTCCTTGGTGCCAGGTTTGTATGTTAATAATTTTCTCCGCACCCATGCACATTTAAAATAAGATAGATTTTCTCTGCTGCAGACAGATACACCTCTTCACAGTAATTCATTATGCTACTATCTCCAAAGCTGTTTCTTTGAGAAATATGTGTAGAGACTCGTATTAACAGTGTAGAGTTTTCATGACGATAACTGATGATTTGTTTGACTAGGTCTCTTATGTATCAATCTAACTATTTTGTAGTTTGTCTGTGATTTATTTTTGACTGTCTTAATAAAGTTCAAATATTACTTTCAGTAATCAATCTGCTTTCTATAAACTACTGTTAAATTCTTTTTTTAATGAGTGAGAGTTTGAGTAAAGAATTTATCCTACAAAACTACTGATCTGAAAGTTATCAATATATTTCTAAATGGCCGAGTACAAGTAAATTGAAAAGTGAGATTTTTACCACCAGTTGACATTAAAATATATGCATGTTTTCAAGTACAAAGTAATTACTTTAAGCAGTAATAGAGCATTTCTCATAAGATATATTAAAGAAACACCAACAATGAAATTGCTAATGTTGCAATTTAATTATAAACCCTTCTATATATGCCAGCACATCTTCACTATTACTTTTGTTGCCAGTCTTGATCTGTAGCATGGTGTCTAACGCAATTTACTTCGCCCTTTTTTTTTTTGTTACAAATTACTTTCATAGCTTCTGCTTATGGAAAAGCACAGACACACAAAAGATGATACACAACAGTGATTAAGGTCGAAGAAAAAAAGATGAAGGCAACATCATGCTGTGTGAAAACTTCTATGTAGCCACATACTGAAAGGGGGTAACACTTACCTGCAGGAGCCTAGTGGTAAGACCGACAGTTCAGTTGTAATTTTGGAAAGTAATTTTAGTGTAGCCATTATAAAGTAGCTCCAAATGATTTCTGAGTAAACATGCATATTCATTATCATTTAATGTATTTACCACAGACTCCTTTGTTTCCATGAAAGGTTCCACATATAACCTAGCTTGGCTATTTCCTGACTTAAGCACACTGAAGTTTAACAGTTTCTTGATGCAATAGATAGCTTCACTGATATTAAAGGTTAGAAAAGAAGAGCTTAGATCACCTAGGAGTTCTCCCTGAGGGATGCAGTGAGACATTTCACCCATAAATTCCCCATTTTTGACTCAAAAACTTATGAGAGAAGAAAAGAAAGTCTTTTAGAAAGACATCTGATGATGATTTGAAAACTGCAAGTGATGTAGAGCTGAACACATGCTTGGATAATCTAATTTATTTTATGAAATGAATTCAGGCAATACACGGATTCCTGTACACACATATGCACACATTCATACACTCAAAATAAATGATCTCTCTGTCACAATAACAGCTAGTACAAGTCACTGCACTTTGGTGACTGTCCAAGTATACTCACTGCTGATGGAGGAAACCTTTCCTGGTTTTGCTTTCTGAAACCCACCTGGCACTCAGCGCAAGTACGTAACCCATATTAGTTTCATAAGGCACTCCTAATACTGCTGCAAGTTTAGGAAGATGCAGCACATCACCATGAGCAAGGTTTCTGTCACTGTCAGTGAGTTATTTCTGTTGTCACCGTCAGATGGTCATGATGGCTTGTTCAGCTTTTATGTGGGGCTTGCAAAGAAGTGGGGTGCAAGGCAAATCACAAGGAGGGGTGCAGGCAAACTCAAGCTTATCCTGTGCACAGCCCTAGACCATCAGATGTGAAGCAGATCTGGCAACCATATAGCAGAGTTAATGCTCCACCTCTTGTCGGGCATCGGACCAGCGTATTACCAAAATCATGGACTAAAGTGAGTATACCTCTAAGGCTTTCAAACTCAAACTGGGTGATTCTCAGCAGTTCTGGTTACAGAAAGAAAAATCCTCCTCCTGCCTGCCCTTCTCTGCTCACGGTTCTCGCTGAAGGACAGACAGGAGGAGGAAAGTGCAGGGAGCATGGAGAAGTGTGTGTGTGTGTGTGCACAGGCTCAGGCACAAGTGCGTTATCATGGAAGCATGTGGTGGTCTAAAAAGGTGTAATTAATAAGGAAATCATAGATTTTGCATATAAGTTGTTGTATTGTATTGTATTCTACATATAATGTATGTATGTTCTGTTCTTTCATTGGTTGATATTTGACGCAGTACCATATATGGTTATGTTCAGCCCCTGTTTCCTATGATTGGTTGTAATTTACATGCTCCACCTAAACCCCACCTTCTGTTCTAGTGCTTTCCTTACCCATATTATTTAAGGCTGGAGCCATTTTGTGTAGTGCTCTTTTGTGCCCTTCTGTTCCTCCCTTTAAGCTGTTCAGTTGCCCTGCTACTTTCATAATAAAATCACCTTACCAGCTGCACCCAGACAAGTTGTGGAGGTCTTTATTCAAATGCCGACCTCCGCAGAAGCACATACAAGTGTACGTGAAACGAAGACAAAAAGAGACAAGAGGTCACACAGAAATAAAGGATCAGCAATCAACAGATAAATGTGGAAATGTAAGAGAAATTGATCAAGAAGGAGAAAATGGGTAAGAAAGAAAGAGAGAGAAAGCATTTGGACTAACTGGCAGTACAGGCCAGGAGACATCCAGGCTCCAGGTATGCATGGGAACATTAGGAATCCAGCAAAAAACACAGGCAGTACTACACACTGAAATAGGCACAAATGACAAATCACAGACTGATTTGGGTGAGAAAAGACCTCTGGTGCATCATCCAGGCCATTGCTGCACATTGTGGAAGATCTGATTACACGTAAACCATCCCTGACAGATGGGTGACTCATCTCTGCCTTGAATATCTCCAGTGCTGGTGGCTCTATAGCCTGCCTTGGCAGCCTGCTCTGTCACCAAACTGTTCCTAGAGTTATAAAGTTTTTCCTCACATTTTTTTACTAACTGTTCCCTGCTGCACCTCAGGACCATTATGTCTTAGGCCTGTTTGTACCAACCACTGAGAAAAATGGATCCCCATCCTCTCAGTAGCGTCTCTTTATGGATTTGCAGACAGTGATTACATATCCCTTCACACATCTTTCCTCCTCAATGAATATATACCAGCCTCCTTAATCTTTTCATTTACTCTACACTTTTTAAACCTATCAGCATTTTTGTCACTCTTCCTGTAGCTTCCTCCAACACATTGTGGTTTTGGGATTGAGTGGAGACAGCATTAATTCAGCTTCCTGCCCCTTACCTGTGCCATGTCCAGTCATGAAAGGTTGAAGACTGGCTTTATTTTCTTTCCTGATACCATTTGCTACCTGAATACCTCATACTTTATCCTCCTGAAAGGATATTATGTGCAGAGACAGACAAACACACACATGCATGTGAGCACATACCTGCCCACCTATTTTATATATTTTTTATATTTTTTTAATTTTATATAAAATATAAAGTTCCTTGCCTAGTAGAGGTTTCAACATTAAAAGCTGCCTTAGAAGATCAGCTGGGCCTGCTGTGATGAAGAGTACCTGAAGGAGTGGAGATTGAGGAAGATGATGATGTCACATTACACAGTGGAAGAAGCCCCATTTGATGGTACCCTGATGGTTGACTGAACACTGAATATTATTCAAATCTGTGCAGACCATATCTATTTCAGAGTGCTCATTTGTCTTCCAGACCCCTGTACATTGCATTCATCATTCTTTCCTCCTCATTTAAAGCCTCCACTTACATGACTGGTTATCCCAGTACTCAACAGGTCTGCCCCCTATTGTTAAAGTGATGTGCACGAATGGCTTCTACACAATGCTAAAATGCCTCTGGCACTATGATTTTAGTTGCAAATGGATAACCTACATGGGGAAAAAATCAAGAAAGGAAGGACAGAGTAGGTCATTTGAGATATTATGCAGCTGCCTCCAATTGCTCACTTCAGTTTCTGAAAAGCCTCTTGGGGATTGAATTAGAAGATGGACCTTTAAAAACATCTGGAGAGAATATCCACTAGAGCACCCAAGAATGCCATAGCATTTCCTTTATGGATTTCACAGCGCGAGCAAGTCCCAAGTAAAATGCATAACAAACACAACATACCAGGTCTTGGTGAAAGGACATTAAGAAAATAAAGGGACAATCACTTCAAAGGGTCCCTTTGAAATCAGCTACTGCACAAAAGCATGCCATTTCTCTACCTAACAGCCTGATCTGAAGGCTGACACTGTGACATACATGACCAATGCACCACTAGCCACTTGTTTGCCCCATCTTACTTAGAAGTAGAAGGTGGGATGAACAGATGGGATTTAAGCTCTAGGAGTTGTTTCTGCTCTCGGGCCAGGCTCCGAGAAAGTAATCTGTAACCAGCCTTATTGCCAATGACAGCACTTTATAGATGTGTTTGTGTGACAGACTAATGGTCAATAATATTTCTTTTCAATACCCTACTACAACATCAAGCCAGGCATGGTGTTTATTAAGTTTCATGGAATTTCCCTGTCTGTTCTGGAAACTGTAGGTTTTTTACCAAATTGCACCAGTCTTAAAAGAAAGTCTGAAAAATCAGTTAAGAAATGGAGAAGCATCTCATTCCTTACAGTGAAAAGAATATGAGTTGTAAAATGTCACTGCTTTGATGTGCTGGCAAACTTCCTGGAATCATTCGACCAAAGATAACTATGTTTATAAATATTTGGGATATGAAGATACTGTATATAAATTGCATTTTTATTATTATTATAAAAGTGTGGGTTTAAAAAAAAAAAGGAAAAACAGCTCTGCGATATATTCTAAATACATACATTAGAGTGTTTTGTGCTGTGCATAGCATGTTTTAATAAGTAAGAAACTGAATTCTACTTTCTCCCTATCCCTTGATCAGTGCAACGTGGCTATTCTCTTCTCAACTTCTCCCAGCAAGAGGTGCTTAGAGGCTGGTGGAACAGCACTGGAGTTGCCTGAAGCTATGGCAGCACAGGTGAGCAGCACTCTGAAGATCCCTCTATCTTGAGGCTTTGTGCTGCCAACTCAAACCCCCGGTATCTAAGAATCTCCCATGTAAAATCAACAGCAATAATAAAATCCCTTGGAGAATTCTTGGAGTCTCTCAGATGATATAGCCAAGGCTGTGCTGGAGGAAGAGCTGGAGTTGACTGCAGCTTGTTCCAGTTGCTCCTGGCAGGTTTTATTGCAGGGTGAGGCTCGGGATTGCTGCCCTTGGAACTCTCACAATCCAGATAATTGCTTTCCTATTCTTTTTACAACTGATATTTCATTCTTAAAACCAGAGAATTGCTGAAACACAACAAAAAGAGCTTCCACACCCATCTACATTCTGTTCCTGACCAGTTGGCCTCCACATCGTACCAGTCTGGGACTCTTCACTTGCAGATCTGGCCACCCCTCTGCAGTATTCCCTGTTACTCCTACCCTGTCACAGACTCATTTGCATAAATGAGCTCTGCTTGGTGACCTCAGCTACATACTACAACCACACTCCATTCAAAGCCTGGTCCCTGCACAGTCCCACTAACACACTCTGACTGACCCCGAGCAAAAGCCCCTCTTGCTATATCCATTCCTGTGTAAATCCATTCCTGTTTAATTGCTCTCTCTCCCATCTTGCAGTTCTATTGACATCTACATTTTCATTTGTCATCTTTTCTTAATTCCCAGCCTTTTTTCCATTATTCCCTGCAACAACAGACAGCATGCCACAACTAATTTCACTTGCACTCTGCTTCCTAAACCTTGTCTGAAAAACAAGTATTAACCCCCCAGTAAACCTACCTGAAATCTATTGAGCTGATTGTCAGCTGACTCCATGAAAGAGAGGTAAACAATTAAGGCACAATGTTTGCAATAATCACCCTCCAAAGCATTAACTCCTTGTCATTTGAGTCCTGGATTAATAGTGTCAATTGGTCTCAGCCCTGGCTGGCACATCAGCCCATTCCCACCCACCAGGAAGGTCTCTCCAAGCACAGAGAGGCTCTCTCTTGCCTCTCTTATCATGGCTTTGCACCTTCTGCTTCCTTGACGAATAACCATTCACTCTACAGCCCAGGGCTGCAGGGCCTGACTCTCATCCCAGTGAGCCACCAGCTTGTGACAAACACCAGTGAAAGTCTCAGCACTTAACACCATTCAGTCCAGATGTAAGACACATTGAATAGATATTTCACTACATAGTCAAATCCCCTCCCAAAAGAAAGGCAGAGAGTCTATACAGAAACAGCTGGAGGGAGACCTTACATCATTCCTCTGTTATTAAACTTGTGTTACATTCTTTAAGAAGATGAAGAAAAATTCTGCTCACATCCATATTGGTGTTTGGGGGAAACAGGATTGTTGGCATTCAAGATCCATTGGGCCTCAACAGGGTTCAAGGTTTGGAGAATCATGCCTCATTTGCTTTCCTATTGTAAATGTTAACTAAACATAGTTCTGGTGAGAGGTGCCAGTTCAATAGGTCTGGAGATTACTCTGCCAAATTCTTTTCTCAGTCTCAGCACTGTAAACCCAGAGTAATTCCAACTACCACCAGTAGAGCTACTCCAGAATTGCAGTCAGGGTGGGTTTTGGCACTGCAACTCTCTGTTCTCATCCATAGTAAGAAGAGGACCTAGTTTAACCCCACAGCAGTGCTCCCAACAAGTTCAGCAAGACCCAGTTTTGACCACATAACATTTGCAGCGCTGGCAGCAACAATATTTGGTTTATGAAAGTGGAAGCCATAATATGTCCTCCACTCCACCAACATGCTTGCATAAAAAAAAGTCACAATTAGCACCAAGGATGAGTTTTTTTAGAGTGAGATGATTTATGCCTAATGACACCCATTCAAACCAATAGATTTCAATGGAAGGATAATTGCAGCAAAATCAAACACTCTGAATGAAAACACCAAGAACAGCAGAAAGAACTGTAGTACCTGGATGTGCCCATGGGTGACCCTATGTAGTTGTCAACAATATGAGCCTGCTATATGCTACACCAGAAAGGACAATGGCAATTCCTACCTCTCCCATCCCACTCCAAGGTTGCCTGGACCTATGCTGTGAAGTTTCTAAACTGCAGTTGTTGCTAGGTTTTGACTTGTCTCTGCTTAAGGCATTGGGATACCTGAAGAGCTCCAAGATAGACCAAGTTTTCCCCAGACTTCTCTGTGTCACAACCAAGAGTCCAGAAGCCCCAGGTAGCATATTGCCCTCATTTCCCAATTCTCCTTTTCATTGGAAATGCTGATATTTGACCAGATCAGATTTCTCTACAGAGAGCATATCTGACATTGGGAATCTGGTTTGAAATGAAGGAGGGAACTAGTTCACTGAAAAATTCTCTCTCTTTCTCCATGCCTCCATTACTGTGGACTTTCTACACTGTACATGTGATGATTTATTATGTAGACATCATCACGAAGCTCTCTCATTATTTCATAAAAAGCCTTAAAAAGAGAATGTTTGGGCTCAGTAGTGTTGATAAGTGTTGGATAAGACTCAGTGTTAAAGCAGCATGTGTTTGGAGGGGCTGCAGTCCATAAAAACCTCTAGATCTTTAGAGATGCACCATCATCAGCCTCATCTTGAATATTGTGAGCAGTTTTGGTCACCGCAATATAAGAAATATATTAAGCTCTTAGAGAGCGTCCAAAGGAGAGACAAGAGGATGGAGAAGGGCCTTGAGGGGAAGCCGTGTGAGAAACGGTTGAGGTCTCAGTTGGTCTATTCAGCCTGGAGGAGACTGAGGGGACACCTCATTGCAGTTACAACTTCCTTGTGAGGGGAAGAGGAGGAGTAGACACCAATCTCTTTTCTGTGGTGACCAGTGACAGGACCTGAGGGAATGGCCTGAAGTCAGGAGAGGTTTAGGTTGAATATTCGAAAAAGGTTCTTCCCCCAGAGGGTGATTGGGCACTGGAACAGGTTCCCCAGGGAAGTGGTCACACAACAAAGCCTGAAGAAGTTCAAGAAGAGTTTGGATGATACTCTGGGGCACATGGTGTGACTCTCAGGGATGGTCCTGTGCAGGGACAGGAGTTGGACTTTGTAATCCTTGTGGATCCCTTTCAACTCAGCATGTTCTGTTGATTCTGTGATCATTTAGAATAGAAGACTTGTGTGTTTAGCCACCTGTGGTGTGGAGAGCAGATGTCTGTTGGTCCTGGTGGCCTAAAAGCTCACCACAGTGAAGAGCAGGACTTGAAAATTTCTACCAAGAGCAGATGACCATCACAACTCTTTGCTCTCCCATCTTGTGCCTTTAAGTGTCCAAAGAGAGAGACTAATCACCCTGTAACCTTCCCTCAGCCCTTTTTTGGTGGGCGTAGAGTTGCCTGTAGTAGGGAGGGAATCGGTTTTCTCTGTGTGGAGCTCTCATGTGAGCACATGCAGGATGCTATCTTCACTCTTGAGCACCTTATTATGCAAAATATATTGACAAAAATGAACAAGAGCAGAGCAGAGGAACAAAACAGTCAGATAATTAGAGCAGTCAAAGAATGAAAGGGTCAAATATGCCTGTTGTGGCTGTGAATAGGAGACAGGATATCAATATGAATACGACAAAGGGAAAAAAGCAAACACAGACCAAATCTGAGAAAAACTTCCTGACAGCAAGGCACGGCAGCAGGTTGTGGAACGCCTCCTAAAGCATGTAACTGAGTCCTTGCTTCTAGGAAATTTATCAGAGGAAACCATGCTGGTACACAACTCAGTGCCCAAGAGGCACGCCTTTTCTGCAGTAGTGGCCAGCTACAGTTATCACTCTTTGCACTTTCAAATGGACGTTTTCATTCGTGTTGCATGTCTCGAGCTCACAGGCAGCCTGCCGCTGTGCAGATGTTAAGCAGATGTCATCTCCCTCCCTCCGGTGGTTAAAGTGATTTCAGGATGAGATGATAATTAGTCCCTGAAAGGCTGTGTGCAGAATGCAGGAGGGTGCAGTACATTGCACTCTGGTGCAACTGAGAGCTGGGGCTCATCACAGGTAAGATGTTAAGCCATGGTCCTAATGCAGGCTGATTCCTCAATGCATTTGTGCACACTGACTCCTTGACTCCCTGCTGAGGAAGCTCAAGAAGAGGCTCCACTGAGCAGCACGCTAAGTGCCTGACGTATTGGTCATGGCGTTCATCCAGTCCCTTAATCTGGACAGCAGTCAGTACCAGATGCTTCAGGGAAGGTACAAGTACACCACATAGACAGATGTGGAACAGCTTGTCCCCCTATATTAGGCCTTGTCCTGGGTTTTGAGACTTAGAGAAACCTTACACCTTACTGACTGCCTGTGGCAGGCTCCCCTTCCCAGAATGTATTCTCCTTGATTAGGACAACTCTGAATACTCTCAATGGATACTGGATCTTCTTTATTCTTGAGTCCTGCTGAAAGCTGGCTATTGATGATGTTACATGACAATGATTTCTCCAGCCAACATGTCTGTTACAAGGAAAAAAATACTCCCCCTTTTTCATCCTATAGTGTCATCAAACATCTCCTTGTTCTTTCCTCTGAAAACTGAGGTTCTCTCTAACGAACATATACTTTTACATATCCCTTCTTCTAAAGAACATACTAGCTCTGTGGGTCCCAAACTTTCAAAGAACTTTTTCCTTGCATGAAAACCCTCCCAGGCACATCATAATTCCCATCATCCAGCTCTCAGCCATCTCTCTTCTGAGACAACATGGCCAGTCCTGCACACATTTTTTGCAACTGAGGTGCAAGAAGAGAGTTTGAGATTGATCCATACATCATCATATTAACAGGCTGCAAAGCTGCCCCCACACTCCCTGGTCTTCTCTGCTTT
Source organism: Neopelma chrysocephalum (assembly GCF_003984885.1). Taxonomy (NCBI): domain Eukaryota; kingdom Metazoa; phylum Chordata; class Aves; order Passeriformes; family Pipridae; genus Neopelma; species Neopelma chrysocephalum. Next base: position 13,421,317 of record NW_020897715.1, read on the forward strand.
GCAGGTAGGATCTTCCAGTAACTCAGCAGTGCTGTGGCAGTCTATGTCTTTCCTGTTGCCTCCTCAAACTTTGCAGTTTTTATTTCCCTTCATAGGCCCCATGCTTGGTGCTAATGTGGTGTGCATTCAGGAACTGTATAAACAAAGGATGTAATTACTACTCCTCCGGTTTGGGGAGTGATATATAAGTGAATGGCTTTTTCAGGGCATTCCTGTAGAAAAAAAAACAGTGTTGTGTCTTCACTAAATCCATCTATTAGTCTTTTCCATTATAATCAATAAATCAGTTCCCTTTTTATATGGTGATGTTGGCTCAGCTGTGATTTTCTGATGACAAAATTCATTACTCAATTGTCTCATCACTTCCTTTCTAAGTTCAAAAACATCCATTAGCACCACTATGTGAAGCCCCATTAATCTGCTTTCATTATAATAATGTTCTTATTCTTTCTTAGCATCTTTATTGCATCCCACTCATCCTTGTTGTCTCATAGGAGCTTTTAATTAATGCACTAAGAACTGATATAAAGAGCAAGCATTTTTCTTAGGTCTAGCACTTTTGGTTACTGGACAGAAATAAACCAAATTTACTCAGGTGACCCTATTCTAGAATGGAGAGATTTGGCACATGATGTAGGCTGGATGCTTTAGAGCTGTCTGTTTTTTTCAGGTGAAACCACAGTCAAAATAACTTTTTACTGGCTAGAAGTACTCATTTTGTTTTATTCTACTACTGTCTACCAAAAAGGTTTTTTCAAAATAGAAAGGATCTATCACACTTATCCAATGCTGGTTTTGGACTTTGATTTGCTTCATAATGCAAATCAACAAATGTACCCTGCAGCAAAAGAAACTGCTGAAAGGCTCCAAACTAAGGTCAAAATGATTTCTTAGTTACTGAAGGCAACAAAAGGGATGTCCTATTCCCCCCTCCTTTGCCCACAAATTTGAACCCTGCCTTGTCACTTAGATCCATTCAATGAGAAAAAGGAAAATGCAGTGCCAAGTCACACAGATTTAGTGCCCTTTTTCTATTTCCCACCCTCTTAGTTTCTTCCCGCCCGTAAGACTTAAAAGGAAACAAATGCTTGCTCTTTTTACGGCAGACACGTACAGTGACTCAGAGACAGGCTATGGTAGTTGTAAGGCCCCTGGGCTTTGAATCAAAAGATGCATTTTTTAGTCCTGCATCCAACAGATGCTTCTGGGGAAGTCCTTTCACCAGCCCCATTCTGTCTTCAGTTTGTGTTGCTAGTGCCACCAACAAGGACTGTACCACACTCCTGTCCGCTGCAGTGCCAAGTGGGATGGGTCCCTGGTCACCACCAGGGTCTCTGGGTGCTACAGCAGCTCAGCTGAGCTTAAGAGCTCTTGAAGTGGAGGGCTGCTCCTGTGCTAAAGATTGGCAGAGGAGGTTTTGCTGCTCCATGTGTAGCACATTGTGGTCTCCTCAATGCACTGCTTGTTAGGGAACAAACACCATTTGCCTCAGTCCTCCCAGGGCTCAGCTCAGCCACCCTCATCCAAAGGTGTTAAGATCTCACATGCAGCTCAAGCAACTGGGAAGGAATCTCAGCACACACTTTTGAAGAGGCAAAAACTCGTTGCTGGGAAGTGAGGGGTTGGAGCTGGTTGCTGGCAATCTGGCTGTGTATATCCTACTTGAGAATTCCTTTCTGTGAAGGAAGATGGCATGCATTTGGGTGAGGGATTAAAACCCAAGGAAAACTATTTGCCTTATCCTTCTAGCATGTGTTAGTATAAGACACAACAAACAACAAATGAGGAATATTAAATTCCCTTCCTTTGTTCCTCACAAAGGGAGAAACAAAGTTGGCGAACAATGGTTTTCTGGACCCCTCTAATGAAATCACCCCTTCATCTTAAACATAGCTAGTCAATGGCAAATTGGCATGTTTACTTCCTTCTAGGAGACCAAATGTAAAACTGCCTAGAAAAACAGGCAAATAAAGGGATATGTTGCAAGCTGATATCTCTGACAAGTCAGAGGGGAAAAAAAAATTGTACACAGATTATAAAATTTATCATTAAAAAATAGAAACCCCAAACCCAAGAACTTTGCATGATACTTCAAAAGAAAAGAAGGAAAGGGGAGGTGGAAGGGGAGAACAAAAAGAAAAGAAAATCTGTCAAGAATTTTCTCACTGCATCCAAAATGCCTCAGTGAGCAGAGATACAGAAACAAGCTAATTACTGTCTTTCTTTTACTCTCCCGGTTCTGAACTCCACACACAACATTTTTTTGTGATTATTAATAAAGGAACACTTTCATCTCTGTCTTATTAAGAGTTCTGGGGGAAGGAATACAGTATCTGACAGATACCATATGGGATAGGGTGGAAACAGGAGGGAATGAAGGAAAGGAGAATAGAAGCAAGGAGGTGACTTAGAAATCCCTCCATAGTTCCTAGGATGCATGTCCAAACTACTGAAGCTTTCTACGTAATTGGAGCAATTTCTGCTCTGCTATACTCTTCAATATTTACTTCCAAGGCTCTGAAGCTTAGAGCAGCAAGGAACATGACATGTCCCTTTACCCTCCATGGTAAAGGGTCCAGGTGTCGACAAAAAGGAAAGTCCTGCCCTTGAGAAGTTAGGGAAGCTGTGGGTCAGACATGAAAGGCATGGGCAGAACTCTGAGTTGAGTCCAGGAATGCATTCAAAGGTATCACACTTGTTGGATCCCAAAATATAATATCTGCAGAGAGGGATTTGCCAAAGGAGTTAGCCAGTTGCTTCTAGATGTTAGAAGCGAGGGTCCATGCCACATGTTTTGGCATGATTTGTGGAGGTCAATAAGGCTAAGATGATCTCAGCTTGGGGGCAAGAAACTGGAATCCTTTATTCGTACAAAACCTGGTATTTTATAGGTCTGGGGTAATATGTATTATGGCGGGGTCTGCATATTCATTCTATTACAAATGGGGGCTTCACAGAGATGAGGTAGAAGGAGAAAACCCAGGTTAACAAATTTGGGGTCTTAACACATATATCATAGGGGAAAACCCATTTTATCTTGGGGAAATTACGGGGTGGGAAGGTATTCCGGTTTACAGAATGCACAGGATCCAGAAAACACAAAGGGAGAGATAAAGCACAATAGGTCTTCTGTACAGGTTTGATGAAATCAGGGTGTGGACTCTCTGGCTTGGGCAGGGCACTCCACACCGATATCTCGTTTACTTCTTAAACTGAGGTTTTTTCCCAAACTTTCATAGCCCACAGCTTTTTGCAAAGACCACTCAAATCCCTCTCTGCAGATATTATATTTTGGGATCCAACAACACTGGGAAGAGATGGTAAGGGGAGCCTGAGCTGGGGAGCAGGAGGGGATATTGGCAGACCTGGTGTGGGGAGACGTGGCCCGTACACCAATCAAAACAGAGATCCACTGGTTTGAAGGGGATTCATATGGCTCCTAACCACACATCATCCAACTCCTTGCTTCCATAAACATCGTGACACTGGAGTTAGAAAAACAAGAGAAATTCTTACAGTGCAGCCCCCATCCCCTTTGGGTACTGAATATTTTCTGAGTTCGGAAGAGCAGCTTAGGCGAGCTGCTCATTTGAATAAGTCAATGAAGATGGCAGGAGCCAGGAGGCACAGAAGAAGAGCACCAGCTCACTGCCTGAATTCTGCCTGTACTGCACATCACCAGCTTAAGCACCTGCCTAACGCTTCACAAACATGAATTCACCGTCTCTCTCTTCACAAACCATTGCCTGTCTTGCATATTGCCTTTGCACCCTCTCTTACCAACACTGCAGACTAGGCCAAGCAGGAGATACCAGACCCTTGGGTGCAGACCCTTGAACCTAGCTGTGATTGCTCACAGCAAAACAAAACCTGTTTCTTAACATCCCTGGAATACTGGCCAAATACTGTGGCGGGGAGAGATTCAGAGTCTGCCAAGCATTTCTACCTGTGGTCCCAATGCAAATATTCAAACTCTCTCCAGGTTATAAACCCTCTTGAGTAAATGGACATCCACAAAATACTGTATCATCTATTCCTCCAGACAACAGGGAATTTCTGCATGTCCTACTCAGCAGACCAGAGCTCTGTACCTAAAAGCATGTGCTTGTTCAAGCCAAACCCTCATCTGCTGAGGTTTTACCATTACACTCACCCAGAGCCAACAGCAGGTAGTGCTCTGCCATTTAACCTGGTAGGTAGTACAACATCTTTCAAGTAAGTCTTCATTACACAGCAGAGCTTACTAACCATTATTTTGCAGAGAAGGAAAAAACTCCCACATCTAAACAAAATCTGCCCTTCCTATGGGGCACTATGGGCTTTTAAGATATCTTTTGCATGTGCATAAGGATCTTTGGGTTAGTTGCTTAATTTTTTTTCTGTAGATCTTACTGAATTAAATATACTACATGATTTAAAGAGACCAGACTTGATGATGCAGCTGGTCCCATCAAATCTATTGCAATCAGTGAGATTCACCTCTGACCTGGCAATATGCTCTGTAGCTGCAGGAGAGCCACAAAGAGAACTTGTCCCAGGGCAGATCACAGGCAGAGATGCTCACTCTGGCACTATACGTTCTCTCTTCCTTGTCCTGCCAGAAGGATGTTGTCTGGATAGGGAAAAGGGCTGGTAAGTGCAAAACAGAGAGTTGTCAGAATATTTCAATGCCATGCCAATGTTGTGCTGCAGGATAGTTCATAACAAGCCAGTCATCAGGCTGCCATAATTTAAACATCCCTGGTTCTCCTGATAGAGGATGCTCAGAGGACTCCTTAGAAGCACTACTCCAAAAACCTGGGGTGGTTTAAAGCACCTTCTTCCTCCAACTAGATCAGTTTGTAGTTAATGCCCCAAAACCAACAGCAAAGACAGGAGGGAATCAACAAGTCCTGAAGATTTTTTCTTTTGTACCAAGCTCTGCAAGGAAAAAAAATAAAACCACCATACTCCAAGAGTCAGTTGCAAGCACACCTCTACCTTCCCACACTCATGAACCTCCTCACACTGAGTCTTCAACATTAAAAGTGGACCCTAGAGTTTCTCAAAATAGATAAAAAAATCTGGGCTATTCTGCTGCCATCATTACTGGTACAGCAACTATTAAGAGGAATCTGTGTAAAAAAAACCTCCTTCCTAGGCATCCTGAAAAACGACTGTTTATATTCTCCTTGGATTAGGAGGGGCTAATAGGTGGCAGAAACCTCTTTCCAGAGTACAGAGCAATCACTGCTCTTACATAAAGCAAGAGTTAATGATTCTGCTGATTTACAACCTATTTTCCACTAATACATCCAGCAGTGAATTCTCAAGAGTCTTTCACCGTACGTGAATCTGGAATACAGGACATTGATAAAACTATGTTTAGCTAGAAGATGAGAAAACAAATGATAGATAGGAGCCAAAGTTACAAATCTGGGTTAATTTGTTAATGTCTTGTAACTAAAAAAAAAAAAAAGCCATTTTGACTAATTTTCTTTGAGCTATATGGAAAAAAATTCCCTCTTGCTTTCAAAGTAAACCCAATAGGGATCAAGGCACATCAATTTTGCTAATGGAACCTGGTTGCAGCCTTAATTATTATTATCTCTTTGTGACAGATTAGCGATTTACCCAGATTATATAGACATAGTGAGATTAGATTAGATAGCCCAGGCTCCATATGCTTTTTCTATCTCCCTGTGCAATACAGCAGTCGACTAACTGAATCCCTGCTTGTACTCCTGGTAATGAGATATCTTAGTACATTTACTTTAAACTCTGTTTTCAATAAAAATTGACCAAGTTTCAGGAAGAAGAGGTAGTAAAAATGGTGCATAGATTTGAGGGTTACCCTGATTTCAAAAGCCTAACTGTGATGGGATGTAGGACCACACAATACTCTTCAAGGCCAGCTGTTATTTTCACAGCAAGTGAGCAGAGGTGAAAAGAAATACCCACAAATGCCAAAGACACTTTGCAGGTCCCCTACAAAGGGTACATCTGCTGTTAGGCTCCTTCAAGAAAATGGGGACACTTCAGCTAGCAAGCTGTATAGGATACAATTTCTTTGTATGCAAAAACCCTGGGATTAAAAGAACAACCTTTTATAAACCTTGTGGGATTTTGAATGTGTTTAACAAGGTGAAGCCAAATTTTCCTAACTGAAAGGGAAAAAGAAGAAAATTTCTATGTCCCTATTGGGCTTGCAAGGTTACCTCAACCCCCTCAGCAGGCTCTACCATCATGGGATAAGATAATAGGTAGGCAAGAAGAGAAGTTTTCTTCCTTTGTAACAAGCTGAAGCTTGGGAAACTGTAAGCAGCAAGAAGGGAAAAATTGCACAGATATGGAATGGATAGCCCTATACAACAATCTGCTTTGCAATCAGACTGTCTAGGATTTTTTTTTATACAAATAAATGTTTGATCTGCTGTTCTAAAACATTAGAGCTTTCAAGACAATTTTAAAGAAGAGGCCTTCTCCTCCAGAGCTTCTTCCCAACAGTATCCTTTCCTACTCCATTTTGTATCGAACTGCAAACATGGATATAACCTTGCACAGAGAAACCTGCATTCTAAAAGCTCTCTACTGGGAAAGGTTGTAAAGCAATTCAGCATCAAAGGCTGGGAAGAAATATAAATCCCTTCATGGCATTTGCAAGGTCTTGATTCTGCTCTGAGACTTTTTCAACAAAAAAATCGTGAGTAGTAAACGGCAAGGACAGCACATCACCTCCCCATTCCCAAAACACCTGACTTAACACTAAGAACTTTGCTCCAAATTCTTTTGTTCATTGTGCTTATGAAAGCCACAAGATTCTGGCCATGCAGAATGGCTTTTATAGATGAAAATACCATCACATGCTTTATTCAGAAGTTTTACAAGCTTTTCCTTTGAAAATTCTGATTAATAAGTTTTTTCCAAGGTATTCTTTTAACTCTCATGGATTCTCCTGTTTGCCTCTTATGCACCCCATATTTTGCTTAAAGAAACCAAATTCCATTCCCCAAGTACTTCTCAGACAGAAATAAACTTCAGCAGGAAAATTAGTCAAAAATTTGGAGAAGTGGTTGAAAATGGCATTTATTCAGCACAGGTCATAAGGATGCTCTGAAAAATATAAGTACTAAGGACAGCTGGAGAAAGGTTAGAAAAGCAAGCTACATTGGTATTGCTCTCTTGCTCTTTCTTCCAGGAGTCCCATGTCTGATGTTACACTGTGCTCTGTATTTGAGTTGGCTTGCTCCCTTCCTCCGTCCTGCCTCATTCCACCGCTCGCACGTACACCTGCCAGCTTAATTCCTTCAAAGATGAAAAAGACCAACATTGTTCCTTCTCCCTGCCTGGTAATAATGAAAAACTGCATGGGAAGACAGAGCAATGCATACAGGGAACTCTCTAACCCCCCTTCCCAAATGGTTCCATAGCATGGAGCTGGGGGCTGGCACCCAACTCATTTGATTAAAGCGCTTCTTGCTTTTGAGATTGCCTTTTTTATTTTTCCCCCAAGAGATTGGGTGGAGCCCTGTTTTATTTCTTCCCTTCTTTGGGGCTTGCTTGTTTATATTTTTGTGTCCTGAAAGCTGTGAGTCACACTTTGATTTACAGTCTGTCTCAGGAGAGACAGGAGACCCTAATGAAAGAGAAGGCTGCGAGGGTAATTAATACCTACCAGGCATTCAACTGTACTGTTAGTGAGCAATATGTGCGTGTGTGTGTGCATGAGCACTGACAGCTGTGGAGACGAACAGGCAGAGGTGAGATCCACTTTGGTATAGCCCTGAGCACCCTGTTAGTCCACAGCCATAGCTGCTGACACCCAACAAAACAAGACCCCAAATGAAATTTCCTTCATAGAGAGCAAACCTGGAAGGGGACTGGGGTCACGTGAGATGAGGTAACTGCAGGAAGCCAGGGGTGGGCTACTGAGGGATATGAGAGGGAGGCTGGTGCAGCACATTGATTGGGGATGCTGCGATGGAGAGAAGTCAGAAGGCTGATGGATCACTCTTGCTTAAAACAAACAAAAACCAGGCAGCTTGCCAGGAATTGCTTAGGCCAGTTTCATTAAAACTCTTCATTCATCATGCTGAAACGAGGCGGTATTTGTTATTGCAGCAGTGGTGTGCTGGTGCAGGAGCTATTATGAGAGTGGGTGGCAATACAAGGAGGGGGCAGTGGGAGGAGATGAGAGGGTAATGAAGGATGGTGGCGACTGGGAGGCGACAGGGCTCAAGTATCACTTACCATCCGCTGAAGGGACTGAAAATCACCCTCTATCTCCTGCATAGATCTGGGCTGATAAGGCTTCACATCCATCCAGCCAAATCTCCAGGATGGGAGAGGATTCCCTGCTTCCAGGTGTATTTATTCCCCTCGTTAGACCAAATAATGGCACCACAACATGCTGGGGCTTGCTGGGGTGTCATGCTTAGCTGTGGTCATGAATCCACTTAATGTCACCTAAGGAAATCCTAACAGTGTGATGCTCAAATAAAAGCACTATACCTGCCTGGAGAGGGACTGGATGGATCTCTTATGCCTTTTCCATATCTGCAATCCCTGTTAGATCCTGCTTTCACTGCCCGTGCATCCAGGGAACGCAGAAACCCGCAGGAGTGGAAACTGCCTCGCTACGTAGCTGAGACTCCCTTACTCTTGCATTTCCTTCCACTTTCCACTTTACTGAGTCTCCCAGGCAGCTCTGGGGACACAGTACTGTCAACACAAAGCACACCACCATGCCCCAGCACTAACTGGTGAGGGCATGATGCCACCTGGTCAGTGGCTTTGTGAGCGACCTTAATGCCAGAGTCAAATCTCCTCAAAAGATGTAGTCTTCCTGCCCACCTGCATCCAAACAAATCCCTCTTTGAACTTTTTCATCAGGCTCCCAGGTAGTGACCCATATGCCCTGCAGTTGCATGGCTGGCATTAAGGCCAGCCTTTGATTTTAAAGCCTGGTGACTGCAATTCCTCCAGAAAAATCAGGCCCCGTGTAAGTGTACCTATTAAGTGACACCCATGTTGGCTCAGAGGGAATGCAGCTGTGTAATGTGTATGTGCTTGTACATGTGGTGGAGGGGGAGACAGGGTGAAAGCTCATTTTGTTGTGACGTGTTTTATGGAGCAGCAAGAAACACTGTTTGTGCACTGATAATACAAATTCAGGAACACAACCATCGAAGGGTTGAGACAAAGGAAAAAAAACCGTGTGTGTGTGACAGGGAACATTTACGCTATTTACTTATCTTCACACACACTCAACAAAAGAAGATCTTGGAGTGTGCACATTCGTGTGTCTAAGCTGTATCATCACTCTGGCTTGAAATCCCAGTCCTTGGGCTCCCCGGTCTGAGCTCTTGATTGGAGTAAGAGCTGGTGTTTTTTTCCATATTGGGCTACCCTTCCAATGCTTTGTATGTATGACTGAACCCACAACCAACCTCAACAGTCATAAAGCTAACTCCGAGAAGACATTTGAAACACTGAAATAGGTACTCACAGGGCCCTCAAAAGAAACTTTAGCATCCTTCTCTGACATGGTGCTAGAGACAGACTGGTAAGTGTGCCTGTGCATCGTGGTGCTCACCCTCCTCCCATCCCAGTTATAGAAACAGGTATAGATGGTCCCATCGTGAGAGTAAGAGACAAGGCTATACAAGTTACAACTGCAACATTCCCAGTCCAACTCAGTCGCAGCTAAGGGGTGTTTTTGCTATGTTCTTTGGTGTCACAAAGTACAAGCTACAAACTAGTATGCTCACTGGCTATGTTTGAAAGGATCTACTCCAGCAGCAGCAGCTGCATCATGGTAATTAGTGTTGGCCCAAGATTTTTGAAAGGAACATTTTCTGGGAGAAAATTCAAGTTGAACAGAAATGGCATATTTTGCAGAAAAATATCAATTGTGTTGAAATCGTCAAGGAAAAAGTTTCATGACAGCATCTCATAGGGATAAGGCTGAAAAAAGTTGTTTTTCAATTATATGATTATAACACAAATAGGAAGCTAAATACTTTGGTTGGTTTGAAGCAAAACATTTTTAGACTCTTTATGGATGCTTCCAACATTAAAACTTTCACCACCATCTTTTCTTGGGTCAGGTAACAAAAATTTTGAAATCTTAGATTTCCAAAGGTGAAAAACTGGTTTTCAATCACTTAGAAATTTCTCAAGGAATTATTTTTTGGCATTTTTACAAATTTCCATCTAGTTTTCAGTGAACAGAGAAATGAATGCCTTCTCCCCAGCAATGCAGACAGCACAAGTAATCCCTCAGTGGAGAGAATCCCAAATTTTGGGCAGGTCTACCCGACGTAGCAGCTTTGTGAGCCAATGGCCAAGTAGCTACCAATGTATATTGCTCAAATCTTTACACATACATGTCTCTTATTTGCTTGCAGACCAGTTTAGACTATGGATAGCTTAGATTTGCCTGCAGGAACTGCAAACTGTAACTCTCCACAGGACTGCTATGACTCAGTATGAGAGGCAGGGACAAGATTTAAGCCTTACACTCCAACATCCTCAGTTCCCTGTTCTTCCAGACATACAAGACTCATACGTTTCCCAGCCTAGAAGTGCAGGGCTGGTTTTCCAATGTACGCCTTGCTTTAGCTGATTAATAACTTCCCCACCAGAAACTTCATCATAACACTTGCCCTAAATATTCTCTGCACTTCCCCTGTTGGCTAGTGAGAATAATTGGTCCCTCCTCTTTGCAACACATTCCTTTACATATCAGCAAGCAGGCCTCACAGCTCCCTCCTGCCTTCTCTTCTCCAGACTTCAGTGGCATTATACCAGAGGTGACGATGTAATTTGGCCCGTTCACACCTGTGTCTCTCAGCCTTCCCTTACAGGTCTTCCCTTGCATGAAGAATTTGTTTGGTTTTCTCTGCTTTAACGGTGCACAGGAGTGTTCTCCTTGCTTCTCCAATGTGTGTCCGGCACAGCTGTGACTCAGGGAAGTGGATTTAAAGAGAATGATGTTTGCCCATTTACATCGATTGGGGGACTGAAAGGTTCTAACAAACCCTATTCTAAAATCAGTTTTTCTGATTTAAAGGGCCCCTGCTGTATTCCAGTAACGAGAATAAAATATCACATTTCACCAAAATCCTATTATACTGTCATGAATATCCCATCACACTGTAAAGACCCAGGTGGTGGTTCTCTATGGTCTCTTCTTTATTGATGGGCAATCATCCTGCTTAAAGGTTCAGTTTGAACAAGGTCTCAAGAAGCCCGGATCCTTCCCTGCGGTGCACCGAAGCTGTTTGGTTCCTCCTGAGCTGCATCCACCCTGATGATGCATGTCAGTGCAGATCCCTCTCCTTTCCAGATTTCTCAGAGACTCCAAATTAAGGCTCAGACATATCAGCTTAGCCAGAGAGGGAAAGAGGAAAACAAAAATAAAATCTGATTCAAAACTTCTGAAAAGTTGAGGAGGATAAAAATCTTGAGTCCAGATCCAGGAATAAATTTTACAGCTGGCACCTGTTTGCCTTCATTACAAATGAAATGCAAAGCTCTGATTAGAACACAAGCCTCAAGGCACTTAAAAGCTAACTGTGGATCAAACTTTTCAGATGAAGGCATGTTCTACCCCGTCAAATTAGTTCCTGCTTTCTCCAGATGGTCTCTCCCATCACTTTTCTAAGCTAAAATAAGTGCATATAGGAATCCTTCTGGGTTGTCTTCCCACCTTTCATTTCAAAGATACTGCTATTTCTTCCACTCCTCTCAGAAAGAATCGGAAAGGTGGGGCCCTTCAGCGGTGCCTCCTTAATTTAAAAACATTAACAAAAGTGCCAGAAATTCCACCTGAACACAGAAAGACACTTTTATACTATGAGAGTGGTCAAACACAGGAACAGGTTGTCCAGACAGGTTGTAGAGTCTCCATCTGTGGAGATACTCAAAAGCCAACTGGATATGGTCCTGGGCAGCCTGCTCCAGCTAACACTGCTTGAACAATAGTGTCAGACATAATAGTCTCAAGAAGTCCCTTCCAAACCCAACCATTCTGTAATTCATTCATCATCTCAGGGCTCTGCTTTGCTGAAATTTGGCATTATGCAGCAGTTTTCACAAAAAGTTATGGAATACAGAACATCTTTACTAAGAAAGGACCCAACCTGCGAAATTCATTTAAAAAGAAAAAAATCTCTACTAAACAGATACACTGAAGATGTGATGGCTGCACAGTATGCTAATGCAAGGAAATGCTAGAACTATATGGCACAGCCTTCATCTTATTCCTTAAATAACAAGATATATTGTGTCACTCACTGTTCTTCATAACTTATGCAGCATACAGAATGAGTGAGGTAAGTTTCCTCAGCTCCATGACTTATCTGTGCCTTATCAAACCTTAATATTCTTCTAGTGTAGTTTTATCTTTCCTTTCTTATTCCTTTCTTCCTCTTTCTTTGTCTTTCTTTTTCCCTTCCTTCTCCCTCCTTCCTTTTCCTTCCTTCTTTTTTTCTTCCTTTCCCCCTCTTACTCACTTCCTTTCTTTTCCTTTCTTCTAAAAAACCCCAATGAAAACCCAACTAAAATGCTGATAAAAAGAATAAATTGACATTTTTGGAGCCTATAGTTCAGATTTAAAAGGCTGCCTGAGGGGTTTCCATGGACAACTCCCATTTATTTACTTGCTAATTTCAAGAAAAAACATTCTTTGACTCTATCAACAGAGCTAGAAGGAGTAGATTTCCTGCTCCCTACCCACATAAAAAGCCTGTGGTCTTCTTTGGGGGAGTGAAACTTCAACCTGCCTTTCTATTTATTGCTGTTTCCTTGTGTGTTGCAAGTATAATCTTTTCTATGGTGAGAGATGACTGTGCTAAGACCATATCTGAATAAGACCGACCACTTCTCCACTTGGAAAGGTGTTACTCCACACAGTAACAACATGAATAGTATGCAACATGGGGAAGTGAATGTTATTCACCAAGTCCTTTGATATCTAAATAATAATCTACAATGATACCAGAAGTAATACCAACTGCCCCCATGCAGATAAATACCTCCCCTCCCTTGCTACTCACTAACATGGGTTTCTGAGATTCCCCTGCCAAATAAGCGCAGCTGATCTTTCTGTTGAAGTGTACCACCCTGACACACTCACAGACCTCCTGAAGGGCTTCCACAAGTCTTTCAGGAGTGTCAAATAAAGGAAGGGAAGAACAACCCCTGGCTGCTAGTTCTGTCAGGTAACCAGAAACCTGAAAGTTGCTCCATAGAAAACTGGACCTTTTTTGGGACTGCCGGACACTGCCAGACCTCGCTCTATCTGGCAGACTTAGATAATTTGTTCTGCCATCTGCCATTGCGTGGGATTCCCTTTGCTCCATAGCCAGATCCTGCAGGCTCAGAGGGGTTGATAGACTAAATTACAACTGCAAGTGTTTATGTAGTGGGTTTCACGTGGAATTGGCTGGAACCAGGTGGGAAGAGAGGAGAGAGGCAGCAAGCGGTGTGCTGGTAACAGATAACCTGGGCTTGCCAGCCCGGCTGCCGCCGCCTGCCCTCAGCAGAGGAGATGAGCATGTTATCTTCCAGCTGCACATGCCTAACAGCCGCTTACAGTGATCCGAGGGGAGATTCAGGTGCATGCACACAAACCCAGAGTACTTCCCGTCTTTTCAAAATTCTAAATAAAATGCATTTATCTGCTCCCAAGAAGAGAAATGAAATGGTAGGAGTTCACTGTGCTACACGTTGCCCTCTCAAAGATGTCCCACCCATGGTCAGGGTGCTCCATGGGGCTTTTCTCAGATGGCTTTTCTTCAGCAGGAATAGCAAATGCATCTTTCCAGGGCGTTCTCCCAAAAACCCAATGGAAGAAAAGAGCGGGTACAAATATCCTGGGTGCAAGTATATGCCTGGATCTCTTGCAGTTTGTCATACACCTGAGAGGACAATATTGGCTTCTTTGAACACCAAGCATCATCACATAATCCATAGACTGTTCTCTCCCCTCTAGCACAGACATGCTGCCCTCCACAGTCTAGCACACCTCACACCTCCACTGACCCATGCTGAGTAGACCCAACATAGAGAAGTAAAACCTTCATTTCTTCCCCTCTATACCTCCCTTCCACAAACGACCCACACCCAACCTCAAAAGGCACAAAAGTAGAGGACATTCTTCTTGAAGGCGAAGCCTTCACTCCACACTTCTCCCTTCCCCAAAGCCTCACCTAAAGTAAAGCAGGAGATATTCCAGCTCCTCACTTCTCACTTCCTGCCCTCATTACATCACCGACTGCAAGGATATGGTTTCTAATACTGTATATAACATCTGCTTTAAACTAAAAAAGCAGCAAGAAGCATCACGCATTGCTGGCTTTTAGACAGAACTTATCTGCAAATAAAACAGACAATGTGCCTGTGTGCCCATTTGGGGCCTTTTGTTTCATGGCTGATTATTTAATTTCAAGTGCCCTGAGTGTCTAAGGCATTTACCACAAATGAATGAAGATTCGGCTCCTCTGTGTCAGGAATATACAAGCTCAAATCAACAGGACACAATGAGTGAAGGTCATGAACAAACAAGGGGATAAGCAGTAGCACGAGTGGGTGGTTAAAGGCAGATCATTATTACCCAGCAAGGCCTGGATATAAAATAATGGCTTCTGTTCACTCTGCTTTGGCGGGGCTATATTAGCTCTTTCTCTTCCCACAGGCAAAAGAGCAAGGATGAGTTCGCCCGGTTTCTCTGACTGAAGTTTGGCAGGTAGCTTCCTGAACGAGCTTGGGGATAGCACAGCAAGCAGTAAAGAGGGGACCCATAGATGATAAAAAGGTTAAGGAAGATATCCCTGCTGTCACACAGTCCCCTGCAGCACCCAAGAACCAAACTCAATTGCCCTTGACTCTACACACCACTCAGGGACAGAGAGAAGACAAGTCCAAACAGAGATAGTCTAAGCCCAGACCCCAGTGTTCACTGCAAACATGGTGCTGCAGAGAGAAGCAGACTGGAAAAAGGTTGCAGGACTTGCAAACTGAGGGCAAGGGGTTGGAACTGGAGTTGCCAAATTTGATTTGGTCTGGCTGTCAAAATTCACCCATGGTAATGGAAGTCCTTCCACCTTTTCCATAGGTGCTGAGGGAGTCCTCCATCAATCTGAAGCTCAGTCTGAGTTTCCTTTATCATCTGATCTCGCACAAGGCTCCAGCTGAGCCAGGTGTGTCCAGCTCATTTCCTATGGAGTGGCACAGCCCGTGCTTTCTGAATAACCCATGGTCTGCAACTGCAGGCTCTTGTTAAGAATACAAGTTTCCTACTTATCTGTGCTTATTTTTTCTGAATCTCTGTGGCTATTTTGCCATGAATGTTACAGCTCTTAGCAGTACATTTTGGTCCTTATCAGTCAAAAATAGAGAAAAGAAAAAAAGATCTTTTCCAAAACATTTTTGTCTAAATTTGCCTGCCAGTCACAATTCTGAACTCAAAAAGCTCTCTGGCACAACACTAGAAAAGCTATAAGCTGCAGAGCTGCATTATTCAGTTTTCTCCATCTCTAGATGTATTAACTTCTTGGCAATAATGTCAGGGACATAATCCAATCAAAATGCAGAGAAACAAAAGAACCCAAAATTTCAGTACAGCTCAGATTGGTTTTCAGAGCTTACTTTATAGAAAGGAAGAAAAAAATCAAAAAGAAAAGCACGTTTAACATCACCAGTGTAGAGATGACACAATAGGCACACACTTATGGAGGCAAATCTGGAACCCGCTTCCAGCAGGAAATCTTTAGCTAATGGTACCAATGTAAAACTCCCCTGGCTGCTGCTTGACCCCTCCATGATTCAACAACACTCACCCACTTGCCTCCTTGTCAGGTTAAAAGAGAAATTTCTCAAAGAGAATTTATAGAGTGACCAACCTCATTTACATGCCCCACTACTCAGCTTCCCCAGGGCAGGATAAATTTCTTTTCACAGGTGTCCATGAGGCTGACTTACCCAGAATGATGTCCCCATGGGTGAGATATCCTGAACATAAACCACCCATTCCCAGCACACTCCCTGGTTGTGTTTGCCACTCGAATCCTGCTTGCATTTGGCCTTAGTTCTCTCTAATATTCATTTGTTCTTGCTGCAAGATCATCAGGATAGGAATGTTGCTCTATTTTATAAAGGTAAAATGCCCACAAGGAATAACAAGAAGGAGAATCAATGTTTATAGTTTACAAGGTGCCTTGAAATTCTGAGATTAAAGGTCCTCTTTGCTGTTGTTCTAAAGTATGCTCTTAAACAAATAACCTGCTGTTCTCAGATGCCAGAATATATCCCTTTTCCTCTATTATTATTATTACTCTAAAAATGTTAAATGGCCCTTCATTTTCTTCAAGGATCAAAAGACCTTATGACAAATACCAATTTGTTCCTGACGCTGAGGAGCAAGCACAGAGAAACCAAGTACATACAAGTCCGTGGCTGAGACACAAAAATAGATGCCCCTGATCCCATCCTTCACTCCAAGATGTGCTTCATCACTGCACAAGGAGCACGCATTAAAGGTGGGGTGGCAAAGGCTTTGAAAGTGCAAAGAACAAGACTGACTGGAGAACGGGTGAGAGGATTTGCTGCAAGGGTGAAAACACTGCAGAACAGATGATGCCACCAAGCAAGGATTTCTCTGACAGGGAGCGTGTCTGCATTCCCCTAATCAGGCTGAAGGGGAGGGGGGATATTTTCCTGGCTGATGCTGACTAGCTCAAAGGTTATATATTTACAACACTTTTTATATTCTCAGACCTTTAAGATCATAAAACATGCGCTCTGTATGGCACTGCATTACAGTTAGATATCTTGTGTTTCAGAGGGAGGCGCTTAGGAATAAAAAAACCCCTCTCTACACACTGAGCAAGTCCAAAGCAACCTATATACTCAACAAGAAAAGCTCTTAAAAATGCAGCACAGTCATTTGATATAGGAAGGTTCAAAGAGATGGCTGTAGACCAAATA
Organism: Neopelma chrysocephalum; assembly: GCF_003984885.1. Lineage (NCBI taxonomy): Eukaryota > Metazoa > Chordata > Aves > Passeriformes > Pipridae > Neopelma > Neopelma chrysocephalum. Next base: position 13,438,288 of record NW_020897715.1, read on the forward strand.
TAACTTTAATACAACAGTTTCTAGCCATCAGCTTTTTGTGAATCTTTTAACAACTTTGAGACTATAGGGCAGTGCCTGACAAAGCCCCCATCCCAGCACAACCAGTGAGTCTCATCAGATTTTTCCCGGGTCAGAACTTCTCACATATTTGGTCCCCACGCTACACGTTAGTGTGGCATAGAGATCACTGCAAAGGTGAAATTGTATTGTAGAAACTCAAACTCTCTAAAACCCTTCTGGGATTACTTTTGGATACCAAATGCGATCTGGATTCATGGGGTTATCATTTGAATGCAAAAAGAGTGTTTCAAACAATATCTTTCTCACTGGTGCTGATGGGATGGTGGAAGAGAATTTATTTGGAAACCAGGCAAAAATTCTTAGCAAAATCTTAAACAGTTGAGTAACATGTTTCACACCTGCTAAGGGGCCCATGCTATGTCAGGGTTGCAGGACACCAGCCCCCTAAAACTCAGAGAAGACTGTAGCAGGGAGCAGGAGCATATGAGCAAGCTCCCGGAAGGGTAGGGTGGCAGAAAAAGCTGCAGATGGATAGAGCGCTTAAAAAGCCCCAGCATACCTGCCTCTCCCTTCAGGGACTCACATAAGCCTCTGAACAAGGATGGGGTGACTGTGACAGTGCCACATCCCGGGACACAACTCCCAGGCCCGTAGTTCCCAGCCCCGGGGGCAGGTGCAGGTCAGCCGGGCAGGCAGCACCAGGCCCCCCCAAATGGCCCAGGGGAGGCGAGAGGGCACTGCTCCCAGCCCTTGCTCCGGCGATGCAAATGCCACGGGAAGCGATGCCACGCGTCCCCATTTGTCACCGGGGCCGGCATTAACAGAATGTTTAAAAGTCATGATGTCATTGCTATTAATCAGGGCCCCGCTGGGCCACGCTCCAGTGCTGCATATTAATCACCAGCGGCCCCGGGACTCGCTTATCTAGAGAGGCTAAGTTTAGATCCATAAAACATGATTTATTTTTAAAAGTAGCATTATTAAAGATGAGCTACAGCCTCGTTTGCACTCCCGCTGGAGTCTCCTTTAGGAAAAGGTTGGTATTTTCAAGTTGGTACGGAAACAGTCCTTATTATTTTGTTTGAGAAAGCTGTCAGGTGTGAGACTGGCCTTTGAAAGTCTTGGACTTCTTCTCTAAAAAGAAGAACCATCCCAGTGCCCCATCAGTCACTCAAACTGAGTCAACTTGAGAAAAAAATCCCATTTTAATAATTTTCAACTACAGATGGGACAGGGCTAATGCCTCAGCAAGACGACCTGCTGATGTTGAAAGGTTGGTTAGATGCAGACCTGAGCGTCCCTGAGATGGAACAAATGGCAGTGTCCCACACCAAATGCCTGGCTATGGCTTTTATAAACCTGTTGAATACTGGCCCATAACCAACATCTAGCATATTAACTTATTTTTTTTGTGCTCTGCAAAATGCTTCTGTTGAATTAACACTATAATTGATCGACACAAATGAATTTGTAAAAACCTGCTGCACTCAAATTTATATGAGTTTAACTATAGTGATTTTAACAATCACTTCATCTCTGGTTCAATGCACACACAGGAACTGTACCAGTTTAAGAAAATAATTTTCTGAAACAGTCTGCTAAATTTGATTTGACTCCTTGCTCATCTGTTTGTGTTTTGGATTAAAGAGGTACTAGTTTGATGTACACGGGTAACACTGACATGGGTTTCCCCCAGCTGAAACCAAGAGACTCCACCAACCTGTTCCAGCAGTTGCACTAACTCTGTTCCTAAGTCAACCAGTTAAAATCAGTGCAAATCCCATATGCAGGGTCAAACCAAGAGATCTGGCAGACAGAGCAGGAGAGCGGAAAGCCTCACCGGGACAAGATGCAGGACATTCTTTCCACTGGTGAGGGAAGACTTACTCCTTTATTGCCCCCAAAAGCCATCACCAGTGATCACAGTACTGTCTCAAAGGAACCACAGTGTGATACCACATGGTTGCAGGAGCCATACTTGGACCTGTGTCATTGCCAGACCACCTGGTCCCCATGTTAGCTGTCATCAAGGGAAAAGGTCCAAGACCAGCCCTACTTTTCTGTAGTGACAACTGCCTGAACCCTGATGTCCCACAGGCACTGTTGTGCTGCTCTTGCCACCAAGACGGGTGAGTGTTGAGTCATTTGACAGCTTCACAGCTCCCAAGCTAGTGACATAGCTTCTTGTTCTGCCTTCTCAGCCACACGATCACCTCAGGCAGGGCTGTGTAGTGAAGCTCACCCAAATGATCACAAGGCATCTCACTCATATGCAGAGAGATGTAACATGGCGATCAGTCATGTTGACAAGCCTTGGGATCCCATCTGACAACAGCAGGGGACTCAGCAGACCACAATATTCATCAAAGTCCTTAAATATGAAAGTGCTTGGCTATTCGCTGTAATCTCAAAGGAGTCAAAGTTTGGCCTGCCAGTCTATAGTCAGTGGAGAAACAACCCCTCATTGCTAAGCTGCTCATTCAACCTAACCCTCTCCCTTTGGGTCAGGCTTTCGATAAACGTGGACTCACAAACAGCTCTTTCCCATTGTCTGCCTGTGAACTCTCCAAGTTCTGGAGATCTTGACTGCCTGTGTTGCATTTCAGAATGGGCCCTCTGAAACCCAAGAGCCAGAGTCTCACACAATGCTACTGCAGAGGGCTCCTGTAGCCATGTGTGCTGATAGCAGGGCCAGGGAAAGGGAGTAAGACTCATGGAGCATCTTAAATGACAAGGTTAAGTTGCAGTCGCCTGTTACCTGTATCTAATGTAATGAATCCAGACGCTGTAAATAACAAACACAATTACCATGGCACTTACCAGCACATCCCTCTGGGAGGCAGGACCACAACATAATTCCCCTACCTCAGAGCTTCTGGAGCTGAGCTCACTTTGGAGGGCTTGCCCTGGCTGACACAGCTATGTTTTCTGGAGAGTCTTTACAAAGCGAAGTGGGGACATTAAGTTTAAATAGATGTGATGGGCTTTTTGTTTTTTCCTTTTTGGCTCACTATCTTTTGTGATCCAAAGCAAAGGACAGAGAATGAGGGGAAAAGTCTGCAAGGAGACAAAGTCTAAGCCTTTGAAGATCTGCTTTTCCTTCTAGTGTGAGTAGGAATTGAATGTCCACCCCAGACAGCCTGCCCCTGGCAAAATGACATAAACAGAAGCAATGACAACTCCATTGTCATTGCTTCTCAGACAAAAGAAACAGATCCAACACTTTCCTCACCGAGTTTGATTAGGCAGCTCTCAAATGGGGCTGAAACGGGGCTTTGGTTCAGCTTTCTCATCAGAAAACACCAAACATACATCACTGTCTACCTCCTTTTCCACTTGTTATTGGCTCTTATGCCCTCTATGGGGAAAGCTGTATGAGGGACCTAATCCCAAAAAAGGCACTCTCTCTGCCATCCACTCCTGTACAGTTCCTCTCTCCTATTCAAATCCCCTGGGAATCATGCTATTTAAATCTCTATTTTACTGTAGTTGGCTCATCATGTTCCTCTGCTCATTAGGCTGGCAGCACAGGCTCAGCAGCATTTGCACTTCAGCATGAGAATTTCTGCTGTGAGGTACGACTGTCATCCACTTGCCTGGACATGTTGTTCTTAAAAATAGCTTCATCCTTGTTTTCTCTCTCTCTAAAACAAGAGGCACTTTCTCTACCCGAACCTTGATCACTAAATTTCCTTCTCAGATCATCACCACCACTCCCTCAGTGTCCTCTTTTCTACATAAATTATTACTGCTAAAATTCTTTCTTGCCAAGCCACCAGCCCACCTCAAACCTTCCACTGAATTCCTTCCTCCTCAGGAGGTCAGAGGACAAGCACTGCTTACCCCACGCACATATTGGGCTTCCTGTAATGAACAGCTTAACCACAGCCTGTCACTGACATTGAATGGTCACAGCTGGCTGTCGAACTGGATGAGAACATGTAAGCTGGGTGTGCAAGATGTGGTATTCCCTACTCATGACTAGAGCATGCCTACAAGGGAAAATCCCACTTCAGACAGAGCCAAATAACTTATTCTCTCTGGAGCAGGTTCATCCTGCAACTCATAGGGAGAGGAAGCAACTATAACAGCTCCCCATATTCAGGGATCTCAGTGCAAGATGTAGGCAATCTGGGGCTGGGTGTTTGCCTATACCAATGGAGAAACCACAATAAGTGATGCAGGACTGCAGCAGTGTGGATGTCACCTTCCTGTCCTCCTCATTTCATGCTTTTAGGTTCCACCATATCCCATATCCACACCCACAATGCCTGAAACACCTCTACTGCACAGAAAAATGTAAAAGCAGATGAGAGGCAGTGCTTCTCTCAGCATGGGGGAGAGGCTTTCTGGGTTGAGATGCTGACTGCAGCTGTGCACTACTGCTGGCTCCCTTCAGTCTCTTGGACAATCCAAGTAAACCAGAAAGATTGTACATCCTCGCAGCTACAAGGGGGAATTGGGACTTCATTATCTTGTGGAATTGGTGATGAAACACAGTATCTCTACACATCCCAGGGCTGCTGAGCACAGTACATACCAAAGCCTTGCTAACTGTTTATTATTAAGATCTGAAAATCAGTCGTGTGCCTTTGTAAGTCCTGTTCTCGGTTGATGAGAAAAGGCCCCTGAGGGAAGAGAAAACATTTTCTAGGGAAGAAGCTTTTAACATCAGAAGGCAGGAAACCAAACAGTCCTCCTTGTGCCTCTGCTTTGCATGCCAGGTGCAGCATTTGCCCTGTGCAAACATGGTGGAAAGAGCAGGCCTCAAGTGGGTAGGGAATGCTGGGCAGCTGCTCACTGCCACAGAGCAGGCAGCAGCACCAGAGAGGGGAGAGGACAAGTTCTTGCAGCCATCCTAGCCCATAGATCACCCTCCATCCAAACTGTGGGGGAAAAAATTGTGGAAACAAGCTCCATACCAAAATTTTAGCTACCCAGTTATAATTTAATCTCCCTTGTGAGTGAGGTGGTGTCCTTTGAAGTTCTCAGCAGTGCCTGGTTGCATAGTCTGGGCCAGCAGGCGAGAACATACAGCCCCCAAGAATCTGTTGGTTTGTGCCCTGTGCCCTGCCAAGGGAAAGGATGTTCCTGTGCCTCCAGACACATAACTCACGAGATAGGAGCAAACAGATCCTTTACTGAATGCTTTGGGCACTGTTTCTTATCACCTGGCATCCTAAAATATAATTTCTAAATCTGAGAAAAGTAGCTACCAAACCATCTCTTTCTGATTTGGTAATGATTTAAATACTCAATTCAAGCATAAATGGCTACAGCTTACTTAAGTGATCTGACAATCTTGCTTGTGCAAACTCTTCAAGGAGAACAACCTCTAGTGGCTCCAAAAACAACTTCAGTTTACATATGCCCTTCTTTAACTCTCTCTAATGGTATTTATTTTTTTCTCAAAACCAAAAGGGTTAGGCCAGGAGTATCTGTGCTGTACCCAGCAAGTTGGAATATCTGACCATTTCACCATGTTTAATCAGTTTCCTGCTGTCATCCACTGTGGATCCAATGGTTCCATAGCTTCACCACAGCACATCTGCACGTCTTGCAGAATGGGCACTGAGCAATGCAGAAGCGCCAGCAAAGTGCTGCAATGCGTGAAGGGATCTGAATGTATAATGTATTACACTGTGTTTTGATGGATTCTCTTGCTCAAATGGATGCAATAGTTTCTCTAGCTTAGCTCCAGGACCTGAATTCATGGACAAGCATTGTCCGTGCTGTCCAGTGCCACCACACGAAGTTGTATTTAAGATTAAACCACTAAGAAGCACACTGCTATTATGCAAAGCCTTCCAGGTCCCTAGCTAGATGAAAATACTCTTTAGTTCTATGACTGTATCAAATCAGGGTTGCTATGAAATGTGAGACTGAATGATGGCAGGAGTGTATATCTGCAATTGCTTTCTTGCTGAGAGACAAATCAGGAAAACATGGCTGTGACAGATCCAAGAGAAGGACCAGGTCAGAGGAGACCACAAGAGGTAGAGGGATCCTTTCTCAATTGTCACCTCACTCCACAAGTGAAAGAATTAAAATCTTTACTAGGAATATTTTCCTTTGGTTTCTGGTTGCATTTCTTTAGAAGGCAGATCTAATGAAAACACAGGAGAGACTGTTCTTTGTGGCCACAAGGTTAATAAGAGTGGAACACAGGAGCAGCAGGAGCTGCAGGAAGAATAATTCCTTTTAAAGCTGGAGATAGGAAGCCTATAGGTGGTAAGTGTGACATTTCCGCATGGAGGAGTCCAGCTTAATTACCTACAATTCAAATGTAGAAAGTTATACATTAAGGCAGGCAAAAAGAAAGTGGTAGGAGAGGACACACTTTGGCCGCTCATGAAGATTTAACATCATTAACTCTCCAGCTTCCAAGAATGTTCCTGTATTTTCACTGGCCAAATACCAATACAGCTAATTGCATTTGTGTTACCTGCAGTTCAATGAGAAATGGTCTCTTTCTTATTGCCTGCACTGTTGTGTAGTATAGGAACACACAGCAATACCAAGCAGAGTGGCTCTACTTCATTTGTAGGTAAAACAGTTCCTGTGTGCATTAAGCTTGGCTCAGCAAGACACACAGACAACACCAAGGGGCAGGAGCTGCTGTTATTCAGATGGCAGTCAGTTCTGGCATGATGACAGGGACAGCATCCACAGGTGCTAAGTGCCTGAAAGTTATTTGGCAGAGCTTGCATTACTGAGTAGTGCTGGTAATCATTATATCTGGCCAACTGAATATGAGTCACCTATTCACCTACTCAGTATTTGTGTATGCTACCAATAGACATATGGTTTACAGCAAACTAGGGAACAGACACTGCTGCACACTCATTTCTTCATCTTTTCCAGCATTCGCTGATGCATTCTCAGTTGAGACTAACACAAGCCAAACTTCCTTTCCAATATACCACTAAAAGGGCTATATTCTGACAGCTGTTGTTATTGCCTTAATCCCTTCTCTGTTGCTCATGACTGATAAAATGAGAAAGTAGTGGCCAACTCTGAGTTACCAGGCTCCCAAAGTCAGACAAACTGAAAGGACCAAGAGCCTCCCATCACCTTGTCCTCCTGTCTGAATGCTATTTGCATCTGTTCAGTTGTGCCAATACAAGTGATTGTGAGGCCACAGAAACTAAGATAGGTACAATTAGTTTAAAAGGCCTGTAACAAAATAGCATCATTTCCCCAAACTGACTGACAGGATCCCACTCCTCCAGCACTGATGCTCACACAGCAGAAAGGAGTGTTCCATCAGGAAAGCTCTTTTCCTTGGGCTTACACCTGATCAGACTAGAGTGGGGAACCATTGCCCAGCCTGGGCTTAGTCCATGAAGTAGTTTCTTCTATTATAGATATCAAGAGAGAAAGCAAAGGGAGAAAATCAACATCCACATGTGGATGTCAAAGAAAGCAAAACATTACATCACCTAACACTTTGTTTGCAGTGCAGCATTTGGCTGAAGTCCTTCTGAGATGGGTCCCCTGCTGAGCAAATGAGGGCCAACTGGCCCACCCCTCCCATCCCTCCTGCACTTCTGCTGCTGGACACAAAGAACCTGCAGTAAGAGACACTGTATACCCATTACATTCACTATGTACAGCTCCTCAGCTGCACCAGGACAGTCACTGCCTGAAAACTGCCAAGAATCAAATCTAACCAAACCTGCTTCCTTTGCCCTGCAATGTGACAATAAAGACTGTTTCTGCTTGTGTCTGCTCTGAGCACCTCCTTCCATCACCACCTCCCAGCTGCTCAGAGACCAGGGCTGGGGGACTACTTTGACCCTCCTATGTCACTGTATTTGCTGGCTGGCAAAACCTTCTGTAAACAATGTGACCAGATGATCTCACAGACAGAGCAGCAACAGTGCTGAAACACCAGCCTGAGATGCAAAGGACAGGGGTCCTAGTGTAGAGGTGACTCACAGGTGTGATTGGGAGCACTCAGGAGAAACCCCTTCCCTTTGAGCTGAACCAAGAAGCCACATCCACAGCATTAACAGGGTGAAGTTCCAGAAGGGCTCCAGGTTTTTGCCTTTATATACTCCCTACTGTTACAAGCAAAAAAGCTGTCTTCCCCCTTTGTCCTTGCCCTCAAGCAAGAGGATTCAGGCAAGAATTCAAAGGTGAAATTTTCAGAAGTTGACACCTCTGAAGCAATTGAGGATGGAAATCTCTGATCACTCTTTCTCACATCAATCTTCATGCATTGGTCGAAGGTGATTAAAGTGGCAGATGTGGAGAGGCAAAAATTTCAAGATTTGGAGTTTTATTATGGAAGGGCTGTGAGTCTCTTCATAGCCGAGGTTGTAATCAGTTTCCACTCTCAGCTCTAACTTAAATAACTCTTCACGTGCATTCCTCTAACTTCAGCTCATAAATGCAGGGTTTCGTACTGAAGGTAAAAAGAATGTTTTCCCCCCTTCCCTCCTCCTCACTGCAATTTGAAGAATTTGGACCTGTAATTCAAAGACGTAGGCAATGCGAGACTGAACCTTTGCCAGACTAAATGTTTCCTTAGCTTCTTTCACTTAAGAAAACAAAGCTAAACAAGTCCCCACCAAAAAACAGAGTTTTTTTCATCTCCCTAAATTACTCAATATTCAAATCTCTTTGAAAACATATGCATAGGCAACAGTTGCGGAAAATAAGGTGCAAGTCACAAAGTCATAAACAACCAATGTAGTTAACTGTAATAAACTCGGCATTTATGTAGTTGGTATTCTGCTAGCCAAGGCTATCTGGAGAACTTTCCAAAAGCTGAAATCACACGATCAAGGAGTTTTTCTGATTTTAGACAAAACAAAAATCTAAAACACAGAAGACTGTTTTCCATTGAAGACATGGAAAATCATCAAAACACTTTCACACTTTCCACTTGCTCTGGAAGTGGCAAATTGTTGCATACAGAAAACACAAAATTCTTCCTGTGCTGTACTAAAGCAGATTAGGCTTTCCATTACTTTGGCTCTGTTTTTTATTTCTAGAGGTTAACGTTTTGGCCCCAATTATATGTGGAACCTAGTATTTTTGCTATTTACATAAACCTCCTGTTTGGACTAGATTCAATATAAAATACAATCTCGCCATTTAGTTTGTTCCTATGGAAGTGCCTCCACAAAAGTTTAAAAAGTATCCATTTCTGCAAGTTTTAAATCTCCCATTTTTTCATACCAATTTCTGTTTTCAAATTTCTGCAGGTGGCCAATTAACAAATCTTTTTTAAAAATCATTAAAAAGACAGAAATCAAGTGCATTTGCTGTAGCAAAGAACATCATGTAGCAAAGAGCCGCATATCTCCCGTCTGTCCCTGACAGGCGTTCTGTAAGCCTTGAAGACACTTTAATTCTTGGCAATTCATTCCCACAGACAGGGAAAATTCTTATAAGAAATAGGGAACTAGTCCAGATGCCCAAGCTGCAAGAGTGCAGAGCAGGGCAAGGGAGCAGCGCAAAGGTACCCAGAGTGGAAAGGTGACAGGGTCAAGCAGGGCTCTTAAGCTGCTCATGAATTAGCTTGTAGAGTACCAGTAGAATTATGGGCCCCACATAAAGAAATTAAACCTTGCAGAAGCTTCATTAACTTGAATTTAAAGATTACCATGACTTGCATCTGTAAATAGTTATGCACATGTGTAGTTTGAGTCACACGTAGTTCTTCTGATGCCAGTAAGGATTCACAAACTTCATACAACTTACAGAAACCTCTGGACACTGCACTTAAACCTCCCTTCTAGGCATCTAACAGCCAATAAATATGTAAGGGAAAAGGGAAGCCAATATATCTTGTTGTATGAGCTCTGACAAAATAAGAGCTGACTTACTAAACACCCTGGTGCATCTTCCAGAACACCCTTAATTCAGCCTGCTTGGTGGGCAATGACTACCCATTTCTGAAAGACACACTGCTAACAACCACAACCAGACATTCAAAAAGTCATTGTCTACAGGAAAACGAATCCATGGAAGACATGACATTTTTACATCATTCCTTCCTCCGAACAATTTAATCTAGCACGTAAGTAATGTACTGGCCTGTTTTGATGAAATGGACACTCTGACCCTTTCTTTACGCTTGCAGATTGATTGATTGTTTGTACCTGAACAATTATTCCTAAGCAAACAGGCAAAAAGGAAAACAAACCTTTTGGCCACAACATTTAATTTCTGCTAGCAACATTTCACAGCTGTTACTTCCCTGTTTGCTCAAAGGAACTTACATTTTGCTTTGTAAAATGCTTTATGCTCCCATCCTCATTTCCATACTCTGCTGTAGGTAAAAACCTATTTCCTTTGAGTTCTTTAATTGAAATACATCTAATTCCACAGGCGCTTTCCAAGATTTGTTTACAGCAGAACTAGCCACTTAAAAAGCAACAATGTTTTTTAAAGGAACATATTCCCTTATTCATAATGCAAACAACTCAGATTATTGTCAGGAGAAGTATTCTCCAATACACCTGTCTTTTACCCTCTCCCTAATAGCTTTTTGTGCTCCTCTCAGGCTGGACAATGAAAATCAGTGCAGCCATTTTCCTTTTCCTCTCCAGTGAATTTAAGTATCAGGTGACAGGGAGGCAATTTTTGTTTTAAGAAAACCCTTTGCCCTGGGACTTTTACCAAAAAAATGAACTACTTAATGCGAATTACTTGCTCTTGGCTTGTGTGGGAAAAAAAACAAAACAACAAATCAACCACCACCTTTTCTTTTTTATTTTTTTTTCCTTTTTAAACAAAGCAAAAATTCATCAGCCAAATAGGAATTGACAGCATTCCTTTAAAAAGCAAAATAAAGCTCGCCCCAGCTGGGCACTCACCAGGCTGCTATATTTATTTGTGTCTCACGTGCTGGGCCCATGTGCAATTCAGCTTCTCTTGATCTGAACAGGCTTGCTGTACTCTGTCTTTCCAAGTCCCCGCGGCACACTTAAGCTTTTCTCTGCCTCCCACTCTATGTCACCTCTGTGCCACAGTGGAGCAGAGCTGATCCAAGCGCCCAAGAGCAGCTCAGACTCCAGCACTGGCTCCAGCCCCAAACTCTGACAAAGCTCAAGCCCATCCTTGCCCCAGACCTCCAGAACTGCAAGCAAAGGCTGGGAATTGATACTCACCCTTCCAGAAATGCATCCTAACAAAAATTCATAGGCCCTACAGAGGTTTCCCCAATCAATCATTCTTTACTTTGGCTGGCATAAGAAACTGAAAAATCTATAAGAATACTAAAAAGCACTTTCAATTGTACTCTTATTTGGTTTCCTCATCACTTGGAGATATTCTTGGGATGAGTCTGCTAGGTAGCCACGTATCCTAACTCATAAAGGCGACACACAACTGTTTTTTTCTTTTGAGGAGCTAAATTTTGTCCCCCTACCTGGTTTCACAATAGAAACTGACCCCTCTGTTATTAAAACATACATTTTTGCTCCTCCCTGTGACCAGGCTTGTTCTGGTTCTTCATTCTCCCTAAAGTCTCTGGCTCAGGAGTAAGGATGAGAGATACCGTGTGGACTTAAAATGCTCCGCCTCTGTCCAAATGCGCAGAGACTTGAGGTGCTCCTAACAAGCTCCTATAGCTCTGCACTTTTCAGCTTGGATTTTAAGATGAATAGTCACGAATCTCCATGTTCCTTAAAACACCAGAACACAAACCATAATTGTTGAGGATCTGCTCCTTGGGAAGCTCAACTGTCCATTGGTGGGACGGGCCTGATCTGCAGTTGGAGCCTTTCAGGATGTCCAGCATGACTTTGTATTAATTACTGATATCTTTATTCTAGTGGTAGAAGTTATTTCCCTTCCCCTCTTCCTCCTCTGAAGAATATATTCATCAGCTGTGTGTGTGGCTGTCCATCTGCCCTCCCCCTCTCCCATTCTCAGGTTATCCCCATTTGAAGCAGACACACCAAGACTTAATGAGCTTTCCTTATTACATCAATGCAATCGTAACAGCTTCTGAACACCTGCCAAATTTATGACTGCTTCTCCAAATCAGCACAGAGCATTTCCATTTACCTTGTTTTAATTGAAGTCAAAGTACACCATCACCTACAAACTAAGGGCATGTTTCTGAAACGGAAAATGAAACAATGGGTCTCCTTGGTTTGCCTATATCAACTTTTCTAACAGACTTAATTCTTATCAGCATCAGACAAGAAATTCAACTCCAGTACGTTGTTCCTACTAAAAGCACTGCCCTGAACAAGGAATGATGCAATTTAAAGGGAAGAGAGAAAAGAGAGAACTGGTGGTGGAGTTTATTATGTCTCTTGGGGCTCCGTTCAGCTCCTCCTGGAGAGGGTTTTTGTTTGCTTGTTTCATTACCATTTATATGCAGGTCATCTGAGTGTGCGGGGGGTGTGGTGGGGGAGGATTTCTGCTAAAAATCCTTTTTGACAATTGCTTTGTAGTTTCAGCATTTGCAAACTGCTAAACAAATTAAGAATAGAAACAGAAAAAAGAATTAGGTCTTCAGCAGTCATCTGACATCCTATTTTAAGCCTGTTTCTGATGACATGCCCTCTGACATTTTTTATAATGTCAGTGACTTTTAAAATTAGAGTTCAATCAACTAATTTTCAGTGCTCTTGTGCATTAGATTTCAACAAGATGAGTCTACTAAAGTAGTTTTAATCTCTGTTTTGTTTTTGGTTAGGGGTTTTTTTTGTTCTTGTGCAATAAAGCGGCAAAGTGAATGAAAGGACATTTTGCCATCTGAAAAACTTCACCTTCAGGTACCTATAGACAGCAACCCAGTGAATCTTGTTCATTCCATGCTAGGTAAAAACCTCTTAGTCAAGGCTTCACATGGTCTGTCTTTCGGGGAGGGTTTTATTCCTGTGTTTATCTATCTCATAAGGCAAACATCTGTTCAAAATAAGGTAAACTCCAGTTGAAACTTTAACTACAGAAGAGCTACATTCAATTCAGAATAACTTCAGTTCGAAGAATCCATTCAGCAGAGCCCTTGCACAAATTATTCACCATAGGCAGAAAACTACAAGCAGAAAAATAAAAATGATGAATTTGTTTTACAGAAGTAAGCAAATGTTAAAATTTGCATTGTAACACAAGTAACTTTAAGACTGAAATGTAAAAAAAGTTTCCACATAAAACAATATGGAAGCAAAAATAGGCACTTGTTATATTTCGTGCATTTATAATTTACTCTTTTTGTACAGTTGTGGTAATGGAACTGGATATTCAAAAAAGAAATTAAAAGAAAAATGCAAATTTGAAGACATTTGAGAAGCCAATTCTGTTAGGGAACAGATCTTAATATGGACTTGCATCAACTGCAGGAGTGACCAGGTCTGACACAGACAGTCAGGTTGTTACTGGTTCTGATAGGTAAATCAAAGCAGAAATGCAAGAAGTGGGCTGTTCAACTTCAACGAGCATTAAATGAGGAAAAAAAAAAAGCAAAGCATCCATGAAGTTCATGCAATGTGAGGCAAGCCCAAAGGAATTCAAAAGCCCAAGTAAACAAAACTGCTAATCAGTGACCCAGTGGGAGAAGGGCGGTTATGCAGCAGCTCTGATCCTCTGCCTCTGCAGCTCAGCCAGTGCTTACCAGCTTTGCTGTTGTACATACATAAACTCAGGGACAGATGAGGAGGAGAAGAAAAAGTGAGAGGGAAACACCATTACAGCAGCAAAAGCTCTGGAGCTGCAGACCCAAAGAAAGAATCTCTTTGGTGATACAAGTTTGCTTAATACCTGGCATCAGGGTGAACTGGGACTATGAAAGCAGAGGGCAACTTTGGTGACAGTGAACAAGCAACAATACAGTTCAAAACCCATACAAAGAGTCAGAAGTAAAACAAGAACATAAAAGTAAGAAGCTTTAATGAGGCAGACAGCAATACATACAGGAAACAAGTAGGGAGGCTCTGATGGAACCGATTCTAAAGGAGACAAAGAAAGCTGGCAATTTCTGAAAGAAACAACACTCAGAGACCCAATGCAAAGTGTCCATTTGCAGGAAGGCAGGATGGAAGGGAGAAGGCCCTGACTAAATCATGAGCACTTTCTTGAGCTCATATGAAGGGAGCATGGACCCTAGGCCCAGTTGCTGCAGGGAAGAAGTGTAAAAGGTTACAGGATTCAACTGAAAAGTTATAAGCCTTCCCTTCATTCACTATCAGGGAGAAGAACAAAAAGAAAGGGTTAATCACAAAGGGACAGATGATAGTCTAAACACTGAATAATTTCTGGAGGCCAGTTCATTAGGTAGATCAAGTGCAAGCATTAATGCTAATGGCATGAAAGCCCAGGCTATGAAAGTCAAGAAAAAAACCCAGAGGAATGTGTATTCAAGCTGGTTCCTCCTGACAAACTTCTTCCTTTGAATATTTAAGAGAACTGGCTGAAGCAACTCCGGTTCATGGAGAACATGAATCATAGAGAACAGAAAAGACTTAAGAAGTCTGGAAAGGGGAAATATGGTGCCTAGCTTTAAAAGATTATGCTAGGGAATTACAGACCACTCAGTGTAACTTCCATTCCAAGAAAAAATATTGAAACAAATAATCGAACTATATGTAAGAAGCTAAAAGGATAAGTACGAAGAGATGAGTAACAGACCCTCTTGAATTGTCAGAAAGAAATTGTGTCAAGCCAATTTAATTTCTTTGTGTGACAGGTAATGGGCCTTGGGCAAAGGTGACAAGCAATAGATACCATATATCTTGACTTTTAGTAGGATTTGTGACACTGGTGCCTGTGATATTCTCTTCAGCAATCTCAGAAAACATGGACTAGTACACTGCTCAAGGGTAGGTATAAAACCAGTGGCACAGCCTTACTCAGAGGGCAGCTCTCAGTGGTTTCTGTCAACCAGGGAAGCTGCACTGAGTAGGATGCCGCAGGGGTGTCTCTGAGGACACCTATGCTGAACATTATCCTCCAAGTGAACAATGGTGTGGAGTAGAGATCTGGCTTATAAATCATGTAGATGATACCTGAATGTTGAAAGTTGAAAGCTAACACGAGCATTTGAACAGATCTTTACAATGTGGAGAAACTCTCTTAAAAATTAAATTAATTCAACAAAGATCAATTAAAGCCTTTAACAAGAAGAAACAACCACATGGGAAGAAGATAAGGGAACTACTAGTCAGAAATTCTTCAAATAGAAACTAATTGCTGTGGGCAGAATGTAGTGATTTGCCAGCTGGACTTATATGAGCAGTATTATAACATTGAAAAAATGACAAATATGGACACATAAGAAAATATCTGGACATATGATACCATCTTTCCACTCTACCAAGCACTGAGTGGCTTCAGCTGGAATACTGTGTTGGGCACATGACACTGTTGGGCATGACACTTTAAGGAAGATGTGGACCCAATAAAAGAAAGCCTAGAGGAGAACAAACAAGAACAGTTGCAACCCTAGAAAACATCTCTTTCGGGGTAAATTGAAAGTTAGCAGAAGGGAAGACTGGGTAAAGCATGATAATAATTTTCATGTATATAAAAGATTGCTTATGAAAGAGAAGAATCATTTGTTGTTCATGTCCACTGCAGACAGAGCAAGGAGAAACTGTCTTTAATTTCAGAAAGAAAGATGCACGCTAACTAGCAAGCAGAATGAAAGCTCTGTTGGTAAGCATGGTAAAGTACTAGAAAATCTGCTTGGAAGGGGCATACGCTTTCCGGTACTGGATAGTTTTCAAACAAATCTATGGCAGAAATGACAGAGGTACAGGTGACTATGCATCAAGGTAGAGAGATTGGCTTGTGATGTTTTTAGAACCCTTTCAGTTCTAATTTTAAGACTCTTTAAAAATGTTCGGGTAAAAGCACTTTGAATGCTGGTATTAACCTTGCTTTCCCCTAAAAATGATGTTTAAAAGATGCAATCAAAAAAGGAACAAATGTTTCAGGTGTATTTCTTGAAATGTGTGTTCACTGTCACTGCTCTGCAGGATGAAATCACCAAAACTTTGCCTTCCGAACTTCACTGAGAGATTGTGTCATAGCAAGGGTTATACTGGCATAATTAATATTCAAATAGTATTTATCAGAGAAAAATAAAACTTTTATTGTGAATGTATATATAAAGCTTGTTAACACTTGTTCTTATAAAGTCCCAAGCATCTGGGCAACATATTCCTAGAGAGAAGGCATAAGCTGATTTAGGTAAAACAAGAGAGACTGTGTGGGACTTATATTGAATGTGATATCTCATATTTCCATTGTGCAGACTGTCTTCGAATATGTTGGTGGGTTAAGAGACATGCTGAGATCTTAAGGGAATACTTTTAAGCACAGTCTTGAAGTAATTGAATTAAATCACTCCTCCACACTCCAAGTTTTCATAGAGAGAGCTAACAATAAATACACAAATATCTATGTAAGGGCTTCATTAATATCACTCACATTTGGAGTTATTTTTTTTTCAGTCATCTCCAAATGCCGCTGATTTTCTATAGCAAGCCTTTCCAACTTCCTGACAACTAGGACAGCAGATTCTGCTAAGGCAGTTTACTTGACAGGCGAAATGGTAAAAATACCTTACAATATTACATCCTGGCACAAAAACTACCTTGTTGGTAGCAGGGACTGTCCCTGTGACTACAGTTCAACCTGGAAGCTACCAAGAGAACAGCCCTAAGTTCTAAGACAGGGACATGGACTTCATTTTTAGGGATGGGTAACTGAAACAAAGGGCCAGGATTCCCAAAGCATTCATGGGCTCTTCAGGGCATACCTGCCTTTGTGGATCTGGCTTTATGTAACTTTGTTGCAGTTACATGAGAAGGCAGAGCATAGCTGGACCCACTGTCACCTGAGACATCCAAGAAGAGAGAGTTTCAATTAGTCCTGACATAGAAACAGTGATTTCTCAGCTACTTCACCCCTACAAACTTCAGAAATGTAGCAAAAAGAAGGACAGAGGTCCAGCTATGGCTTCCATAAAAGGAAAGACTATGATTTACTAGACAGCAGAGCCTCTCCTAGCCAGATGGGACACTGGACCGCAGAACGAATGAGAGAGCATCTCATTCACTGCTCTAGGAATGACATGTGATTTTACCTTGGTTAAAAGCAATTTTAGGCAATTATCATTGCCAAATTTGAAGAGATTCTGGTTTCCAAAGGAAACCAAACCACTGTCAAGTGGTCTGAAAATATGACAAGAGCTATGAGTGAGATCCAACCTGTTCCTACCTTCAGCACCACTGAGAGGCAAGGAAAGCTAGGTAGGAGAGAAAGGCACTCTCCTCATGTCCTCCTGCACCATGAACTGTGAGGGCCTTGGCTGAGGCTGCTGGCTTGTGGCCTGTAGAAAGGGGAGCATCTGAGATGGTATGCCCAGCTCCTTCCTATCAGCAGCACCTCTCAGGGCTGCTCACACATACTTGCAAGCCGTCCTGAGTACCCAAGATGCCACTGTTCCCTGCCATTTCTCTTTGGTGCTCCAGTGTTTCCAGGATGTCTCTGTACCAGTGTGTTAGGGGCATTTGATCAGGATGGACACAGATGGCTTCAAGGTTTCACAGCCACCAAGAATAGCCCATAGTGTTCTTCAGTACCTACAATGTGTGGTTGGTGGGAAAGAGCTACAGCACATGGTGCATGCAACAACTGCACTTCAGCACCTGGAGACCAGATCAGAGAACAAACAGGGAGTTAGAGACTTGCAGAATTGTGCAGGTGGGAAGGGATCTCTTGACGTCTGTAGTCCAACTCCCTGCTCAAGGCGTGGCCAGCTAGACCAGTGTTGTCCCAGACTTGACTCAGGAAGTCAAGATGTTTTTTGGCTTTAATCCTCTGTACCAGTGCATTTCTTCTGTGGTCAGTGCTTATTTTTGTTTGCTTGCCATGTGAGTGCTGTTCTAACTGGACTGCGAGCTGGCTTGCCTCAGCACTTAACTATTTTGAAATCTGTGAGAGGGGAGGATGGCTGAAATGCCATAGAAAAGAGAAGGTCCCATGATTTGCTTGGGATCCCTGAAGCAGTATCATTTCCTTCCTCTGTCAGAAGTTTCCTGCAGAGCCACAGACACCTCCCATGGATACCCACTGTACAGAACAGGATTCATCTAGTCTAACATCTTACTTTCAAGATGGAGTTCTATCATAAGCTCTATTTATAGCCTACAGAGAAAGATCACAGGTCGAGACAACACTGCATCCCATCTTAAACTGGGTATTTCATTTGGGTGGTTTGACCCATCTTTAGCCTCTTCCTTTCTGAGCCTCCCATGAAAAAGGAATAGCCCTGTTATTTCACAGGGGTATTAAAAGTATCAATACAGTAAATATTTTCAGGCCTGCAGATATTAACCATGACTAATAACATGGAAGAACCAGAGAGAGAAACTACTGTGAGAACTTTTGCTCTTTCTCATTAATCCTGATCACCAGAGCTGGACAAATTATTTGCAGCAAAAATTTGGCAACGTTTCTCCATGAAATTTTGGCATATAGACATTTTTGATTAATTTGTTCCTTACGGAAACAAAATTGATGAGAACATATTTCAGCCCATGGACTAAACATAAAACTTCCCCCATGACTGGAGCAAATTAAAAATTTCAAATGTGAAATGAAATGTATTTATTTTTGGCAAACGAAGGGACAAAATGACAGCATCCTCACACATTCCTATTTGAATAAGTTGAAACACAATGTCCAACCATAACTTTTCCAAGAATTCATATGCTCTTCAAATGCTGGCTAGTAAATCACTTGCTATGACAAAGCAAATCAAATAATACTGGTAATTCTCCCTGATTGGATGAGTTCAGGCTGACAGGACTTTTACAAGCACATACATTTTTTTCATTGCTTGTTTCTGTGATTCTATAATCGTAAACAAGATTCACCCAAGAAATGTTTCTGAAAGAAGAATAAGCAGAGTACTGAAAATTAGCCTTGCCAACACACAGGGAAAGGGAAGGTCATGAGATCCCATACCAGAATGAGAAAACTTCTAAAATCTTTTCATGACAGGGTGCTCGATGGGATTAGGAGAGCCAGGGATAACCTACTGGGTAGGTGGCCTGTCAGGTTTGAGACTGAGATTAGAGGCAGCATGATAAAGACAGTAACACCTGTACAAAGAAACACCTCCCTGACTGCTGCAGTAAGAATTACTCAGTTTTAATCTCAGGCCTTCTATAGAAGGTGCTGAAATAAACCAGCTCCGAGCACCATCCTGCTGGGAGAGCTTGGTGTAGCGTCTGCAGCTACCCTGTTGCACTGCTGTTCCTGGGGAAACAAACATTAGCAAATGCTTTTTTATGGAATTCATTTACCATAGCACTTTCTGATGACAGGCTGCTGGGGAGTAGAGTTATGACATCCAGAAACTGACAACAAGAGCAATAAAACCTGACATATATCATGAAAGCCAAGCTATGGTACTATGTGTAATTAACAGAGAGTGTAATTATTCACCTCAAGAAGGACTTTGATGGATGCCTCATAGTTAATTCTTTTTTCCTGTGTTTCATCTTCTCTTGTTCACAGCAGCTAGAAAGGCTAGCTTGCAACTTTCAGCTTTTTACCCTGTTTCTTATCCAAAGATGTTGTATCTTTATGGCCTGTAGCCAGACTTGGATCAATCCCAGGCTGGATGCTTCATCTAACCCTGGAGGTGTTTAGTTTCAGGCCTAGGTTTTGGAGCTGACAGGGCATTATATTACCATGGGATAGACCGTGCTAATGGTATGTGTATTAAAATTCCAAGCATGCCCAGCATCACTCAGATGTTTCCAGGATCCTGAGTATAACCATACACATAAGAGCAATCTTCCTTTTCATGACAGCACCATGTTGCTCTTCCTTAGTGCCCACTGAACCCTGACACAAGTTACAGCTGAAAGAGGAGCATTTGTTTCCCCCAAATTCTTTGAATTGTCACAAAATCTGAAAAGAAAATTGAGCATCAGGAAGTGTTTGAACAGTTGCCCAGTCCCAATAAGCTGCAGAGGAGGCACTCAAAAAGCTGCAGTACCATGCACACAGTGGGCTCGTTGGTGTTTGTTGGCGTGCACTGCTTTTGCATGGGAGGAGAAGCAACTGGGGAGGATTTGGCTCAGGCTCTGAAAATCAGAGAGAGAAGCTGCTACTATACAAAATGTGATCATTTAAAAACATTGCAACCATGGGTAATTGATCTAGCTGATGCACTGGGGACTGGATAGAAATTTAAGCTCAGTCACATGAATTTGAAGAGCTCCACCAGCCTTAAATGAAAGAGAAATTTGTAGCCTTGGGACAAAATGACTGAAGCCTTATCTAAAACCTATTGAAGGCAACTAGGATGATTCCACAGGCTTTTGGGGGCGTTGGATCAGACCCCAGATGGATGCAAACCTCTGAAGAAGAGGGTATATAATCTTAATGAAGGAAGAGAGACATTTTAAAAGGCAGCAAAATGCACAGTTGGGCTCTGTATGACTCAGTGATGAATGAGTGTCCATATTACATCGTTTCAGAAAGTCAGAGATGAAGGAAATATGAAAAAGAATCCAGAAGAGAAATAAGAGTTCCTCTGATAATCACAAACCCCTAGCCACTCTAGCTTGGGTACACAAGCTAAGACAGACCCCAGAATTTTTGTCAAATATATAAATATATAAATACAAAGACAAAAAAAAGAATTTCAGAGCTGCAGCACATATATTAAAACCAAGAGAGTCTGCACATTTAGAGAAGAGAAAGGCAATGACATATATGTTTCTGTAGACACAGAGGGTAAAATGAATGACTCAGACAGGCAAGCACAGCTAAACATTAATGGCATGGCTGTATTATTTTAAATTGTGTAACTGAAATGTGTTCCAGGGGAAAAAACTGAGACTTGACAATGACATAGCCCAAGTTGGTAAAAAGTGGTGTGTGTTGTAAGCACTACAGAATCCTAAACAGACTACACAAATCCTCACATCTCCAAACACCACTTTGATAAATTAATCACTCCCATGTGATGCCCATCAAAAAAAGGTACCGTTCACCATAATGAGTAGGAAAACTGAATTTAATAATAGGAAAAAAGCAAGCACTTATTGGTACAGAAGAGCAATTTATAGTTTGAAAGAATTATGTGGTTGTAACTGAGAAGTCAAATGTGCTATGGATGTGTATTGATTCACACAATCAAAATGAAGTCATAAAGTCTGTATAGCATCTGATCAAAATCACTAAAGAAAAGACAACTAAGATCTTAGCAGAAAAAAAATATTCTGAACAATAGATATAAAACAGTCAATTTTTGTAAGAAAAAAATTATCTTGGGCTCTTAGGTAGTGATTTTTAATACACCATTTGGAGACTATACAGTGAATTTAAACAAAGGCCATTTCGTATACGATCTGCTCCCAAGGTATTACAAAGAGTAATTGTACAGATCTTTGAGGGATTACAAGTTGTCAGACTTTTAATGGATGATGTTTTAATTTGGGTACAGGGAAGTTAACACAAAGAAAGACTTTGGCAAGTAGTGCAGGAAGCCAGAAAGAGATGCCAATCCAGTAGATAAAATGCCTGTAGTCTAAAACACTGTGGCCAGAGTTTGGGCAAACGTGGCTTAACTGGAGTTCCAGAAAAAATAAATGCAACAGCAGGTTGTCCACCTTTCAATGTAAATGAGCTCTACAGAGATTTATGAATATGATAAACGGTATTTCATTATTCATTCCAATTCTAACTGGGGTCAATATGTCCTTAAGGAATTATTAGAAAAGTAAGGTATCTGTTACTGGTAGATTAATACAAACAAGGAAATAAACAGTTAAAGACAGTGACACTAATCCACCAGCTTTAAAATACCATAATGATGTTTTCTGAAAAGCCATAATACGTGCTCATGTTACTTGTTTAGACTGAGATTTCTAAGCAGAACAGACAGAAACTATTGCCACGTTGACAAAGGAGTGCTAGTAATTTTATTTGCTCCTCTAAACTTGCTTCAATCTAGATAAATATGAAAGATATCAAGAAAAGAGACTACAAAGCACTTTGAAGGGGTTGTAAAAAATCTTTTGCCTAATTTTCACAGATACTAAGCATTAGCTTGAGTTGGAAATGCAGACTGTAAGCACCTTGCAAAATCAGTCCATTTGTCTTTGGCATCGTCTACAACTTCATAGATAAAGCTGATACTCTTTTACCAGGGAAGAATTCAAAGGCACAAATTGCTGTTTGATGCTCAGTCTCTAATGCAGCTATGTTCCCAGTTGCAAGTTGAAGGTTTAAAAATTTCCCTTATTTTTATTTGGACTGTAATTGGATTAAAAAGTGCACAGCAAACACTGCTATCACGGCAATGAAAAGTGGGTAGTACTAACACACTGAACCGTGTTTTCTGATATATTCAAAACACATACAGTAAAGATTGTATCAGCAAAAACAGAAATGTGGCTCTCTATGGTATGGGATGCAGCAACTGTTCTGCAGTGCTGAAGCAGTCTGCAAAAAAAGGAGAGACAGACATTTTAACTGCAAAGAGAAAAAATTCAAAAAGTAGTGTGTGATCACTTGTATTGGAATTTGTTGAAGATATTGAGGTTAACATCCCTGCTTTTATAGGAAATATCACTATGATCTCTAACAGTAACAAATGACCCACTCCTTATTTTTATATGCTATCCAAAGGATTATTCCTCCATCAGCACTGGGATGCATGTGCCTCAGTAGAGCACTTGATCAGTCTTGGCTCATAGAACTTGCCTAAATGAAGCACGCACCAGGAGGTTCTAGAGCTTCTCATTTTGGGCAGCTGACCCCACCTCACACTCTTTGGGTTGGAGAGATCTATCACCATCCCCATACTAGGTGATATGGTTTTGTGTCATAACATATTGTGCCTTTAGAGGCAGGTGAAAGGAAGCAGCAAGCAAGGTTTAAAGTTGGCAGCGTTCACAAGAAACATGAATTTAGCAGCTTTCAACAAATGTCCATAGCACAGAAGACAGAAAATATGGTATCTGTTTGTCAGACTCATAGGACTGTGATAACAAGATGTGCAGTAAGTATTAACTACTCTCTGTGTGAAGCCCAGCACTTGTATGTCAGTGAACTTAATAGGATGGGATAAAATTAGCAGACCTGCAGGAAGTGTATAAGGGCATAAAGGGTGCCAGTCATTAGGCCTGAAATACACTGGGAGAGCTGGCAAGGGGAGCCCTGGGGTGGGAAAGCTGGAGGTGATGGGTGCAGAGCAGGAGGGGGCCCTGGCAGAGCTTTTCAGCATATTCTTGTTTCTACTCAGCTCTATTTATCCTTTAGTTTCATAGGCTGTGCAGCCTGGGGGCATCTAGTAGTAGAGCAGACATGAGACCCAAACCCTCTATTACTCTGCTTTGATATCTATGGGACCTTTATGGAAATCACTTCCAGAAGTCATCCTACGGGACTGCAATGCACAAAGCCTGCTAAGCCACTCGGCGTGGCACCAATGAGCAGCAAGCCCTGTGCTAGGGACAGAGGTGTGTTGGTCCTGCGTCAAAAGCACAGGACCCCTGCTTTCTCCTGTGACACTGCCCTTTTGATATTTTTTTCTCTCACCCACTCATTCCCAGCTACTGAATCATAGGTTCCTGAGGCTTTTTCTGATCTGCATGGAAATGCTATAGAAAGAGCATGCAGGTTCACTCTGCTTTGTGGCCTCCTTCTCATACCTTTGTTTCATTTTCTTCACCCACCTCTCCATCCTTTTCCTTTCTCTCCCTCTCCTCATTATTATAGCAAGGGAAGGGAAGGGAAGGAAAGGAAAGGAAACACTTCAGAAATGAAAGATTAGTTTGCTGTATCATAAAGATGAGCTTTGTAATCACTTTCCTTTAAGCAAAGAATTAAAAGATAATAAAAGCCCTAATTAAGGACCTCGTTAGCTTAACTAGATTTTCATATGCAAAGTGATGTTCACCACGTGCCGCCGCCGTCTGAAAATGCCGCCTGGCGCTACATTGGAAGCACCTGTGCCAACTCCCAACTACATTTTCCTTTTTTCATTTCACTTACCTTTTTATCTTTCTCCCTTGTTTCCCCTCTGTGCCAGGGTTCAGCAGGCCCGGACTGATGCCAGGCTGCCTTGCACCAAGCACATGCAAGACAGACTTGGAATTACCTAATGAATCACGTGGAAGAAACATGCATGAGACAAAAGGGCAGGGAAGATGGAGGAGAGCAAAAAGGACCAGTGAGGGCTAAGCACACAGGCTTGGCTCAACACCTCAGGCCAGACTGGTTTGATGGAAGGTGGGGATTATCTAGGTAGAGGATCCATCTGAGTCACGCTAAGCGCAAGAAAGCTTTGGGTGAGCCTGGACTGCTACAGGGCAGAGCTGGAGGAAGAACATGTCGGCGGCGGCTAGCCCCCATGTTGCCCCTGTGCAGAACCTAGCTATGATTTAGGCAAAGACTTGCATTAATGGTTTGGCTTCATCATTGACTAGAAACAAAAATTGAGTCCTTGAAGGTACTGTCCTATGGGTTTTCCAGGGCTCTGTTCTCAATCCCATAAGACCCACAGTACAGTCTGGCAAGGTGGACAGGTAGCTGTTTAGGGATGTGCTTAATAGAAGCAATTAGGAAATCATTATACCACAGTAATGTGAGCAGATGAGTGAACAAAATGAATACTCTCTGCCGTGTCAGAAGGCAGCCTGGCCTGGCTGAGCAAAGAGCATTCGGTTACCCACAGCACAGCCAGCAGGCACTGCCCAGCAGAGGCCACGGCAGAGCCAGGAGCAGGCATCCATCGGGCTGTAACAATCTGATAAATTCCTACAGCTGGGAACTCAGCACGAGATGGGAATCGGGATTTTCATCCTCGTTAAAACTGTAATTGGAGCCTCATTCTACTTCGTTTAGAGCCAGCTGTGAACGTGGCAAAAGCTGCAGGGTGCTAAGCAGGGAGGTCACCCCGGGGCGATGGCGAGCAGAGGTGCTGGCCAGGAGCAGTGGGAGGCTGGAGGGAGGACAGAAGCAGAGACTGATGTGGCCTGTGTGCATCTCCTGTAGGTATGCAAAGACCCCTGTTGTGAGCTCCCCAGCTTTCAGCTGTTTGTTTGGGTTTTTTTAATTTAGAGATTAAGAGAGAAAACACGGCATTTCTGTGTAGAGACGGGTTTGAAGTAGAACCTCAGGGCTCAGCCTTCAGCTTGAGCCTCTCAGTGTGGATGGCTGAGCGCTTTGACCCCAAAGCTGGTGGATCTCAGATCCCTGTCTGAACTACCAGTGATACTGTTTACAGCCCCTACCTCAGATTTTAGTCCAGGGCAAGACTTAAGGAAACCTAGTATAGCATTATTATATTAGAGATTGGGTCAATCCATTTATTAGCTGAGAATTTTCTTTGTTTAATAGAATTGATTCTTCCTTTTCCTCTACAAAACATGGGACTGGTTCAATACAGGGTATTCATTTAGTTTGTGAACAGAGATGAAGAGCTATAAACCAAATCCAGATGTTGCATCCAGCACTCTCACCAGCTCCTGTCTGGGCCCATCTCCAATCATTATATGTACTCGTGCAGAAGAGGAAATGGCCAATATGCCTTAAATATAGTCTAAAAATAATCAGCAGCAGTCAAATTACTTCTATTACATTATGGGTTGAGAGTGAGGCAATTCGTTAGGGAGAGTCAGGCAAACTACCTTAATTTGGCCTTCTACCACTTCCCACCTCGTGGACCAACAAGTGTATCATAACTATTAGAACAACTTCAGTGAATGTTACAATTACTCATGTCAAATGAAAATGTAATGCAGTTAACGTGCATGCTGGCTCCCCGCTGCTACTGCTGATGATTATTGCTATTAGAGCATGACCAAACAGTCATTCAAATATAAACAGCAGATTTGTTTTGATTGTGTTCGTGGCCTGTTTTACTCTCTTTCTGTGAACATTAACACAAATGGCTTTGGTTTGCAAGACTGTCCCTGGGGAGACAGACAAAGTCAGGAGTATCGTTGTGCTGACTACGTGTATCGGCTAAATTACCTGCACTGGAAGGTTTTGTATGGCTCTCTGGAAAATTTGACAGCCATCTCATCAGAGAGAAAAAGCAGAGCTGGACAAGTCTGAGTGCTGGTCTCATAAGATGAGTACACAGTACCTGAACAAAAAATCATGGCAGCCCACTGACAGGCAGCTCTCATGGAAGCACAGTCCTGCCAGTCATTCAGTAAATGCTTAGGAATGACAGTTACATCGAAATGTGGTATCCAACTCTTTAGCAAGAGTTTCTGATCCAAAGCCTACTAAAGGAAAAGGTGCCATCGATTTAAATGGTTTGTGTTATACACATAGGACTAAATTCACTAAGAGCTCTGCTTGCTGTGAAAAGATTACCTGATTAAGAAGATTAATTATTATTAATTCTCACATTACTATGTCACCCTTCAGTGGAATTCCTTATCTCTACATCAGTTTCCAAGATGGGAACTCTATTGCTCTCTCCCTCTTCCCTGAGCTGCTTACTGCAAGTGGGTTTTGCCTCGTAAAGAGGAGAGCTAATCCTGATGGCCACTGATGCGATTACATTGTGCAGCTGACTGCAGAACCTCTCCTTTCCAAAAGGACAGATGCAGAAGGTGGTAATCCCAAGAAGCCCGGGAACCAACTAATTACCTAACCGCACCAAGGCCATGACTCTCACCAGATGCTTTGATTACAGCTCCCGTTTATCTCTTCTGCAGAAGCACATGCTCAGGAATATGCACACTGAGGAATGACTAAGATTCTTGCACATTACAGGACTGACCTTGAGGCCAGGGCAGAGGCTTCCAGCTTGCAATAATTTTGACAGGTTTTTGGGGTGTCAGCCTCTTCTGAGAAGCATGGTGCTCTGTGGGGAGCTGCTGGTTTGTGCAGAGAGGACAGACCAAGGATCAGAGTCAGGAAAATGAGTAAGAATGCAGGAAACACAGTCAGCAGATGTTCTTCGAAAGCTTGTTTGGTGGCAAATTTAGATATGGGATAGCAAAATTTCTGGTATATAAAAGTCAGACAGACTACAGAAGACACTGGTTTACACATTAATATGGAGGTTTCAGGAGTCGTTCACAAGTTGATTTCTAGCACCAGTTTCAAGGAAAGGTTACTATCTGTGTACATGCCGAAAGCTAAGGATGTTTGGAATGCCTCCTCCTGCTTATTCTTGTCTGGGTGTTTTTTCACATGAAAAAAAATAGGTATTTTCAGGTTAGAGCCTGGATGATAGAGAAGAAATGTGACATAGAAACACAAAATCATGAACATCATGTATCAAGTAAATAAGAACGATCTTTTACTCTTTCTTCCAGTAGAAGCAATGGAAACTCAATGAAGCAGACAGGTGATGATCAAATGCAAAATAGAGCAGGTGTAGCAGAGTTCATCTGTGGAACTCACTGCCACAGGACACTGCAGGACCTCAGAAGCTGTGAGACAAACCCAGGAGGAACTACTGAGCACAAAGCAAACACTACTGGCTCAGGAGGTCCCTGTGCTGCAAATGACTGGAGGCTCAGAGGGTGTTACAGAGAGGCATCATTACTTATATCATATACTAACAGCACTCTTACATTTTTCTCTTGGCATCTGCTATAGGTCACTGCTGGAGACATATGGGGGAAAGGCAGCTAGACAGATTCTTGGTTCTGCCTGGTATGGCAGTTCTTATGTTACTGACTAATTGGGCGAGCTGTATGGCTCAGATCCTTAAGCAGGAAGTTAGGCATGTCTGTGCTTATAGAGCTATGAAATGATGTGTTTCTTTTTCTTTCTCTCTCTTCTCCCCCTCCCCATTGTGCTACCTATTCCAAGGAGCCCAGAGACCATCCCAAGACTGAGTAGGAGCTCCTGGCAAAGTCTGAGAACAAGCAGTCTCACATCTACACATAATCAGGATGAGTGTAATGAGGGGACATCATCATCACACACATCTACTCCCACTCACTGATAGCCAGCTGGAAAAAGTATGTGAGCAGCAATCCTGTTCTACATAAATTTGGGAGTTGAAAGTGCCAGCACAGCATGGCAAGGTACTCTCAGGATGATCTTCCTATATGTCAGTGTGAGTGTAAAATAGTACAGGCATGCATAGCAAGTGCAAATGTGAGATAAAAATATGGAGGTCCACAGGCATCTACAAAAGGAAGAGGGAAGAGAGAGGAGTATGTTTGCAAACATTTTTTTACAGTGCACGTATTTTAGAATTTATTAGAATCCATCCATCCATGCACTCTACAGGAAAGTGTAGCCTGCAAGGCAGTGGTTTCTCTGAAATCAGCTGTGTGTGAGCATCTTCTAGGACTTTGCTAAGGTATATGCACACCACCATACCAAATAAGCAAGCAGCAGAGAGCAGCATGAGGGTAAATTTCATGAGGGGTGGGATGCAGGGTCACTCCCCTGGTGGAGCAGAAAATCAGGGGAGCAATCCCCAAGGAGACTTTTCCTATACGGGCAGAGTGAATTTAATTGCAATTGCAGTGTTTCTGTGAGCAAAGTGAGATATTTCAGGCGCGCAGAAGAGGAAGGCATCTGGCCTACTCAGAGAGCAGAGTTTGAGCAGCTGAAAATACTTGTGTCAAATCCTCACTTAGGCATCTCTTCCCCCTCCAGCCCTTGTCCTCCCTCCACACGCTTCCCCATTCATTTCTCATTCTGCAGCTCTTGAGCACTAGGCCCTTCTCCTGATTAACATTTCAAACCCATTGATAGTTTGTGCTGGCTTAGACAAACTAATCATCATTAGTACTTCAAAAACCTGTCCAGCTTTCCCTCCCAGAGTCACAGGTGCCACCCTCAGCTGCTTGGAGAAAAAGAAAAAAATACAGCAGCCACAACACGCTCCTGGCAAGACCATCAGGAGGTACCAGCTCACAGCCCTGGCAGGCAAGGAGATCACAGTCCCTGGGCTCTGGACTCCCATGGATTCAGGCTTCAGATAGAGCATGGGGCGAAATAGGAGGAAGGCAAAGGGCTGCAGGTGTCTTCTCCTCTCCTAGGTCTTACAGCAATGTGTTCTAGGACACTGGAACCTGTGCTGGAAGCACTTCTCACTTCCCAGGAAAAAGCAGAGCCCATGTGCTAGATATGGCTGTTTTCTTACAGCCTAGCCAAGCTAGAGAGGTGTTCATAGCTGGGGTTTGATTGCACTTTGTTGGGCCTGCTGTGGATACAATCTACATACAGAAGGCTAGGTTCTTTTCCCAGTGACCCAGTGACCAGTATCTCTTGTGTTTCTAGAGCAGGAAGAGGCAGAAAGCAAATACATAACCCAGGGAGATCAGGAATGACCAGGTGTCTTGGTGAGCTGCCCATGTCTGGCCTGAGCTGCAGCCAAGAGACACAAAGGCCATAGATAAATTCAGACTAACAGGGGGGAAAGAGCGATGGGCTGGAAAAGATGCTCTCTGTGTCACTTGCATACAAATCTGCTACTGAGTTGTCAGGAAGGATGTGCTTCCTTATCTCTTTCCTGGAGGTACCTAAATCCTCCGCATCAGGCAGGGTAATTCCACACACCACCCATTTTTAAAAAATGACACTGTGCCTTCTACAGTAGGGACCAGGGAATATTCAACATTGCCCTGGGGATGAAGGCTGTAAAGGTGCCTATGAGATTTCTACCCCACTTCAGATAACGCCAGCTGGGCCCTGGGCCGAGCTCAGGACCACTCCACAGACAAAACCTTCCTGACAGCTGAAAAGAAGCAGGTTTGCCCAGCAGACCTGTTTTTCAGCTGGGATGGATGCAAAAGGGTCAACATGACTCTGAAGCACACATCCTCCTAGATCTGTCTTGGATTTAAAATTTCATTTCAGTCAGACTGACATTAAAATAATGACTGGGCAATCAACAGGAAATTCCTCACCACTGTAATTATTGTACCTTGGGCTGCTCTCTGGGCCCTGATATGATATGTTTGCGGAGTTTGTGGAGGCTCTGAAATGCCACCAAGCCTGCATCAGAGTCGTAGAAAAGCCACCACCTCTCGTGTGCCTGCTTAGCAGCACGCGCTGAGACGGCATAGAGGTCACACTAGAGAGAAAGGGATTATTTATAAGGCGACTAAACCCTTCCTATTGAAGCTCAGAACTAATGCTGAACAGCAAAATAATAGAAGAGAAAGCTGTCACACGCCTCTGGAACCAAGGCCCGAGGAATGCAATCCCTCAAGCAAGAACTATCCAGGCAGACTGATGGGGAGATGACACACATTCACCTGCAAAACTGCCTAGCACTGAGAGCCATCCTAGGTTCCCTCTTCTCCCTGTGCTCTTCTCCAGCTATAACATGGCGCTCCAGAGCACTCTTCCATAAAGCATCCCAAGCATTCTGCCCAGCCACAGCATCTATATCTATCCTGCCTCAAATAGATCTGTGCAGGAACAAGGAGTGAAACGTACTCTACCTTGTCTTCTTACAAACACTTCAGAGGAAGCCTGTACAGGCCTATTCAGAGATTCGGCCACTTGGTGGGTTTTGACACACAGTCCCTGTGTGCTCTGGAAGGCACATGTAGCTGTAATGGACCTGCCTCCATGATTTGAGAAATCAATTATGAAACCAGATCTATTATCCAGAGCTGGCAGCATAAAATTCCTGGTCCTTTTGCATAAGCTCACCACATTAAGGATATGTGACACTGCTAGTTCGCACCAGAAAAAAAAGAGTGTCTGCACAGCTGCCTACTCTCTGCTGCACAGGACATATGTGAGCATCCCTAGGGCACATCGCCTTCTCCCCTGTCTGCTGTCATGAGATCCTCCCCATCTAACACTTACCTCAGTGAACATGCTAGAGTGAGATTTATCTCACAATTTTGCATGGCCATCATCTGGCAGCAACTGCAAACTTTGCTGGCCTGTGAGATACAAAGGCCTAGGGTAGGCTAGGAGGTCAGTGCAATCACAGATATTATTTCAGAGACTCCACACTCTTGCTTCTATCCACCAGGAGACTGGGCCTGTGGGAACATCCTGCCTCCATGTTCCTGTGAAGCCAGTACTCAGGTACTGACAGCATTTAAGACAGCAGCAGATTTTCACAAGTGAATCTGTGGATAAAAATATGTTGCCATCTTCCAAGGCCTGTTCAGACACTGACAGTCACCCCTCAGCTATGTGCCTCCCTTGCTCCTGCAAATATCTTCCCTCCCACATACCCACCAAGCTTCCCTGCCTCAGACCACTATCTTCTGACCTGAAAATAAAATACCCTTGTTTATGGCATAATCGTGTGGTTTTAAAGCTGAGCCCAGAGGCTTCTGTCATAATTTCTAGTCTCTCTGCCCAGGAAGAGGCTGGGGAGAGGCTGCCAGTAGCTGACAGCATCTGTACAGCCACACACAGCCGGCTCGGGAACGAAGCGCCGGCCCGAGGCAGCAGCTCCGGTCTGTTGCAGGATGCTGACAGAAGGGGGCAAAATCCATCTGCAGTCAGAGCTTGTTCCCTGCTTTTGCTGCGCTTGCTTTCTCCCTCACCCTCGCATCCCTTCAGCCCTGAGCCCTCTGGCAGGCTCCGGTCGGGCGGGCTGCCCCTGTGGAGGGGACACTGTCACAACCCTCAGAAGCCTGGCCTGGGGTGCTCCCCTGAGCTGCATCCCAGGGCACAACAGCTCAACGGCCCATGACAGGGATCAGCTCACCCCATCCCACCCTCTGTGAGACTGGAGTGGCCCCAGGACAAGAGGGCCACTGGCTGGCAGGCACAGGGATGAGGGTTAGCATGTGTGTGCTGTGGGCAATGCCAGACTAAGCCTGAACGATAAATCTCTGTATCAACAGTCATTGCTGAGATGGCTGTTGGTGCTGAGAGCAGTAGAAAAGCTGAGGGAGCTGAAAGGAGGGTCCCCAGGAATGGGTAGAGAAATGGGGCAACAGGGATGACAAACTTCCTTCCATGAAATGAGGTCAGATTCTCCTTCACCTTGTACATTCTGTGGTTCAAGAGAGGGCAGAGGTGGGATGGCAGGGTGCTGCTGCACCTCCTGCGAGGCAGTGGACCCATCTACAAGATTGGAAAATAGCAAAAAGGCAGGAAATAGCAAAAGTGTTTGGGACACAGGGAGCACAGCAAGTTTCCAAATGACAGCTTTAAATCCTTTTTCACACTACTTTTGGAGTCAGTTTTCACCTCTAGAGAAACCTCAGTGAAAGGGACATCATCATGTCTCAGGGCATTGTGAATTTCAGTTGCCTGTGAGCTGGTAATCTAGGGATGCTTGTGGGATAACTTCTGCCAATTAAGAGAATCTGGAAAAACAGGAACAGGGAAGGAATAGGAAAGCAGACAATTCCTCTCAAATACTATTAGTCACATCACACACCCCTTTCTTTTTTTTTCCTGTGAGTAAGCAAATTTTCTCTCTTCTCAACTCCTCAGCTGGCTTGGTGACTTCTATTTCTGTATACATCAGTGAGTCCCTTCTTACATCATCTGACATGCCCACAGCCAACTCCTGTGAACTTCCTGCAAGCCTTACTATAGCTGGCAGCTGCCCTTGAAGCCTCTCAAATAGCAGACTTGCACAGTTCACTGGGAAAGAGCTTTTACTTCCCTCCTCCCTGTTTTCTAGGTTTTGCATTTGAGGAGGGCAGGGGGAGGAAGAAAAAGAAAACAGGGACACCCCTAAGCCCCAGCCTGGCTTCACTTTTTCTTCCAACCTGTGTTATGGCAGGGAATGAAAGGAATTCTTATCCTCGTCTCCAGCTTCTGAGTTACACCATGGTCTTGGTGTGACTGGAGATGCTACCTGTGGTGGCAGTGGGATCACTTTCCTGGCAGGAGCCACACCACCACCTGGGAGAGAAGGTGAGGAACTGCCTGGTATGTAACAGAGATGGCAAAGATGGGCAGGATGAATCAATAACCACCTTGTATCAGAGTCATCACATGTGGTGTAGTAGAGCTCCCATGAGATCTCAAGTGAGCAAGGTCTCAGTTTCAAGATTTTCATCTTGCAGTGCCCACTTGATGTCAGCCCTAGGGGACACAAGTCAATGGGGAAACCTGGCTGTGATCCCTCCTCTCTCAAGCAGTTCTGAGGCTCTGATCACAGTGACAAGAGGGTATATTTCTGCCTGTGTCTTGGGACAATTCTCTCTCAAAGCTCTCAGGCTGGGCAGGTGAGATGTTAGTAGAGATGCTGCTGGATCAAAGTGCCAACAGCAAATTGGGAAGGTCCTAGATGTCTCCAGACATGATGCCTTCTGCTTCATAAGGGCCATGGTTGGGAGTCCTTGCATTAAGGTACCTTAACAAGCCTGTTAACAGCAGAGCTGGAAAGAGGAAGGATAGGGAGGAACACAGCAAGAACAATCTCTTTTGCTGGCAATAAAGAACTTTCGCACCCAGATTCTGAGGGAACCCTCCTGTCATACATCCTACATGCAGATGTGTGCAGAAGAGATGTGTGTTAAAGCTTAACAGAGAACCGACCTGAGGGGTTTTTTGTTTCTTGCACATGGAATGGGCTGGAGCAGGAAGATTTTGCACACCTCGTTAATGCAGCCCATTTCTGATGATCTGAAGTTTTCCCTTCTTTAAAAAAGGTCCTCAAGCAGACAGCAGCCACTGAGTAAAATATCCATTCACAGCAATTAGAGCAGCCAGAGAAGGAGAAACATTTTACACCTTTAAACTGAAAAACCCTATGGGGAAAGCTATGTTCTCCCCTGAGCAGAGAAAAAGAGGGAAGAAGAGGTGATGGCTGTGGCTGGCAGAAGACTGAAAAGCTTGGCATTATTTTCTTTGCCCTACAGACCACCTTACATGTTAGTATTATGGGGGCAGGCAGCATGTGACACAGCACTGCTGTCCATCTGAGACAAGGATGCTTACATCATAAAAACTTGGCAAGCATCTTGTTGGCCAAAATGTTTAAGAATAATTTCCTGAAGAAATTCCTTGCAAATAGTTACATACTGTGTTTATCACAAATATGTGACTCCTGCTGTGACCTTCTGAAGGAATTAAGTTGCTGGTCACTTAGTCTTATTCTCAACAATGCAGATGTAAGAAAAGATCTATGGATTAAACTATTGCTTTGGGGGGTTTTCCCCCCTCATTTCCAAGAACAACCTCAATTTTTCATTTAGACTTTAGTTAGATATCCTGCTAAGAAACTGCAGGTGTCTTTCCTGGAGCTCTGTGGGAAACAGGACAGAGATGGCAAAACTTTTTTTCCATTTGCAAGTGAGCAAAACTGACCTGGAGTCATACAGAAATCAGAGCAACAGAGGAGGAAGAGGCTATTTTTATCAAGTCACTTTTTTTTTTTTCAGGCAAGAACCACATTTTAAGTTGCTAGTCTATTTTTCTCTAAATTCTCTGAGGAGCTGGCAATGGATGGCAGGGCCTGACCTCCAAAAAGAAATAAGAGCAATTAAGATAAGAACTAATCCAGAGTCATCCAGGAATTTTGCAGCTGTTGCTGTGCAGTGCAACAAGGCCTCCCCAAACCTCACAGCAGGGCTGAGGACAGTTCTCCTGTTGTTCTGTTAGCAGCTCCCCTGCTGCTTGAATAGAAGGAGATGCTCCACCAGCCATCAGCTGTAGAGAAGCTGTAACAGAGGCTTAGCATGCCACATCTGCATCCAGGGGAGAGGGAGGGAAAGATGAAGGATGTTAGGTGATGAAAGGCTAGTTAAGTCAGGATGGCTGTCTAAACCATTTTGAAGAAATTCAAGAAAGGAGAAATTAAGAAAGATGTTGAACCGTAAGCTTAATTAGTGTAGCAGTGTAGTTATAGTCATGATAGCCTAAGGATACAATTAGAAGTGTCTGGAGAGGGAGGCTGATCTTGTTGTGAAAGCATAAAGGTAGGGGACAGGATAACGTTGAGTCGCAGTCTGGTGCTGGCTCCTGGATGACTCTGATGTGTTGTCGGGACCCCTTGTGACTTCAACTGGAAACTTCCAGTCTCTTGATACCTTGGTTTTGATGTTTCCAACTGTTTCTAGACCAGCCTGAGGAATTCCCAAGCCCAAGCTGAAGCATTTTTATGACATCCAACCACCAGGACCCCCTGTAGTGTATCTTGTGCTTGCAATTGGAGATCCTAGGGTAAAATCTGCTAGGAGAAAGCAAAGCTCGTTGCCAAAAAGAGATGAGAGCAATAAAACAACAAAGGATGATGCCTTGAATTAGCATGACACATCCAAACCAGTTGTTTTCTAGTCTTATATAATCACATCTCAGTTTTGTGCAAGAGATGCTGAACGAGACAAAGCCTTTCACTTCAATATTACAGAACAACATTCCTAAGCAAACAGACTTTGGTGACCCTCAGTCTGGTCCTCAGTAAAACAATCAAAGATGTCACAGCACACAGGCAGCATTCACACCACGGCTCTGAGGCCGCAGCTGTTTGTCAATCCCTCTCTGCCCAACATTACTTCCCTCTTCACTCTGCATTTACAAGAAAGAGTTGTGACAGCAGGAACAAGAGGAGATAAATAGGAGATTGAGGCTGACACAAGCTATGTCTCTACAAACCTTAGCAGGCAGGTGCCAGCAGCTCAGCCCACCCTGTGCACAGCATTCACCCAGGGTGCAGGGCCAACTCCAGAGCAGCAGCACCAAGCCCCATACAGCAAAGCTCATCAGTCTGCCTCAGCCCACCCTTGGCATGGATCTATCCTTCATGCCTCCATCAGCAACTAGCCATGGGAGACCATGCTTTTTTCTCTCCAAAACACAGCAGTGGAACTTTTCTAGCATATGGAAGTGAGAACTTGAGGGATGAAAGGGATGATGCTGGCAGAGCCCTGTTGCAGAGGGTGCTAGGAGAGATGTCTGAGTCGGTGACACATAACGAGAACGAAGTCCTGTGGCTTAAAAAGACGTGAGCCCAAGGCTTCTCAGGGAAATACTCAGGTGCATCACAGAGACATCCTGACAGAGGACCTGCCTTGAACAGCAGATACCACCCTGTGACCCAGACAGCTAAAGGGATGGGGATCAGCACCATCCTGAGCTACATGGGCATGGGTAGAGATCCTTCAGAGGTTCTGGACCTGGATCCAGCCCTGAGGGGTCTCGGCAGGAGGCAATGTTCACCATGCCATTTTAGTGCCAGCTCTACAATGTCCGTGGCATGAAACAACTGACATCCTGGTGCACAAAGGTAAAAAAGGACAGATTGATTTATTGATCAAGGAAAGACACAGTCTCCTTGACAGAGATGCACTGTCAAACGATGGCAGGACGCACTGCTAAAAGCTCTTCAGATTGATTACTTTACCTGCCACCTGATCCTTCATCGCCCTGGGCTCTGGCAGGTGAAGAGCAGGGAAAGATTTACATGTGGCTGGGAGTCATGACAGGAAAACACGCAAGAATGAAAGCTCTAGGGGTCTGGCCAGGACACAAAGACACCCCTCTCCCCCACCTGCCACAGGGCTGGAAGGTCCCTCAGCCCACGGGCCAGCCAAGGTGGCAGGAAGACCAGCAAAACCTCTCTGTGCAGCCAACCGAAAGCAGCACTGTGGCAGGTAACACCTGCACATCCTGAAACGCTGCCATTTCTCTTCCCCATCTGTTCCCTCATCGAGGATTAAAACACTCCTGTCTGTACGATTATACAGCCTGTGCCTGCCCCGGAGATTGTGGAGACTGCAGCCAGGCCCTTGGCCCGGCTCTGCTGTCGAACTCTGTGATTCAGGTGCCCAGCCCACTACAGGAGGTAATGCCACAGCCCACCTCCCAGCACAGGACATCAAGCTGGGGCACCCATGCAAAACAGTCACTTCACCACCAGCTGCAGCAGGGCAGTGCCAGTCCTTGAGGGAGCTGTGTCCTGGGGGTGGCTCTCCTCTGTTGCTACCAGTGCACTCTGGGGCACCCAGACCTGCTCTCCCTTACTATGGGCTAATGACAATAAAGCTTACCAAGGGAGAGGAGAATGCTGGAATGACTATTCGCTTGAACTTCTAGGCCCAAATTTACTATTTCTACACTGGTTCCCTCTCAAGATATGCTCTTAATTTAAACAGAATCCTCCCCTATTTGACAAGAAGTGTAACTGAGCCTCTCTGATAGCTTGCCCAAGAGACAGCCTGAGCCACTCAAGGTAATAGGCAGGGCCTTATCATGGCAGTAATTTAAGGCAGCTTTGTTATGACATGCCATGGATTCACCACTCAGCACCAGATCAAACGCCAAAGTTACTCCAGTGGCCAGGTCCCAACTTTGCTGCGTGAACACATTGAGCCAAGCATGACACAAATTCATAATGAGCTTGTTTAGAGAGCTGTATCATGAGACAGGCAGTAGAGGATAGACATAACGAAGAGTATCCTTTAAATGCTTCAGTGCTGCCCAATTTGCCAGGCACAGTATTTTGGGAAAATGCCACTCCAGAGCTGCTCTCATACCTGTTAAAGGGCTTGATATTCCCAATACGTGGCAGCTCTATCTTAATTCTGTGGACAATCTGACCAGCTTTGGCTGCACACCAAATCCAGATGGCTCGCCACCTCTCTTGTGGAAAGTGTAAATAACACAGCAGACCAACCACAGGAAAAACAGTGATCCCAAAAAGGCAGAGATGTGAGAGGCTAATTTGACTTTTGAACATGCATCTAAATTAACATCCTCCTAACAGCCTCTTTTTTGGACTGCAGCAAATACCATGAATGACTGAAGAATGCCCAACTCAGACACACTGGGTGTGTGAAAGGCAGGAGTATGACAGCGGTGACATGAGGAGCAGCTGTGCACTAGAAAAGGCAAGACAACACTTTGATGGAATGACATCTGATGTCATCTATCTTTACTTCTGTAATGCCTTTGACATGGATCAGGCCAACATCCTTGTTGATAAATTGGAACAGTATGGGTTTGATGGATAGTAGTAGATGGATAAGGAACTGGAATAAGGATGGATGGAATAAGTTGCACTCAATGGCTTAGTGGTCCAAATGGAGATGAATAACAAGTGGTGTCCCTCAAGGGTCCATATCAGGATGGGACTGTTTAACACTTTTATTAATGACGTAGTGGGATCAAGTCCACCCTCAGAGAGTTTGCACATCACAGAAAGCTGAAGGGCGTTTTCCTGACAAACCTTGACAGGCTTGTGAAGTGGGCCTATGTGAATCTTACGTAGTTCAACAAGGACAAGTGCAAAGTCCTGCACCTGCATAGGGACAATCTCCAATATGAATACAGATTGGGTAATTAACTGATTGAGAGCAGCCCTGTGGAAAAGGACTTGGGGATGCTGGTAAATAGAAAATTAGATATGAGCCCAGAAAGTCAATTGTATCCTGAGCTGCATCAGAAGTGCCACCAGCAGGGCGAGGGAGATGATTTTCCCCCTCTACTCTGTTCTCATGAGACCCCAACAGGAGTACTGCATCCAGCTCTGGGGTCCTTAGCACAAAAAGACATGGAGCTGTACGAGCAAGTCCAGAGAACTGTCATAAGAATGATCAAAGAGCTAGAGAACCTCTGCTATGAAGAAAGGCTGACAGACTTTGGTTTGTTCTGCCTGGAAAAGACAAGGCTCCAAGGACACCTTATTGTCACCTTTCAGTATATAACAGGTGCTTATAGGAAAGATGACAAAGGACTTGTTATTAGGGTCTATAGTGACAGGATAAGGAGCAACAGTTTTAAGCTGAACAATGGTAGATTTAGATGGGATATAAGAAAGAAATTCTTTACTATGAGGGTGGTGAGAAAGGTTGTCGAGAGAAGTTGTAGATGCCCTCTCCCTGGAAGCGCTCAAGGCCAGGTTGGATGTCACTTTAAACAATTTGATCTAGTGGATGATGTCAGTCTTCACGTCAGGAGGGTTGGAATGAGATGATCTTTGCAAGTCCCATTCTGTGGAGCTGTCTAACGCCTTATCCTGGAGTTCAGTTTGGCCCTGAGATGTGAGATCATCTCCCAGCCCTGGGATTGAGCAAAGCAGCAAAATAGAGCAGTATCAATAAGAAGAATCATAATTCTGTTTCTTCTTTCTCTCGCACTTCTATTCAAAGATCTTGAAATCTTTTCAAAGTAGTGTGAGATTAATCTCATTCATCACCTCATCTCATTCCCTCCACGTGTCGCAACCCAATTTCACCCTGAACTCATACATATGTACAATTGAGCAACAACCAATTCTACCAAAGGAAGACGGCGATCTGAGTGTTTCTGGTTTTGGAGGCCACCTGGATATCCAGAGCAGCTGCTTCATCCCATGTTTAAAATACAGCATCTCAGCATTTCATGTAAGAAAGAGGCATGATTTCCTGCTCAAACCAAAGAAACTGGACCAACAGCTTCTTTCTCCA
The DNA here is from genome assembly GCF_003984885.1 of Neopelma chrysocephalum. NCBI lineage: Eukaryota > Metazoa > Chordata > Aves > Passeriformes > Pipridae > Neopelma > Neopelma chrysocephalum. The sequence goes on from NW_020897715.1 coordinate 13,477,569, forward strand.
AAGTTTTTGTAGTCAAATGAATTTTGGATCTTGCATCCCCTTTACTCTAGAGCCAGAAGAAGAGGTAACAAAAGGAAGCCAATAAAAAAATCTGCTCACACTCACAAGAGCAATAGAAGGGAAAAAAACAAGATAAAATTTCCCTGCAACAAAGTGGTGTTTCACCTGTGAAGGACTTTCCATTGATAATCTTGGGGATAGGAGAAGAGGAACAGAGGGAGACATCTGTCATCATATTTAATGGTGCTTCTTGTTGTACTGTTTAAATAATTAAAGAAGATTCATCCAAGTAGAAAGAAAGATAGGATTAAGAAAGAAAAAAAGGGAAAATGAAAAAAAAGATCCTAGGCAGTTGTGTAACTATTTTTCCCCTGGGCCTGGGAAATGTTTTCACTAAGTAATCCAAGACACTGCTTAAGATTCAAACTATTGCTTGCTAGGGAAAGGGAAGGAGGGTGGGGGGAGAATACTGCAACAACATTTGACTACATCTGCTACCCACTCATTATTGTAATAGAGAGAGGAAGGTATAAATCTGACTACATGTGTAAGGGCAGCAATTGGTTGTTAGGTTTCAAAGATGCTATTACAGCCTGGAGGAGCAGGGACATACACAGGTGACATTCACCAATTTCAATGGGGTGGAGGGAAATCACACACTGGAATGAAGTTAATAAGCAACACAGAGGGCAAGGTCCATGATTGCCAACCTGATTTCTATAATTGGTGTGATTACTACTATTGTAACTTAAACACAACAAGCAAATCACTTGTTTAATTGAATTTTCTTTCTGTGTGTGGTTGGAAAGGGGGAGGACACAGAGGAGGATGCAAATTTCTGCTGCAGCTGTGTGTGCTTTCTCAGCCATGAAGGAAGCAGAGGGGTCATGGGGTTGGGGGCAGCCCCAGGGGCAGAAGGGGGAGGTTAGGGAGGGCCTAAGGCAAAGCAGGGCAGCTTTTCTTGCATGACTTTCAGGGAGGGTGATGCTCTGTGTTTCTAAACAGTGCCAACACCTTCACTGCACTGAAAGTGAAAATTTTGCACAGGACTTAGTAAAGGCCTCACAGCACACCAGAAGATGACAAAGCCTCTCACTGAACTCCTGGCGGTCAGGCAAATGGCCATGATGCATCAGTACTCCCACTCTCAAACATATCCCCTTCTACCATCAGCAAAAGCCAGAAAGGAATATCTTTTAGATCAGCCTGTGGGATCAGTTTATTCTCCCCAGCATTTTTTTTTCTAAAAGATATTTGTGACAGCCAGGAGAGTCTCAGTAAAAAAGAACACATTGGCATCTGAAATGCCAGAAACAAACACGACCTAAACACATGTTATCTCTAGGTCGCAGCATTAAATCCCTGCTATATCTTACTTGGAGAGTCACACAGGGATGGCAGGACAACAGGGCTGCTTGTGCCCCCCATACATGGTCTGGAGGGGACACCTCTTTGCCCTATTAACTGTTTTCACATGATAACTCATCTGTTTTCAAATGCTATTTTGAACCTGAAATTACAGACAGACTCATCAGCACCTTCATGCTTTGGCACACTGAGGAGTAATAGTTTTTAACAGGATCAAGCAGTATTTTGCATTTGGAGATTTTGAGCAGATTTTGTGCAGGGTGTCCTGTTGAGGGACAGTGCAGATTTAACATAGATCCAAAACTTCTAGTGTCACCCTGTCTCCTCCATCTAAGTGAAACCAGGAAAATCTCTGCTGAATTGATTTGAATTCAGTGCACTTGAAATATTCCTAATTCCCTGGATGAGAAACCCTCAGATCTGTTCCAGAAAAAAACAAACAAACAAAAAACCATTAAATAAATACAACACAAACCAGCACCAAATTTTGCTATGTCTGAGACTAAAATATCACAATATACTCCTTTCCTTAGTGTTTTTCATGCATGTATTTTACAGCATGCTACACAAATACAGAAGAATTGTTTTTGGACAGGTATCCTGAGAAATAAACAGATGCAGAACCCAAAACTTCAAGTAGGGCTGCAAGCAACATGCCATCCTTCTGACCATATCCAGACCCTGGGCATCTCTATAGCTTATTAGAGTCAAACTCAATGTACTTGTCTTGTGGGGACCTTATTCACAGCCTTACTGAGTATCACATTAAGACAAATAGGACTTGAGGTATAAATGAAACCTTGCAGAGGGTCTTTCCATGAGTGTTTGGGTGGAACTTTTGGAACTTTCACAACTCCAACCCTAGAAGTCATTGTTTATTTGTCTTTTTAAACTTACCTTTGTCTAGCACAGAAAACCAGGGAATGGGGAGGGACTCTGGGAAAACATGATCCCTGATCCCTTCAATAATATATCTCCCCTACAGCTGCACAAAAATAAAATATTAATTTATCTGATTTGAAAGGAAAGAAGGAAGGAGGGGGAAAAATGACAGGGTCTATGCAATGTTTTCTATCATATATTTATGTTTATGTTCATACATAATGCTTCCATGTATCATCTGTTACCTTCCACTCCTGTATATGCTTGTCATTCTGTGTTTCCTTCCTTAAGAAAGGAGGCAACAAAATCTGAGCTGTGGCCATCACACAGGGAAAGAGCACTAGTGGTAAAAATGATTTTTCCCTGAGAGCCTTAGGCTGTATTTTCATAGACTTCATCAGAGTTCTTACCTATTCGACTGTCACATCAAGCCTCCTTCATGCCCTGAGCTTCTAAGAGGGCTGAAAGTGAGCATATATGGGACTTCTTTGTTACCTAGAGAAGGCATGATGAGTTTTGGAAAATAAGCCACTTTCACACCACCCCAGCTCAAGGAAAAATGTTAATATGTCTTGATGGGATACTAAAGTCTTTATGATGGTATAAAAGCACTAGGAAGAGACATAAGTATGAAGCATGTCTTTCAGATCAGATTTGGGAAATGGGCCTCCAGTAATGCTAGCATTTCAGTTGGGAGATGTGCAAATACAGGCCATTTATCATCTTCAGGTTTTTCACTCTGTCCAAATAGATATCTGTCTAAAATAACATGTTCTAAACCCCAACACTCCCCACTCCACAGGAGAAAATCTCTGTCATTCCACAGAGTCAGCCCAGTTTATCCCCAAGGTTATGAGGAAAAAATACCCATTTTTCTTTATTTATCTCAATTTTGAAATAGGAAAAGAGCCCTAAGGAAGTCCTGCTATTAAAAAATAGGGCAACAAAAAGGTAACAAAACTAATGCAAAAACATTTTTCTTCCCCCACAGATTCAGCTCTCCTGTATAAAAATTACCAGCCTACTCATCTATTCCCATCGGAGAGAATCCCACTCCAGCTGCACTAGCACTCAACAAATGGCCTGTCAAACAGATGGGCTTTGCAGCGAGCTCGTTAGGCCTTTCTTTTTAAACACAACACTACTACATGGCTAAGTTTGGCTTCTGTTTCACCTAGTTCTTCAGGAGAGCACATGAATGCAAATATATCCACAGTACAAAAAACCAGCATTGCTAAAACATTAAGACTGAGAAGTCAAGCACTTAGAAGTCAAGACATTCCATATGTTAAAGTTTCTCCTGCGCCATTGATTCTAGCCCATTGTACATCCTATTTATCACATATTATATAGGAAATTGTACATTTTACAGGTAAAATAAGAACAGAGAATCTATATATATTCTGGTGCGCGATGCGATCAAGTTAATGGTGCAGAAAAAAACCAAGCTCTTGGAATATTCTCAATTCCATCTTAGATTTATATTCTTAATATTACATTACATTGTTACCTTATGCTTCCACCTATATCTTTGTTGTATCTATTTCTTATCTTTTCCTCATTTTATGCATAGTGTCTGCAAAGCCTTACACAGGCACTGAATTTGTATGCAGTGTAAGAAATCCAACAGAAGGTCAACGCTCAACATTTTGACTGTAAACTTGCTGGTTCTGGAACTGTCTTTATTGTATATTATTAGGGAGCTTAGTAGCCTGGGTTCCTGACTGATATTTGGGAACTGTATGTTTCATAATAGCAATTTTTATCAGTAATAATTGCAACATACTGCTAAACAGATTCCTAACGTTTTGCAGGATCTGGATTTTAGAACACAAGTGTTCTGAGAACCAGACCAGTTCTTTGATATATTTTTGTACACTGCTAATAATGGCATCAGGGCTTCTAAGCATCATTACAAGACACACAGTAATTTAGTGCTTCAGCTAGGGACAGGGTACAGACTACATTTAAATTCTACTTTTCTTCCTTTTAACGACAAGAAGAAAAAAGAGTCAAAACAATTTGGCATATGCTGTTTCCATACCTGCAGCCTTCAGCAGCAGAAGAGGTTTGAAACTGTACAGTGTTTACCACAATTTTCTATCCCAGTTAGTCCAACCTCTTGATTATCTGCATGCCAGGGGTGAAGCTCAAGAGTGAAGGTCGGCCCTGTAGAGTGTCCAATACCTCCAAGAGTGGAGCAGGTAAGCACTTCGGCCTTGAGAACTTGTCATTACATTCCACTCTCATCGTCCACAGCTAATTGCCCTGAGCTTCCAGGGTACATCAGCTCCATATAGAGCAATTTAGTTTCTTTGGGTAACAAGTCTTGATAGATTCAGCACTGGAATTCTCCACGTGACTGCATGGCTAATAGCCTGGCAGTTAAAAGGTCAAGATGTTCACCTGTACATTGCTCTGGTGTCTAAGTTAGCCACTTTTCCACATACTGGGATGACTCTTGTAATACTTCTGAATAATGAAAATGCCAACATCTTTCTTAATCACAAGTAAGATGTTTGAATTGGGAAGCTGTGCAAGTCAGGATTCTGACATCCTGCCGGTATTGTGAGTAATTGCAGAAGTGAACTGTCCTATGCCATCAGGAAACAGTGACACATTGCAACTCATGCCTGTATCTCCCAGCAGCAAGGCTAAATGTCTCAACCTGCCTCACTTTTATTTTACATTCAAGAAACACTACAGAGAGAAAGTAGAAAAACAATCTACGTGAAAGAGAGGTAGTAAGTCTCTACCTGAACTGAGACACAACAGAGAAAATACCCACTAGAGAGAGGGAATTTTCTGCCAGAAAAGATGCAGAACACAGAGAGCAGGTGGCAAGAAAGACAGATGCTAAAACCCCACATTAACCGGTGCCTTAAGAAACATAATGCTGATGGATGGGTAGACAGATGCTAAATATGTAATCTCCTTGCAGATGGACAGTAACATGCAACAGAAACGCTATCAAGAAGGAAATGCTGCATGTTTGAGCAGATATCTGTAAGCACAGGGAATCAGTGAATTGCTGTATCTTTGGCTTTTTCCATTTACGTCATGTTTAACCTGAAACAGAGACCTGGTTTGAGTTACCCAGTTCATTCTCTCTTTCAGTCATTCCATTACCACAAACATTCCTGTCCATGTCTTATAGTAAGTGCCAAAGAGGATGGATCTGTAGACATTGAGACATTTCCAGATTGCCACAGTGATTCAGGTGAAAAAAAGAAGCAACTACCTCTGAATCTTCTTGATCCAATCATGAGGCAAAACCAAACCTGTTTACTTCTAGCTTTCATGACTTCCATTCACTCATTCTCAAACATCTCTACAGCCACATAGAGAACTTGTTTTGCTGAGTAATACAAGAACTAATGGAAATCTCCCAGGAGATTTCTCTACACTCCAGGAAAGTGTGTTCTCTGCTGATTTCCAGATCCAAGAGGTATCTTGATAAATGCTGAAAACTCCTGATATTTGGCACCGTTTCAACAAACCTCTGAATTTTGAGGGCAGATGTTACAACCATGACATTCCTTCAGCCACAGAGAGCTTAGACCTACATGTGCAAACCATCAAGACTATCTAACACATCTTTTGAAAAGATGGCATATGCTACCAATCCAGCATGCAGCACTCCCTCAGAGTTTTTCTTCTGACACACAGAGAAGCTAGATACATGGCAGAGGAAAAGCATGTGCACCAGACAGCCTAGCAAAAAGAGAAACCAAACAGCACCTGAAGGACCATTTGTAGTCCTGGGAGTTAAAACATGTGGCTCAGTGCTATCCACAAGTAAAACTCATCAATATCATTAGCAAGCACGGCTCTGTTCTGTCAGGTTGTGCTCATTCCAGTGGATTTTTCAGTCACTTCTTTTGCACACAATTAAGTGGCCAGCAGAGCCTAAATGTGGCTTCCTCTTGGCATGAAACTTTGTCTGCACATTCTGTGGAGATCGGAGCTCAGGATGAGGGCAGCTGTGATCTGTTCCTGTCTTGGAAATTACATGACAGATATCGGCCACTGTCTCTTCCAGCTGGTGAATGCCTGTGTTCCCAGGGCCGTCACCAGAGCTGAGTGTGCTTGAACTGCAATGATTTTTAAAAAGAGATGGATTCTAGATGGAGCCCTGCAGTGGTGGTACCAGAGTCCTGCAGTGCATGCTACCACTGTCTGGTATGTACTAAGCCACCGAGTGTCACAGGACTGGGAAAAAGCATTTTAAAATGTGTCCATGCTATATGTAACCTCTCTTTCCCTAATGGGTGGTCTTCTCCAAGTGATCCCCTCAGAACAGGCAGTTAAACTATGCAGCTGATGGAAGCAGAGACAACTATTAATCACAGCACCACAATCCCAAACTAAGGAAAAAAGAAGAAGAAGGATCTGGAAGTTTGATTCAGATCTCCCATCACCTTTCTTCTCCTAGGACATCCTCTGATGTAGCCTAAGAAAAAGAAAGTGTGTGGGCATGATCTACTGTGGCCGTCCCTCTGTCTTAGAAATGGAAGAAACCTCCTGTAGCCCTTCCAGGCTCAGGACTCAGGGAGAAAGAGATTGAAAAAAAAACTCCTGAAGGCACAGGATACTGACTGAGGAAAATAATAATTAAAGGAAAAAAAAGATAGCGGGGAAATGCAGGAGAAGAATAAGGATGAGAAAATGCAGAACTAGCTATATGACAAGGACACTGGCAGACACAACAGTAAAGACAACACTTGTTTTTTCAGGTATTTTAAAGACTGCAGACTGTAGTGTGGGAGCTTAAGAAGTCTTTCATACAATCATAACAAGTTTATTTTTCTGCCTCTTTTTCTATCCCTTTCTGAAGTTCTGAAGTGGTTTGTTTGTTTGTTTTTTATTTTTAGTGAATATTTCCCTTTTTCTTCCTCTCCTCCTCCCTTGCCCAACACCTTCCCTCCCTTTTTTCCAAGCACATGCTGCCCATTGGCTCAGCCTCCTTGCCCTTCAGAGGGATACTTGTAGGAAGCCAGGGAAACACATCTGAGCTGAACTTTTCAGACAGAAGAAATTTGATAAATGTCATCAGAATGAAAGACGATAGAAATTTAAGAGGTTTCTCTTTGCCTCTTTTCAGTGACTGTGCCTGAAGAGCCATACCACCCTGCCACAGATCTGACAAGCTGAACAGAGCTGAGAAACGAACTGTCACTATTTGGATGGGGAAAACTGCAAATAACAGTGTTAGTGACTCAGAAACTCATTGGTGCTGCCACAGAATTCTAAGAGGGACATGCTGGGTGCAGCTTTGAAGTGCTCCTTCGATGAGCTACCAACCAACCTCTATGCTATGTTTTAAAAAGCAACAGGCAACTGATAAACTTCATTTCATCCAGTGGGTCTTTGGATTTGCTTGCATGGGAAAGTTTTACCACTCACATGTAAGGTCTGATTTTGAGAAAATATCCCTGGAACTCATCCTCTCTCATGAACAGCCTCATTCACTTGAGCTCTGAGTGGCTTTCCCAATAGCCTGTGTAACCCCCATCCACCACTGCACTGACAGCTGCTAAAATCCACATTTCCCATTATACCTGCACAGTCTGCCCACACGGACTAACCCTTAGGCTCTAAGGTCACTCTCAAAGATGGGATTCAATACCAACCTAATAAAAGAAATTTGCCAATGTTGTGGATGTGCTATAATCCCTCTGTTGTACATTGTATTTGTACACAACCTATCCAGCCATTCCTGTTGGAAGCAGCGGCAGCTGTGTGTTGGTTTAGGTGATGTGGTGGGAGGAAATTCTCACTCTGTTAAACACCCGCTATATTCCGTTGCAGAGGAGGCTGCACTTCGGTACCGGTACAAATATCACGCATGTCTGCTGTAAGGAACTTTGGGATCAATGAAATGAAATGAGTTACTGAAATATATGCTAATATTCCAACTAGATACATAAACCAGAAGACTGGGTGGTTTGAAATGTGTTTATGAATATGCAACACTCAATTTAAAATAATTGTGCAGTTCAACAAATACAAAAAGGGAAAATTTGGGGACAGACTCTGTTTGGTAGTCTTGTTTAATTGGCTATAATTTCTACTTCACAGCAGTATGGATTTTAAAATGTGTCATAACCGGAGTTGGTAAAGTTACAGAATCTGTATTACAGAAGAATTTTCCCCAGATGAAAGTTGCTCTGACTATCAAAACCCCCACTCTTTTGCATTTGCTTTCTGCACTCACATTCAGCAACTGGGAGCTGCTCCCATTAAATGCTGGCAAAAAGCCATTTCCAGCTTGCCAACCCATGTAATGGTAAGGGTAGAGAACAAAGAAGAAGCTCAAACACATTCACACATTTACATCAGAAGTTGTACCTTATATTGGACCAGACAGTGCTTGTCACAGAAAAAAGAAAGAGCTCCCAAAATCTCTTGCTGCAACCCTGGTTCCAAGGAAGTCAGAAAAGCCAGTTGCACACACCTAACTCTGGGTAAAATGTGCATACACCATTATAGTATGTAACTGTGCATGCACAGACTACCTTTAAGCTCCCACCCAGACAAAGAGATGCAGAGATGCTTGACTTTCCTAGAAGTGATACTTTGGGGTAAGCCTGGGGAGAGGAAAATCTTTAAACAAGTTCGAAGTAGTCTAGTTCTTATCTGTTCTATATTCATAAATTGATTGCTTTTCCATAGAGAGTGAAGGCCACTAGTTTCTTCGTAACACCCTCTGGCTACAATAGACAGCCTCAGCAAGTCAGGAAAACAAGGTAAGAGACTATGATCTATCACAACTAAGGTAGATTCGATAGCAAACCTCTGATACTTGCTGCTCAACTGATTTATAAAACATAAAAAGGAATGGGGAAAAAGGGGGGAAAAAAGGAAAGGACAAACACAAAAAGAGCTATACAAGTAAGCAATCATTCCTTGAATAAAGTCAAGGCAACTGTCCTCATCTCACAGGCATCTGTAATAGATGACGCAAAACTGCAGAGCCAGTGAACCACTGTGAATTATCCTTCCAGGTCTAACCACCAACTCGATGCCTTTTAAGAAAACAGAGATCACCTGGTTTACAAGAAATTAGTAAGATGCAAGTGGGGGAGAGAGGGTAGCAGGCAAGGGGAGGAGAGAAGGTGGTGATGGGCAGATAACTTTCAGTGCCTGGAAAGCCAAGAATTAGGCTTTCATCTGTGCTTAGCACCTTCTGACTTCACATTATACAGTAAGTCCAGCATGTTCTTCCACAGGATTGCTCCCCAACCTGCCATTCCCTGGCCCATATACACACACTTCATTATCCCTGACAAAGTGCAGTCCCTTGCACATGCTCTGCCTGAATTTCAGGCACAACATTTTCAGGTGATTTATGCATCTTGTTCTAGCCCTTCCGACAAGCATGCCTGCAATCCCACAGACATTAAAAATAAAAGCTTCTTTGCTATCTCTATCATCCAGCTCATGAAAGAAAATACTGACAGTAACTGACGTAGGACTGACCTCTGCCACTCCACACATCTTCCAGTTTGACAGAGAACTTTCGGTAGCTCCTCTCTGAGCACAACAGATGTTGCAACTACCCTTTGGTATTTCAACTGACCATCTCTAATTTTCTTGTGGGGATGACATGACAGTGTCAAAAGCCTTAATAAGGTGGCAGCATATCAGATATCTGCTGTTTGTATCCCTCCTTATCTGGACAGAGGAGGAGATGAGGTTGGTTAGAATGGCACCAGTTTAGCTGACTCTGCCTTGGTGCACAAGGGTGTGATGTCGCTTCCACCCTCTGAGCTGAGCTGGAAGCACAAAGATCTCAGGGTAGCAGTGCCTCAAGGCAGCATTGTTCTAGATAACATGGACAGCTTTGCCTGAGGCATGGCATCTTGGTGAGGAAGGGGTGTCTTTGACATGCAGTGAGAGCCAGGAGACCTGTGAGAGAGATGCTGCAACAACTTTTGGGAAATAGAGTAAACCGTCATGTGTTTTGAGATTTCCAGAAAGATTCAAAGTGGTAAAAGTGCAAATTCTCACTGTATATGTTATTTGCTGGGAGAAATTTTGTGTTGACACTAACACCAAGGCCTCCAGCGATCTTCTCAGTCCTCTGCTGTCACATACCAATAACTACAGAGGCATTTGCTTCAGACTGCTCTCTCCCAGCCTACCTATACTTTCTGTTGGAGGATCCCACCTTTGTCTGGCTTGCATACCAAAGTCTTTTTACTCGAGAAGGAGAGTGAGGTTGAAGAGGAAATTCCTGTGTATTACCAAGCTGTTAAGAGCATCAGTGAATATGTGCTATTAGTCTATTTTAACTAAATTTATTGTTGATCATACAATAACTGTCAGAATAAATCACTTGTAAAGGCCAACAAAACTCCCTTGTATCTTTGAGAACAATGTTGCTGAAAAATACTGGCAGCCTTGTGCATTGCTGGCATTAATTTTAAGCCTCCCTCCCAAAAAATCCCAAAGAAGCAGGAATCCTCCCTTGCAAATGCATCTTCTTCTGAAAGGTGTCTTCTTTTGGGTGTCTAAATCATGTGTCCCCTAGTTTATAAAGCCTGATTCAGTTAAGAAGTGCAGAAGGATTTTCAGGGATTTCAGTTGCTCCCCAGCCTCACTTTCTGCTTAACTAACCTTCTATGCTCCAACATCTCCAGCTCCTGCCACCATCCCTGATATCACACAGCCCCTTGATCTGGACTATGCTCCAGGCAACCCTTTACTGGGCACCAGCCCCTGTAAATTACAGATGAGAATTTATCCTGCCTCCCACACATGGAGATGCTGCAGGAGTGGTGCCCGTTCACTGGGGCCCAGTCTCCACCTCCCCAAACCCCCCCACTGCCCTGTCAACACTCAGCACAGTTCCACAGTCTTGCCCAGGCAAACCTGTGGCAGGGCAATGGAGACATGGAACAGACGTCATAGTAGCCAGAGAAAAAGAGGAACAAGATTTGGATGGAAGCCAGGCAAATCAGATTATTAAAGAGAAAAACTTTTTCCTAAGGGGGGAAAAAGTCCCTAATCTTTCATTTGCTGTGCTTTTTGTTGTTTTTTGGTTTTGGATTTGGGCTTTTTTCCTTGTTTTTAATCTTGTGTGTTTTCAATTTCAATCTCTCTTTCTCTTTCTCTCTCCTTTTTTTGAATATATATTTGCATCAGTGCCACAAGTAGCAGTAGAGAACTCAAGTAGAGTAAACTGTTCAGTACAGCAACCTGATAGCTGAGAACATCAGCAGATGGGAAATGCCACTGCTTTGAATATTCTAACCTTAGTTCCCAAAATCTGGGCCACAGTTTTAAAAAGGTAGCACACATTCAAAACAGGAGTATTGCTTTATCAGTAAGAATCCGTACTTCTTATCCAGCTGCAATTTGAGACAGCAGCATTTTTGTCCACAGCTTAATGGTGGAACATTTTGTGCTAGTCATTTGATTGCAGGCATAAAATTGATGACCAGTCAGGCACTGATCAAGGGGTATAAAAACCACATATGAAAGCTAGTTGGGTCCAGGCTTTTTTTTTTGCTTTTTTTTTCTTATACACAGAAGAAATAGGAACAAAATTTTATAGAGAAAAGCATGTTCCCAAGTGAGAGCTTCTGTCTGCCCTATTTCTGAAAATATATCACTGAATAACTTAATTTCATTACTGGGTGAAGGCAATGGGGTTTTCTGGTGCAACACCCCCACATAGTCAGAACTGAACGTCTCATATGAGGCAACATAACAAATCCTGCACTGGGATTCCAAGATCAGCACCTGCAACGGGATGTTTGCACATCATAATGCTACTATTGGTCTCCAAAGGCAGCAGTAGCCAAAGGAGCCAAGCTGTGTGCATGGCACTGTGCAAACGTATGGAAAAATGCTCTGATTGCCTCCAATGCTTTTATAGCCAGGCACCTAGCACCTTATATGGGAGGAGATTACAATCAATATAAAGTGTAAGTCATAGCGCACTTTTATTTCCTTTGGTTTCCTAACACAAACCACTTATCTGACCGCTCTTCAGCCAATATTCAATTAAGGGCTTAATTAGTTGTTAGCTGTAACTAAGTTGAGACAAAAAAAAACAAACAACACCAAACAGGAAGGAAGAGAGAATGAGAGTACAGCTCCTCTACTGCTGTGCTTTCCAACAGAGCAGTGGGACTGGGGGCCATGGATGGCCAGCTCTCATCTTGTCCCTTCTGCTGACTCCTCAGATCTAACCACATCACCCAGAGCTGCCCAGTTCTCCCAGTCCTTAAACAGCCTTGCTCTGCAAAAGCCTTCCAACCAGAGAGCAGACTATACATTACCATTTCCTTGGACTATGGTCAGATCCACACTGCAGTCCTATGGCACTAAGAGAGACCAACACCAGCAGGAGCTTGTACCCAAGCTCATGGCAGCTCCCCACTAGATGAGGATGCTCCTAATCCTCCTGTTTCCATATCACCTGCTCAAACTCTCTCTTTTCCCATCCTCTTCTCCCCAGTTTTATAGTGCAACTAAACCCTGACCTGTAGTCACGCCAGTTTATTAGCTCCTTTTCAGTAAAAATCAGTCCATCTGTTTTCTTTAGCTATGGTGCAAACCCTCTTTGTGCCAGGTGCTGCCGTGATACAGATGTAACAGATAAAGTCTCTCTTTCTGCATTTTTCACGTTTGTATTTCTGAAATTGTCTGGTCACCCGGAACACCTACCATTTTATAAGACATAGTGAAAAAGTGTTTTACAGACACATGTTATTTTCTCTTCTGAGAACTTTGCTTTTGTTCTTTCTTGTTCTGCTGCCTTTTCTTTGATTAAATAAAGGCATCCAGAACAGAAGTGCAGGTCTGCTCTTTGTGCTTGAACACAGACAAACAGCAATGTTGCCATGGATTTTTTTATACTCCAAATAAAAATAAACAAACACATCTTGGCAGTGTTTGGAATAGAAGCTAGTGAATAATTCACAATGAATAATTGATTTGTTGAATTTAGCTTGGTGGGGTTTTTTTTGTTCTGCTGGTGGAATGTGTACTACCAGATGGTGAGTTCAGTAAATGTATTTGTTTTTCCAATTTATTTGATGGATTTCTCTCCCCAATTTTTTTCCCCCTCTAAGGTGAAGTCTGAAATTCCAGATGGTTTGACTAGTGGCCAGGTAAGTAACAATGCATTGTTTCAGCCTTCTCTTTAGAAAGGTGGGAAGAATGATAACAGGAGTGGAAAAATGCATACACAAAAGAGGAATAAAAGGAGGGGGGGCAGTTTGTATCAAAGAGAAGACAAATAAGAGAAGGTGTGAAAACAGTCTATAAAGTAGTGAATAATATAGAGAATGGAGGTGAAGACCTAGTTTTCTCTTTCTTTATAATGCAAGAAAAAATGAGCAGTTAATGAAGCTGAAAGGTGGCAATTACAAATTTACTGGAGAATTTTTTTAAACAAAACACTGAACTTAAGTAAGAGAACTCACTGGCAAATTACATTAAAGCCAAGAATTTAATAAAATGAAGCACAGAATTGCATGGAGAACCCAAACATGCAAATATAAAGTACCAGTGCTGATGACATGGACTATATTACCTTATGCTTTAGGGAATAAACTAATCATTACTATTGATAAATATGTGATATTATCCACCAACTGCAGTGGTTCCCTTACCTTTCAGCTGAAAATCTGATGCTGCTTATTCTGATAGGTCAAATCAGGGCTCAGGGGACTTCAAGACTGATTCTCTGTGACAATTGCTAAGGTTGGACGAATGAACAAATCCTTCTACACTGAATATTCTCAGTGGAATATCTACAATTCAGTTTCTAAAAATATTCCCACAATGCTGAACTTCATTTTTTTCTTCTTTTTTTTTACCATACAATTAAATTGGTCAAATATGTGCAGAGGGGGGATGTTAAAGTGGAATTAAGTGCAAACAAAGCATATTCATTGACAGATTTGAACTTATGTTCATAAAAATACAGTTTGCATTATTTACTAGTAAGTGCTTCATGCAGGGTAAAAGTGGTTAGCATTTTGCACAGGGTGAAATCTCACTAATTACATTGATACTAATGGTAGAAGGGTGTTCTTTGGCTTCAGGAAGGGCTCCTTCAGGGGAATAAAAATGTAATTCTGCAAATGTTTATACAGGAGAGTCCTTGGTGTACAGCCCAAATCTGCAGTAAGACACTAGCATCTGATGAACTGAAAGTGAGAGATGTTTAGGAACAGAAAATAAAGAAACGGCAAATTGAACACTATATGAAAACTGCAAAAAATACAAGCCACAACAAAGCAGCATTAGCAGAGAAAGGCACATAATAGTTTAAAGATGTTTTTGTTCACTGAAAGGCCCGATTCTAATCCATCTGAAGTTCATGGAAACTTCATTACTACTGTGAATGAACATGGCATCGTGTCTGAATTATTCCCAAAAGAAAATTCTATCTCATCATGTACCAAAACTATCTCAAATATAACGCTGGAATTCAGCTTAAGTCTGCAAAGAAACAACTGAAGTAAATTGTATTATTCATCTCCACGAGCTCACAAATCACTGCCTTCAACGAGGCGGTATCAAGGTCTTCATAAACCTCTGCTGTCCTTCTGCTCTGCTTCTGCTGACTCAAGCTTCTCCACCTATTCTCCTATGAGAGCTCCATTCTCTCACATTTCCTATATTTCATTTATATTAGAACATAGAAATACAGACTTATAAAATACATATATATATATTTTATTATTTTTTTTACCTCAGCAGTTTCTGTGTAAACTCAGAGTGACCTAATGGGCATGCAGTGTACAAACAGAATGGAGGAGGGAGATGGACATATTATTATAAAGCTTGTACCAATCCCACCCAGCACTATTTGCTCCAAACCCAGCTTCTCAATGGCCTCAAGCTTGCTGTCTTCTCCCCTGAGGTCTTGCAGCATTCCTCCATCCTCATTCCCTGCTCCAGTTCGTAACAGCTATCACCAGAGACCTGGCTGCGTGTGAGGGCACCAAAGATGGGACCGATTTAGTGGAGATTTATTTCTTGCTGTTTTATGTGCCTTGAGCTCACATTTTAACTACCTCTCACAATGAGATCATCACAATTCCAAACCTGGGCTGCACCAGGGCTCTGCTTATCCCTACTCTAGGGGCACTGCATCCAGGCAGCAGCATCTCCATACTAGAACTCAAGGGGTGCTTCCTATTATACCTAGCCACCCTGCACTGCTTCCCCTCCAGAATTTGGAGACCCCTGGAAGTGCAGTACACCTCCCTGCCTGTCAGAATTCTTGCCAAAGAAAAGGGCTAGAGCAAGGAAAGACATGCACACAGGCCCTTCCTCAAATGCTCACTGAGGACCCAGCCAGGGATACACTGCAGCAACCAGCCCTCCTGAGTACAAGATCTTCTTTTGAGCAGATGAGCTGTAGACAATTTGGTCCTTAAGCTTTCTTTGTGCGGAGATCTGAACTCCAGCAAATCCCTCGCTCTCAGACATGAGTTTTCTTGGCTCAGTCACCTGGAAGGGGTGATGCTACAGGGCAGAATTAGGGAGCACAGCCAGAGCCACGCATCTTAAGTCTGTAAATAAGAGACTGCTCCTTCTAGCTCCAGACAGGCCAAGAAGGTCAAGGCATTGAGGCCTGCGTTTTCCCAGCTCCTTTAAGCTGACACCACTCTCACAAGCTGGCAGACTGCATTGCTCAGTTCCCACAGCAGTTTTACATGTCAGCTCCTAAGAAAAAGCTGCTGGTGTGCTCTGCTGTCACCCCCCAGGTCCGCAAAGCACTTCGGCTGCCTTGGACAAAAATTAAATAAATAAGAGCTGTACAGAAGAGAACCCCTTCAAAGACAGGCATGCAAACAGCCAAGTTGTCAGGGGACTCCCTGTGCTGCTCCCCTTCCTCGCTTCCCCCTCCACCCTCTTTTATTTCTTTCAGCCAACAAGGATGATGTGGTGGGACGGGAAGAAACCTGGCAAGGTCATGCTGTTTGATTTTGATGCCAGTTTCAATTACATCCTGTCTTTTATAACCAAATAAAAAAACAAAAGGCAAAGGAGAAAAAATAGAGGGTGGGAGGTAGACAGGAGAAGCAGCAGAGTCCAGCTGCAGCCTGAGAAATGACATTTCAATTTGTCAATTGCTCCTTTCCCCCATTCCCTCCTTTTTTTACCTTTTCTCATTTTGCCCTGTAAATTAATTAGCCCGTTTATCATGTGGAAAGACTGCAAATGGGGCAGCCCAGCTATGGGCTGAGCTGGAAGAAATCTTCTTTCTGCTTGGATATAGGAACCAAAGATGTGGCCACAAAGCACCAACAGCCAGGTGGAAGAAATATCCTCATGTGTTCAATTCTTAGGTTTCAGGTTGTCCTGGAGAGATCACAGATATGCTTTCCAGAACACCTATGCACATGAAAAGTAAGTAGCTATCTTTCTTCATCAGTTTAGACTTTTTTCCAAGCTTAGGAAATAAGGACTATAAAGGCATTCAGCTAAATGAAAAGCTGAATTCAAAGGTGCTGGAATACCTTTATTTTTCTGCATTTTTTCTCCTCTCCCCATGTTACATTATTAGACTTTGGGACTGGAAGCTAAAGAAAATAATTGAAAGGAAGACTCTCACAGTATTCCAGAAGGGGCAGGAATGAGACACATCACAACATCCAGAATTATGACAATGACTGACAGCATATTTTTGAAGACACATTAAAGCTTCAGAAAGTAAAGTAGCTCCTCACACTCATTGCTAGGGTTGAGACTTAGCATGGGATCAGATTACCCAAATGTGTCACCTTCCTCCTTTTCCCTGATATATCTGCTCCCAACCATCATGACAGCTGGGCTTCTGAATCAAATGAGTATCAGACCCAAATCAGACCTCCATGTCAGACCTCCCAGTCTATGCAGTACCAGCTGCAACATGGAAGAATTGAAATGTCCTGAAGAAAAAGTCTTCTCAAGATCTTTTCAGCTTCTAGAGAATTCTGCCATGACAGTCCTAGGTACAATTCGAAAAGGCAGGTGCTGCTGTGAAGAGGAAGCTACATGGTCCAGCTTGAGTATTTGATTCTGGCCTATGGTCAGTTCCTCCAGAGCTGAGGATGACCACAAAATTGAGGACCTGGTGAATTTCCTACCATTTGCCTCCAGCCCAGAAAATTTTGTGATGACAGCTTTCTTCTCAGGGCTTCCTCAAATTCTAATTGTCGTGAGCAATGGATGTTTTCCTTGTCCAAAGTGTCTAGGAAAGTACTGTCCTATCATCACCCTTCTAAGCATCACAGGATGTCTGCAGCAGTAACCTACCTACAGGTTAGTGAACACTAATTCTCTCCTCTCACACCCTAAGGAGAAAAAACACCCTCAAATGATACACCTGGGGAGTTAGACAAAATAAATAATATGATTTAAAAGCAAAACAAGGGGCTAAGAATAGAGTTGATGCAAGGGAATACAACTCTGATGAAGTCCAGACAGTTTTCTCAGGCATACATTTGGCTCCATACATTTTCAGGTATTCAGTATTCAAGCATTCTTCTCCCAATCTTCTCTTCTTTTTATCCATCCATATCTATGCAAATCTCATTTCTTCAACCCAGCTCACCACAATAAGTATCTCTCTCACACACATAAAGCCTAAATTTTATCAAGCATTTTATTTAGTTCTGTCTCAGTGGAGAGGAGAAAAACTAGAGAGAGAGAGAGAGAGGAGATTACTGCTGCCTCTTTTTTTTTTTCCCCCATAATTTGCAGGTACTATGATGTTTCCATTATTGGCACAAACAAACAAACAAAAAATCCATGGAAGATCAACACAGCAGCAGCAGCAGCTCCAGGTGTGGACTCCAGGTGACAACGCCAGCTAAGGGCAGCAGTGCCCTGTATGCAGCTGACAAAATGCCACCACAGCCCACAGACTCAGCAGAAATGAAGGCACAAACCATCATTATCCACTCAGATCCTATCAGGGGGCCAAGCCCTCACTGTGCTGTGCTGGGTACGCATGTTAAGTTAAAGAAAGACCCCAAAGAACTCATCCACAGTGTGCAAGGAACGACAAAACTGGCAGGGAGAGAAGGAGTGAGGGAGGAAAGGCTGAGTGCTTGCCAGCTGCCTCACTGTGCTTCAGTGTTTGCTCTGCTGGGAAGCAGGAGAGGGGCAGGTTGGGACTAAGGACTATGAAGGAGCTGTATTGTGGCGTTAGGAAGAAGTACAGACTGCAAAAAACCCCTCAACTGCATTTGAAATAGTACCCGCATAGTTTCTAATTCTGTATTCATAGTGTGGCTGAATACTACATCTCTCCTGCTGGTCATAGTCAGGCAATGGGGAGCTGTGACTGCCCTCTCCTTCCCCGCACAGTCTTCACATTGCAGTGATGAAAAGGATGTTGTTACTTACCCTCCTCCATCCCACAGTCAAAAGCTGAGAACTGGGAATGCTGGCTTACTGGGACCAGTACCTTGGTGTCCATCCCTGCTGCTACTCAGCACTCCTATAGGGACACTTTTTTTCCCCAAAAAGCACAATACAAAACACCCTGCTTCTTTCATTCTTCATTAAACACTGTCTGGTGTTGCCCAAGACAAGCAGTGTTCAAAACCTCTCTAGTGGAAATGATGCCGCCACAGTGAGCCCAAGTTAAAAATCCACATTGGGAGGCTCAGCAACGTGTGCGTGGCCAGCACACCAGGGCCCCCTCTCAAAACTGCAGTTATCCCCATCTACTGTGGAAGAGGTACTTTATACTCCAAGGCCTGACAAGAGTGTCCCTACTGCAATGCACAGCTGGGTTTGTTACACAGATACTGATCCCCCGACAGCTGCTGCCATGAGCTCAGGAATGGTTATTGCCAGCACACTGTAGCCATCTGAAAGCAAGGTGGGAGCCATTCCTTCCTCATGTTTCTTCCCAGCATCTCCCCACAGACTTTGCCAGCCCATGCAGTCCCTCCATGACTCATTTTCCCAGGATTGCAATGCAGATCATGGTGTTCCCAGCCTCTTTGATTTGCTGTTCAGAAGACTGACATGTAAATACAGATCACTGAGCTTCCAGTAGACAGACTGAATCTGTCACAGCTGTTTCTTAAAACCCCTGCTCAGCCTGCCCACAGCCCCAAGGACCACTTCACTGCAGAATTTCACAAATTTGACTCAGTTTATCCTCACAACATTACTAATACATTAGTTGAACCCTCTCTAGCTCACAAATGGGGAAACCAACTGCAAAAAAAGCCAAGCACCTTCTACAGGGTCACAGAGGAAGCTCATGGCATTGCAGAGAGCAGTATCTTGACCTTCTGCATCTCAGATGCAGGGCAGTCTCTCTCCTCTTCCCTGCAACTGAAATTTTGTATCTGTCCCTGGAGTCATCCAGTGCTTTGAGAAAATACGATGCGCTTCAAAGCTATCACAAAGCAAGACAGCACTAGTAAGCAATTCCCAATAAAATGGAAAGTCAACACTGCTTTATCTCTGACTTGATCAAAAAACAATACATACTTAAGTATTTTTTTCCTTTAAAAACTCTTCCCACAGATGTGAAATCCTGCTGACAGACATTTTCAGACCAAAATAGGTTGATTACCATAAAAAGATGTCTCCCTCCACCATCCCAACCCCTCAACCCCCCCTGCCATTTTACTGAGAGCTTTTGTGTTTAATGCCAAAACATACAGTTTGCTAAAGGTCATAGAACAGTGACAATACCCCCAACTCAACTAATTCTCAAAGTAAGGGAAGGACCATTTAGACCTACATTTGCTCTGAATGTACCTCGCATTGTCTGGACATGATTATATACCTGAGTCCTGCTACGTCTTTCAAAGACAAGGGCAGAAAAGCCATAAGAGGGATGTTTTTCCCTCTTTTTGCACCACAGCATTAACGAATTAAAGGACATTTCTGGCACAAGAGATCTGATCTCACAAAACACTTTCAATGCTCCTTGCTGTCTCAGGGGACTCACTTGCAGGAGGGCTGAGCATTCAGAAAAGATCAACAGGAGGTGACTGTCTGAGGACCAGTACCAACTGAGGACCAGTCTTTTAGTCCTCCAGTTTTCCAGCTCCTTCCTTCTCCTTCTCAGCTTCCCAGGGAGAGGCAGGGAAGCTGAAGGAACCATACTTCCCTCTAGAGCTGAATCCTGACATTACTTCCCCAAAAGATTTTCCCTTCCTTGGGATGGGGGAAGAAAGGAGATTGTTAAGACTTCCACAGAAATTCACATACTACATTCCCTCACGCTTACGTGTTGATCCTCCTGATGTCACTCAAGCTGTAGACAAGGAATTCTAAAAGGATCTACACTATCCAACCTAATGGCAAAGCCATTTCCAAACTTGATACTCATTTCATTATGTGAGTACTACCGACTGCAAGTGGAGAACAGCTTAAGGGAAAGCGGTTGTACAGGTGTCCAAGCTACATGTCTGAATGTAATTGAAGCAGTGCAGACCAAAGACGATTGTCATACAGCTCACAGAATCCCTAAAAACTTTGTGTTGCTTATATGAACTTAAAAATCTTTTTGGCTTTCTCTCAGACTGGCAATAACAGACCTACCTAACTACACTGAGAAACATCAAGAAGACTCCTCAGCCTTTCCATTTTTGCAATAAAACAGAGTTCTTCTTTTTCTTCTTTCTTCTTAATTAAATTTTTGTCTTCTCTTATTACCCTGGCCTGCTGTTTTGTGTCTAAAGCTGTTCTGTTCTGGACCACAGAAACAATAAAAAATATGTACTCCATGCCCATGCAAGCACTCTGAACTGTCAGAGCTGTGCTAATAAAAGGTAAAAAACAAAAAATGTACTGAGATCAACCTGTGTCTACTTCAGACTTCAAGACACTCCAGATCATTATAAATGGGGTGGGGAGGAAAAAATAGTTTGGAGGATATCAGTGGCTTATCTATCTACCAGAGACCTCAAAGTGTTTTCTAATACTAAGCCTTTCTAGCTCCTTCTGAGATGAATCAGCACTGTTATTGGTCCAGAAGGGATGAGGAAACTGAGGCATGGGAAAGGGATGCAATCTATGCACAGACTGACCATGGTACAGTGCAGAGCTTGAGGAAACAACCTGCCCTGACTGCATGCCATCCCACTCCCCTAAAATGGCATTGTGAGACCATAAAAAGTTATTGCCAACTAAAATAGACCAACACAGCACACAGGCTGTGAAACAGTGTACTTAGCCAGTTAACCACTGTGCATGATTAGAGCCTCCAGAAAACAGGTACATGGGGTAGAGCACTGAAGGGAAGGAAAACACAGTCCCACACAGAAGACTTCAGAGGTCCAGCTTGTCTGTGGGTGCATGGCTAAATTTGGTCTCGGTCCATTTCTCACTGGGCAGGAACCACATACAACTTATTACTTCACCTCTGGACATAGGGGAAGCATTCCCTCCCTAAGTCTGATTTTGCAGGGACAGCAAGGGCTATTAGGGCTAACGGAAAGTGAGGGATCTTGCTAGGGCAAATGTTAATGAAAGGGCGGAAAAGCTTGTTTTACAGGTCTTGGAGTACATTCTGCTCTAAGAATAAAAAATTACCCAGGAACATGATTCTAAGGGGGGTAAAAAGGCCACAAAATGTATATATCAAATGCACTAGAGCAGTGGTCCTGGCTTCAGCACACAAAACATTTGTTCTGCCACTGGCCAAAGTATAAATCCTATTCTTCTTTCAAAAAAAAAAAAAATTAAAATCCCCTAAATGATTCAATGTTTTATACACCCTCTATATACTGCAGCCTTGAAAAAGATGCTGCAGTATGACGGGTTTGGAGACTTTATCTTGCTGCAGCAACTGAAGAAGAGCAATTTTAACACTGACATAATAGTCAGGCATGTGTTTGGTGGTTATCCACAGCTAGTATTAGGGTGCTGGTAAATGTGTTCTTGGCAGTTTTGCATATGCACAGGTTTCATTTTTTAATGGGCTGTACTCCATGGACGCATATGTTTCAGGCTATGTCTGTGTGTAATTTGTTAATGGTGCACAAGCAGAGGTGCCAGAGCTGTGCACATACTTTTGGCATGTCCTCTGTGTTCAAGCACTCTGTGTGCATGCATGTGCATGCATGTGTTCTGGGCTGTGAGGTTTTGTTTCTCACTGTGGAGTGTGCTATGAGTGTGATGATTTTGCAGGGTTTGGTAAAGCATGCTGTCATTCTTTTCTCAGCTGATCCTGGTGATAACCACTAAAACACACCTTCCACTCCTGCCCCACATTAAAGGATTCATCCCTTTCTTCTGCTCCAAGCATTGTCAGAGATGCCATTTTATGCAACAGAATGTCCTCTACCAGACAAAGACTGCCCCTACCCTGCACACAGCAAGTCCAACTGTCCCCCAAACTGCACCAGCCCAAAGTAAACCTCAGGGACCTGTCCACCATGAGGAAGCACCTGTCCCAGTTCCAGAAGCAAGCATTGTCCTGGCACCTCCATGGCCAGTGGCCCCTGCTCTTCATGCCGTTGGGCACATGGATACAGTTTTCCAGTGCTGCCTGTGGCAGACAGCATTGACCAAGGGACCATAAGGTTGATAATCAACATAAGAGTCCACCCTGGGTCATGCTGAACAAAGATGCTGCTAGCAGGAAACTGCCATCAGTGTTTCTAGATGACTCTGCCTCATGAAAGGACTTATACTTTGGCATCTCCCATATTCCCACAGTGGACCATCTCCCTACTACACCTTAAGGGGAGCCACAGACTCCCTTGTTCATGACTAGGAAGAGGAAGCTCCTGCCAAGGGAAACAGGCAGGAAATCTCCCTCAGATTTATCAGCTCTGGTAGAACAGAACATGCAATCTAAGCTTTGATATGGCAGTAGGAGATATAGCCTTGAGGCAGGCAAAATATTCAGACTGCAACATAAAACGCTATCGGACTGGTTTCCAATGTACAACTCTTGCCTTTGTATTCTTTCTTTTGTGCTCTCTCTGCCAGTCCAAATCAGTTATGGCTCTTACATATCACAGTAGTTAAATTGAACTGGGATCAGGAGAAATACCTCCCACTCCCAGTCATCCAGTTAATCCTATCAAGTCCATCTTCTACATCACAACACAGAGCAAAAGGTCAGCATCCAGTGTAGAAAAAAGCAAAAAGGGTGCCATCCTACGCAGAAGAACAAAGTCTCTTATAACGTACTCTGCTGGGTTGATGCAGCAAGGTTGAGGGGGAAGGGAGACTGCAGAGTGGCTTCTGTGAGAAGACAGGAGAAGCTGCTCTCATGGTGGACAGAGTGTGGTTTAGCTGGCTCCAAGATGGACCTGCCACTGTCCAAAGCCAAGCCCACCAGTGATATTGGTGCCTCTGCAATAACATAATTAAGACCAAAAAACCACCTTGCAGCAGCTTATGAGAGAGAAGAAAATGTGAGAAAAAAAGCCCTCCAAACATCATGATCACGGAAGAGGGAGGGGAGAAGGTGGTCTAAGCAGTGGAGCAGATTCCCCTGCAGCCTCTAGAGGACCCCTCAATCCAGCAGGTTGATCTGCCTTGAAGAAAGCAGCAGCCCTTGTAAAACACCTGCTGGAGCAGGCTCCTGGTAGGAGCTGTAGCCATGGAGTGGAGCCTACACAGGAGCAAGCTTTCTGGCAGAAGCTGCAGCCCATGGGGAATGCATGCTGGAGCAGTCCGTTCCTGAAGGGCTGTGCCCCATGGGAAGGACTCACTCTGAAGCAGTTCCTGAAGGACTGTCTCCCATGGGAGGGACCCCACACTGCAGCAGGGGAAGAACGTGAGTAGGAAGGAGCAGCAGAGTTTTATGGACTGTCTGCAACTCACATTCCCTGTTCTCCTGGGCTGCTCGTGGGGGAGGGAGAAGAGTTGTGAGTGAAGTTGAGCCTGGGAAGAAGGAAAGGCTGGGGGAAGATGCTTTTAGTTTTGTTCTAATTTCTCACTATCCTACTCTGTTATTAATTGGCAATAAATTAAATTAATTTTCCCAAGTCTAGTCTGTTTTGCCTGTGATAGTAATTGGTAAGTCATCTTCTCCTGTCCTTCTGAGGACAAGTGATAGAGTGCCTTGGTGGTCATGCAGCAACCAGCTAAGGTCAATCCCTCCCCATCCCCAAATAAATAATGCCACCAAAGGAAAACATAGAGAGAAGCATCTTAAAGGAACTGGTGATAATGCTGCAGGTGAGGCACACAGCAGCTTTACAGCTGTGTATAGTTGTTCTGGCTAGTCCTGAGGGCCTGGTTACAGAAAGGACAAAGAACCACAGTTTCCAGGATGATGAACATAACTGCTTCTATGGACTTCAGGCAGAGAAAGAGGTAGACTGCACTTCTGAAAAATCCAACCCTCACCCCTGAGGCAAATTAACAATAACAGTTCATGCTCTAATCAAATAATAATAGCTCAGTTAATGACTTGTGCTTTAACCAAAGTCTGGGACCTGAGAAGATGCCTCCTTATGCCCAGGACACAGAGTGAGGCTGGGGCTGGGGCTCCCTTTCCAGAGGCATTCCCAGCCCTAAAGCAGCATTAGGAAAAAGAGTGATCTGACTTCTTGGCAGCACAAACTGCCATGAGTACATGAGCCAGTTCCTTCCCTAGGACGTGACGCCCTGGATGGCTCTGCTCATGCTGCCTGACAGTGTCTGCTGTCATCCCCACTCCTCCATAAGCTCCCCTCCTCCCTCTACTACTCATTCCTTTGCTCAACGAGGCTGGCATTTAAGAAACACTTATTCCAATCCATTTCTACCCTTGTACAGCAATTGGGTGTCATTTAGTTTGATTTAACCAATTTAGTCCTATGAATTAATTGGTTAATAAGCCATCTGTATGCATCAGGTGACAGAGTCGCGCTCTCACACACAGACATAGACAAGCTACCCACTTGTCCTTGTTTAATAACAGGCTGTAGGGAGTAGGAGCAGGAGAGGAGTGCAGGCTAATTTCACTCCCAGTGGAGAAGTGCCAACAGAGGGTCGTGGTGATCATTGCCCTGACCTTGACCTCTGAGAGGGGGAACTGTCTGTTTAGGGTAATTCAAAAATAACCTACACTGTACTTACAGAGGAGTGCCAGCTACAGGAGAGCCACAAGAGTCATGGATATGTTTCACCTCATAGGTTGTTTTTTTCAAAAGAGACAGGAAAAGAGGTTTAGTTCATGCTTAGCAGACAGTAGAAAATTCTCAGCTGCATTCCCAAACAGTCGAACTTTGTATGTGAGTAGGAGGGGGAGAGGGGTGAGAAGTGGGGGAGTAGGAGAAGAGTGAGGTCTAAAGCATTTGATTTAGGTGTGATCTTTGATTATGAGAAAAATGTCTCATCTATTTTGATTTCTTTTTAAATGTAAAAGAAAAAAAAAGCACCCCTTGCAGGCCCAATCATTTCAATGTTACATACAACCCTCCAAGCTATTCAATAAACAACAATACAGCAAGCCAAAATCAAATCCAGCAACATATCCCAACCCACACAACAGAAAAGCATCAACTGTTCAGACAGAAAAACAACACTCCCTCCCCTGGCTGCCCATCCATCTCAGCCAGCCCTGCATGTCCCAGTAAGCAGACAAGTTTCTCTGTAAACCCTGAAGGCTGACACAGGATTTTCAGACTGAGGGGGAACTGAATTACAGAACTATGAGACCCTTGGGGAAAAGCCCTGCTAGCAGCTCCCTGTCTTTTATGCCCTGAGAGCTACCCTCCCTCTCAGCCACTGCAACTGCAAGAGCTTTATGTGGGGAAGGGGCCACTTGATGGTGCAGGAAGCTCCCAAATGATTTGATACAGTAAATGCCAGAACCTACAAAATCCAAGCCAAATGGCACCACTTTGGTGTGACATGCTGGGCAACATGCTCTCATTAGAGAATTATAACACAAGCTTCTGCACTGGGTGATTTCTAGTGGAAGGTGCAGCCCACTGTAGGCTGCATGGTCCACTATCACAGAACAAACAATGGGCACCAGGGAGAGGCCCTGACTGAGGCTGCTGCAGGGAGAGAAGATGGGGCTTAGCCTATGTTGGGTGGTGCAGAGCAGCAGTGCATCCACAAGGATTTCTCCAGGGCTCTCCCACCTCCTGGCATTTTTCAGTATCTGGGAGAGAAACAAGCAAGCTGCATACTCTGCAAGAGAGACACAAAGTGAGCAGCAGGGACTTAGCTCCGAGGAGAAAGTACTTTCCCCCTCTATCCCTAAGGAAAATGAAATTACAGTGGAGTTGGCTCTAAATGTATCCCATTAGCACAACAGGCACCACAGGAAGAGTAACATCCTCTGTGTGCTTAAGTGAAATACTGACAGGCAAAGCGAAGCAGGCTGAAACAATTCCTTCGGAGAGGAAAGGGGGAAACCTGTTTACCCAGTACACTCAGCAGGAGACTGCAGGAGGGGGCAGAGAAACCTGCCGGAGTTCCCAGTGCAAGCATGCCCTGCCAGCCCGCACACAGCAGGCAGGACAGAGCCTTTACACTGCATGTGTGAGGAGCCCCAGAGTGCCTCGCTGGGGGTTAATCCCTGAAAATACATGCATTTGCTCTCACTAGCATGTGAGTGCCTGTTCCCAGACAGTGTAAAACTATCAAAACATGGAGGTAAGCTGCCCTGCTTAACAACTGGATGCCCTGGCTAAGCCACCTCTGCTTCATCTGCAGCAGGAATGCCTGTGATATCAATGAATGAATATACCAACCCATCCATAACAAACAATTTCACTTGATCAGTGACCACAAAAACCAGAATGTCCCTGCCTGAAACGAGCAAGTGGTGTTACGGCTTGTTTAATGGCTATGCGAAGCATGTGAATCCAACTTCTATGCTTTCCTGCTTAAGCAGCTCATATGCAAAAGGCAGTTATATCACACTGCACAAGAAGTCTTATTTTTGTCAATTGTTAAGGACTCCAAGTGCAAAATGTGTAAAACTACTTAGGAGATTTACGGGTCAGAAAGATTTTATTTTTTTTTTCTTTCCTAGAAATGCCTCACCAGGCTGAGTTCCTTAACATCCACTCATTTAAAAAACAGAGACACCTAGGCTGCTTGGGAGGACTTGGAAATCTCACCAACTGCCTCATGGCAGCTCCCAGTACTGAAACACCTTTGAATTTGTGTGGCATCCTGTTACCCAAATACATTAGTCACAGAGCCAGTGCATCTCTGCCTGCAAGCTTTGCCCATCCAGATGGAGCTGTGCAAATGCTGGTAGCAGCAGAGCAAAGGACAATGGGGAAGCCAGAGAGACCCCCACTGCTGGAGACATGGGTGAAACAGGACAGGGCTCTTAATCCCTAAGATACTGCCTAGGGAGAATGGCACACGTTATGGACTGCTCCGTGTGCAAGCACCACAAAGCTGGACTAGCTAGTGAACACCTCAAGTGACTGAGGAGCCTAGAGAGCGTGGCTCTTTTTGGGAAAAAGAAAACTGGAGTTGCTGTCTGCTGGAGGGATCAAAGAGGCCAGTTGTCCAGCAGGACAGCTGCTGGAGAGACCAGCCAAACTGAGACCCCTTGGTCCTTCCTCTTGCTGTCTCCAACCACATCCTTTCCAGCCTGAGAACTGTCTCTCTTAGTTTCCTTCTCTCTTGCCCTCTTTTTTTAATCCTCCTGACAAAACCTTAAACGGTCTAAAAGCATCCCCAACAAGGATGAGCAAACGCAAATGTCTTAGCAAATGTGTATTTGAGCTCCACATGCTCCCAGGGATGGGGTAGTAATAAAAACCAATTAGATAATGCTCAGCAGCTACAGTGAGAGGGAGTGGTACAATCTTACCACGACTAATACAGTTTTTAATAATAGATGGCTCTCTCTAGTGCTGGAGAAGGGAAGCCAAAGTGGTGTCAGTTACATTGCATCTTTCTGCCCAGTGAATTTCTGTGTGTGGAGGATTAATAATTTGTGAAAGGGGGGATTTACTTGCCCTCCATACTTACTACTTGTACCAGAGAGATCCCTGCAGGATCGGGAGTGGGCTCCCTATGATGGCACATGGCGGAGGAATCCCATAGAGAAGCATGCTGAGCTCACTCCTGCATCTCCTCACATGAGGACACCCAGTCGTATGGGTATCAATATTTGAACAGCTCAGTAATGAAGAAACTGGAAAAGCACATGGTTTTGCTCTCTTGGTATCTCTCACATCCCAGAAGAAGTCCAAAAGCCAAGTTGCAACTGACCACTGAAGCAAGGCTGAAGAAAGCCCCACACACCAGAAGAAGCCACGTGTGCCTGAAGTGGGTCAGTATCATGGTTGGGGTGTCACAAAGCCCCCTGCTTGCATCTCTCCCCACTGCCTTCCGTTTACAAACCTTCACTTCATGCCTCCTTGCTCAAAACACAAACAAAAGCCATGGAGGGCATTTTCTTGTTGCCATGGAAACAGTTGTAATCTCAAACATACTTAATGCATCACTCTTGCTCCTCCAGCACCTTGCAACAGCTTGCTGTTCGATAGGAAAGTTACAAAGAGGGCAGGTGAAAGAGCCCTGACAGCTTCACGTCCTGCACTCAAGACCCAGCACCTCTGTAGCTGCCCATAATCTCCTATCCATCAGCACAAAGACTCTTTCTTTCTTTTCTCCTCTCCTTCTGTCTTGTTTTCTGTTCTTTGGAGTGTCACATCATTTACATTTATGAAAAGAATTTTCCTGGGGGTGCAGAGATAGTTCAAATTGTCTGTGATCAGATCAACCTTGTGCATAATGCATTTGTATGAAAATAAACTCCCTGGGGCCCACACTCATGGCTGAAAGTCTCTGTAATGAAGTATTTTACTCTAATTTAGTTAAAGATGATGGAGATAGGAATGAGTGCATGCCTGCATGCATATAGAGGAGGGGAAGACAGACAGAATACTATACACACACAAAAGCCAATAATTATAAGATGACATGCTGGCTGGGAACACTACTGAAGTACCTCATTATTACAAGAAGTTAGCTTCTCCACTGTTTCCTCTGAAAATCAGTCCTGCCCTGTGTAGCTTCTTGCACACAAGATCTGAACAATCTTCATGTTGATCCTCAGGACTAGTCAGAAAACTAGTCTTCTATCCTGCATTACTTGCTAAGAAAGCATTCCTATTCCACACCCAGACTGAACCAAGACCACATTGGGATAACGGCCTTCCCTGTTCCCGATTCTTCTTTAAACACAAAAGCAAGACATCACCCTCAATTAGAGTTGCTCCTCTGGAACATTAGCCTCCTCTTTTCCAGCCTCTGCTCTCTTTGATTCAGAAGGATGACTTCGCCATAGGGCTCCTTCTCCGTGCCACCAGTCCCAGCTGAGTAACTTGGCTCACAGGTTCCAGGCTCCTCCTGTGTGACCTCTCTGGCTTGGCTAGGCACTTAAACCTAGAAATGTGAAACTTTTCCTGGCAAAACCTTGTTGAAATAGGGACAACTCCACGCAAGATTTCTGTTTCAATTAACCAGTATTTTCTGAGAATAACAACTTTGCCTGCAAACAAAAATATCAGATATCTAAAGATCTGACTCTTAACAAAGCTTAAATTATTTCAATGAGCTTTGGGTCAACTCAAGCACAACTGCAGATAGTTAAGTTCTAGTACACTCTGCCACTGACTTGCTATACTGTGTTGCATAAACCTCTGTTCTCAGTCTTGTTTCCCCACTTGTTCCATGGAGGACAAACTTGCCTCCCTGATCAACAGAAAACCATGAGATTTCATATGTCAGTCCTCCAGGCTTCCAGTCATAGACCTTTTTTTTCAAAGGCTATGTCACATGGGAATAAAAGAAGAAAAAATGCATTCTAGGATCTTTGATGCAGATCCACATGTATATTAGAAATACCTATTTTACCTGAGTCTGTTTTTAATTTTCCATTTGTATACTCTGAGAAGAAAAAAAAACAACAATCAGCTCTTGTGCCTAGATAGGCCTGAAAAAACGTCACACATCCCAGTAAAGACTTGATCTTCTACACAGTAAGAGATGTGATCTACTTTTCTGAAAATACACAAAATACACCTTGAAAATGAAGGCAGAGGACTAAATCCATTCCTGGCAAGAAGAAGGTGCAACTCCCTTTGAAGCAAGAGAAATCAGTGCCGTTGAATTTGTCTCAGGGAGATAAACATTAACAACCAGTCCTTCCCAGAGGACAATCTGATAACACCGAAGTTGACACCCACAAACGTCAAGCAGGATATATTTCCTCCTGTGTGCTGGTATCTAAGCTTATCACCCTATTTGCTTCTTCTCTCCCAAGTCATTTTGCAGGGTCAAAGGCTATCATGGGGCTTTAATTAGAATGCCATCATAATGAGCTGGCACTTAAATCAGCCTGCCAGTGGCTAAAGAAAATTAACCTTAGAGTCAAATGAGCTCTAGTCTGGGAGTTCATGTCACGAGGGGGCAACAGACTCTTTCAGAGCTGATGTGTATGGTGGAGGGACAGAAAGCTAAACCCTGCATTCTTTTCAACCAAGAGATCTATACTGGGCAGATCACTTATCCTAGCTGTCTCTGATGCACAATAAAATCTTTGTACCATATGCTTGCTGTGCCAAGCCAAGGAGAAATCAACAGGGAGAAGTTACCTAGGATGAAACTTCTCTTGGGCTCCTTGAGAAAGGATATGACTTGAGCTCATGTACACCTACGAATGTATCACATGCAACAAACCCTTTCAGTTGCTATGAAAGACTTTGCCTTTATGACTGTGATGATTACATCATTATTATGCAAGAGCCTAGACTGCAAATAAGGGCAGGTGCTTCATCCAGCTCAGACCCCACAAATCTTAGGGAGCAAATACGAGGATATCCCTTGCTGGCTGATAAACAGAAGGAGCATTCACAAGGGTGAATTCACACACGGGAATAACCTCACCCCTAACCTTGCACTTTCTCTTTGCTACTGGTGCCTTTGCAACTGTACTGCCCCTTCCCACATGCATTTTACACCTATTTCTCCCTGCACCACCTTTTGGCACGAGTCACAAACATACTGTATTGCCAGTGAGTTTTGAGTAAGTAGTTCTGAACAGCCAACGGTGTTTTTTCCCAGTGAACCCAGATATTCCCTGTAGTACCATTTTTCTTTATATCCTGAAGGCACCCACTAGCCTAGAGAACAAATCCACTGTGTGTTACTCACAGGTACCGGAGAATTCATAAAGACTTACTGCCTTCCTTAGAGCTGAACTGCCAGTGCTATAATTTTCCACAACATCTCTTTTATGTCACTGCGCTTGACAAATACCTTGTGCATCTTCACAGGTATTTAGGAAATCCTGCCAGTGCAGGCACAGAGAACACACAAATGGACCTAACATCTCCATCTATGCAAGACAGAGCTGTGCAGCAAGAACAAGAGATTTTGCTAACCAAATCTGGCCATAAAGCCTCCCTCGTATAGCAGACTCAGCCCCATCTTCCTTGCCACAAGAGGACACATTTTCCTTTCATTAAGACCAATACACCTCAGAGGCTATTTAAACAACACTTGAGCCTTTCTCATCATGTTTCTACTACAACCATAACTGATCTTTCTCTGAAGGGGAAGTATCCAATTGAGAACCTCAGGAGAAGACTCTACTTATTACATCATAAAGTTTAAAACTGGATCAACTCTGCTAGAGTCAATGCAGCAATAGTAAATTTACAAAAGGGATGCTAAACAGCAGAATTTACTGCAGGACCATCTCTTTAAAGGAAACCTGAAGCCACCTTCTTTTGCAAAAGTATCCTATGAAACATTTGCTTCCTGTGTCGCCAATGACCCCTTCAACTAACTGCTCCTAAAAGACTATCCAACACCTCCATTAATTCTTCTCCAGTGATAGTTTGTGTTTACTTTTGGAGGTCTGACTTCACTGCAGAGGTCAACTTGCTTCCTTCTTAAGAACAATAAAGCTCCAATGGGCTCAGTGTTATAGTTTCCAAATGAATGTGCTAGGAATTTAGACAGTCCAACCCATCTTCAACCTCCTGTAAGGTTCACTCACAGGTTTTCATGGTGTAGAGGCTGTCATCCAGGAGGACTACAAACATCAGAATAGAATAGTTACAGGCATTTTTAAACTTAGCATTATTTGCACCAGGGCATTTAAAAAGAGAGTAATTTTTAGTTTATGTTAAGCTTTAAGTACAATTCACTACATGACTTAGACATAAGTCATGCATTTGGTGACACCTGCTTAAAGGTTCAGCTCCCATGAGGCTTCAAGAGAATGTCAGCTTTCTTTTTTAAAAAAGAATACTATTAACCCCTGGGAGAGTTTTATTAAAAAGCATGAAATTGTAATGTTTGGCTTGACCCAAGTATCTTGAACACAGATGCATGTATTAACAAGGGCAGGTATCTGGAAACTGTTCCTGTGGCATGTGCACTGGAGAGGACAGTGCTGGTCATTTCTGAGGTACATGGCAATTTGTAAATCAGTCTCATGTCTTGGGGCAGCCAAACAACTGATACTGAGAAGGGACATCTCTGAATACCAGCTTTGAAAGGGAAGTAATCTTGAGACATTTTTTTGTCCTTGTAGTTTTCTTCTCCTCTCACCAAATGTTGTAATATATGGATTCAACAGATGGTATGATCTCTTCCTCCCTCTCTCCCCTCAGGTCAAAAAGTAAAATAGTAAATACCACAGTAAGCACTTAATGCAGAAATAAACCATTGCGGTACAAGAAGAAGAAGCTTCAGACACTTCAAAATAAACAAGACATAAGAAAAGTCAAGTCCTCATCCAAGTCATACAGTTCCACAGAGAAAAATTGCATCTCTTTGTGTTTCTTCTGACAAGCAACAGTTTCTCCCTTACTCACAAATAAATCTCAGGCTACTGGAACATCACTGACATTTTCTTTAAAGAGTTTTTAATTAAAGTAACATTAAGCATGCCATGTTCAGTATTTTTCAGGCATTAGGAAAGGCTACTAAAATTACCACTGAGGGGCCTATTAAATATCATCATATGCTCCCAGAGTAACTAATTACAGACATTTTGAAAGGGTCTGTCTTCCCCATCCTGCAAAATTTTTAAACTTTTTTTCCCTGTTTATTTCCTTGCATCAAACAACCAAATGTTAATGACATGCTATCTGGCACCTGTCCTGCAGAATGGGCAGGCATTTCCCCACTGCCCCCAATGGCACCAAAGAGTTTGCTGGCATCTCGGAGCCTAGAAGCAAACCTGACAAGGTTTCTGTTACTTTTTGTTTGTTTGTTTTCCCCTCTGCTTTCTATACCTGATGTTTGCATCACTTGGATGCATGGGCAAAGACCACAGAAGACACTGGAGCTTGGAAATAAAACAGGTACTCTCAGCAATGCAAATCCAAAAGTTTGAGGAACTCAGAAAACTGGAGGCCCTTACAGAAAACCCCAGCCTTCCTGATCTGCATTTGCACAGCACTTCACGTAGAAGAATGACACTGGGTGGCTGCTATAACTATTGCCTACAGTGATTGTGGTAACTAATACCGAAAAGGACTTGGAGCTGAAATTTTCTTTCTGCATGGGACAGTATCAGAACAGAACCAACAATGGTGGTTTATTTTGTAGAACAAGACCTCTATGCTATTCATCTTTTATTCAGAGCAAAAGCAAGCCACCTGCTCCTAGATCCATGCGTAATGCCACACCACACACAGACATCCAGGTGCAGAAGGTATACCCAGAGGCATACTTCTAAGCTTGTTAACTGTGAGGTCAGAGAAACTGGCCTTGAAGCCATCCAGGGAGCACTCAAAATTCAACAGAGAGGTACCCAGACACAAGTGGTTGCTCCCCCTGTCTTTCCATCTCCCAGAGCAAGCACTAGTGTGCTGCTCAGCAGTGCAGCCCAGGTAGAGGGCTGACCATGAGCAGCACAGACTATCTGCTGATTCAGTCCAAACAGGGCCTTCCAGCAGGAATTTGGAGCAATCACAGTGAATGATGTTGCTGCTCGCCTTATGCATGAGGTAGAGCAGTTTCCCCGCTGACCTTTTCATCGCTTATGAGGAGGGCAAGCATTCCAGCACCTACGCCATCTGCAAATTTGGCCTTCCCCTCAAGGATACAAAAAATTAGGTCAGAGGCTTTTGTCTTTCCCTTCCATTCCTGAAAAGCACATTAGGGCTCAAATCCTCAAGACAAAGCATTATTATTATTGTTGTTACTTTTTTATGGTGGAAGAAAATATTAATGTTACAAATAGCTGCCATTAGCATAAGCAAAGCTGCATATTAATATGCACATGTGTGTCTCTACTGTCAGGAAGCAGAGAGGCCCCAGAGGCCCTGCTTTCACTGGGGAAAATGATGATGGCATTAACTCTAATGATAACGATAAGGAGGCTGCCATAAATGATATGACAATTTCTTTTGTATTCCTGTTTGGACAAAGACTTCTTCCTTACTCCCCAGTGTCCATAAAAGGATGCTTTTTGAACAAATGGCAGCTCTACTGATTTATTTAATTTCACCACAGCTTTATGGTTTTCTTAAAAGTGCCAGCTCTTTGGGTCATGTGACTAAGAAACTCGCTTAAGCCTTTCAGATAAATTCCTAATCGCCAAGATTTTGGAGAACTGGATACTAAATAAAAGGAATCCCACATCTATTTATGGTTTTTAAAACCTTGAGACGTTTGAGCCTTTTTGGACTAAGGATACTATTATATCAAAGGACAGCAGGAGCTATGAAGGAAAAAATAAAGGATATGAAAAAAATAACCAGGAAATAAATTGTCTCTGACCTAAGATGTTCCCAATCCTATCACAGCCTTTCTCCCCCTTCACTTATTATTGTCCTTACATGTATTACATCTAGGCTCTGACAGCAGATCTTTGTGACTATGCTATCAATCAGATAAGAGAACTGATCTGGCTGAAGAGTAACAAAGCAAAAGAGAGCATGAAGGGGAATTTCCTACAGAGAGGTTTTGGATGTGCTCAGCAGTACAGACCTGCAGACAGGCATGCTAGTACTGCTGGGAGGGTAGCAAACACAGGATCGAAGCTGCTCTTGTTACTGACAAAATGCACAGTGGACTGAGGAAACAGATGCAGAGGGAAGATCTGGGTTCCCAGGGCCCATGTGTCAAGAGTCTGTCAAACCCCGTGGTGGCTTTTACGGCTGTGGAACAAATATGAGTTTTCTTTTTTTCCTTTAGGCCAGAGGAAAAGCAGAAATTTCTATGCCCAGCTGTGATGTTGAGGCATTGGTTATGCAATAGGACTTGGCTGCAACAAATGCAAAAGCATTTCTTCACTGAACTCTTCATCTGAGCACAGACAGAAGATGATTCTCTCTGGTTCCATAGCTTCTGAACTAATTACACAGCTTTTTGACGATGTCACTGCACAGGGTGTCTCTGCCCTGGAATCATCTGTCATGGCTGCAATGTGCAACAGGGATCTGAATACATTAAAAGTGTCAGGGAGGTGCGGATGCTACGTTTTGGTCTGTCAGCTTCTGCGCTGAAAACCCTATTGAGCTCAGCTAATATACTACACTATCTGCTTTTCATTTTTCACATTTGTTCATGTGATGTACATCCTGAAGCTCATCAGAGGGAAATGTAAGCTTTATACCAGCAATAACAATCTTTGCAGCAAACTCAATCCAAAAAGGACTAGCCAAAACCACAAAGAGCCCTACAGAAGACTGCTTCAGATAACGTGGCCATGCGGAAATTCTTGATACAGAGGCAAGTTCGAAAACTTGACACTCACAGGCCAGTAACACAGGTGTTACAGAAAGACAGCTTCCTCCACCCGTGTGGACTCTAGGACATATGGAATAGGCACAAGCCTCACAATCTGTGTCTCAGGTAATATCTGGTCCAGATAATACAACATTTAAAGAACCATCTTTGCAGTAAAAAAACATATTAAAAGCCATATTAAAGCTGCAAAACTGGCGGACTCAAGATGGAAAACATCAGGGCAGTACAAAATATGAATCCTTTTTGTTTTTCTCTTGTGTTCTTTACTCTCTTAGTTGAGTGGTTCAAGTCTGTATCTCAAACTCACTCAGTCCCCACATAGCTTCTCAAACCCTATTATTCCAGCTGGCCTTCACAGAGAAATTTTTCCTCATTCATTTTCTTGTTTTGGAACAGAACTACAGTCATCCAAGAGAATTTCTCTGCAGGGACAGCAAGAATACCCCACAGGAATGCTCAGTAATGATGACCATGCTTGGGAAATGCCACATTATCATAAGCTTCCTGTTTTGGACATATCCAGAACCAATAGCAGTTCTTATTTCATTAGCAAAACCCACTAAAATAGTGCAGTTAATCTGAAAAGTTTCTCTAAATAACCAGAAGCACAACACTGCAATTATAAGCAGAGGCACGTACATGCCCTGTAGAAATGATGTATATTAACATCAGTTATTCAATACTGTCTCCTTCTGTGAAAAGCTGAAAGAATTAAACTAATATATGAAGTCTATTTGCTGTTTGTGTTTGACTAGAACTTACACCTATATACAAAAGTCTGTGGTTCACTCATACTTGGATTTCCAAACGTGTTATTTGCTGGTCTCCCAGACCAGCATTATGTGGTCTACCACATAATGTCTGTGGGTTTCAAAAGAGGAGGAGCCTCCCTGAATCACACAGTATTTGTATGATCCTGGAAGCCAAATGCACAAACCCAAAGATATTCTCTGGAGAGCTGTATGGGCTCAGTAATGGCCAGTCTTCGCGAACGAAGATTTGGGGAAAGGTCTTTTACCTTTCCAGCCTGCGCAATGGATTTTTTAGGTGAGACACAGCCTGCGCTGAACTGAGCCCACCCTTTAATCCTAAGGTTCATCTGCCGGGGCCAAGCAAGCTTGGACAATGGCAGTGAGGTCCTCAGGACGTAGGTTTGTTTAGAGTGACCTTCTCATAGATGGATGGCCTCACAGGGCTAACGAGCTACCATCTGCTATGGGCTCAGTACATAGCAAGGTATAGATGCAACTATAAAGTACTCAAAAAAAAAAAGTGAAAGAATGAACTAAAGTTTGCTGTATGCTAAGTCCACACAAACATAAATCTTGATTTCAAATGTGGCCATCAGGATTTCAGTGTCAAGTGGAAATAAGAGTGATAAAAATGTACTTTCAAAAGTACTTTGTCAGGTTCAGGTCCTGTACCACAAGAACATGGTGTCTGAAGTGGGAAT
Organism: Neopelma chrysocephalum; assembly: GCF_003984885.1. NCBI lineage: Eukaryota > Metazoa > Chordata > Aves > Passeriformes > Pipridae > Neopelma > Neopelma chrysocephalum. Next base: position 13,514,911 of record NW_020897715.1, read on the forward strand.
CAGCTTGGCAGATATAAAGACACTTCCTAGAGCTTGCAACTTGCACTGCAGCTGTACAGGGGCACTACAGTCACCATAAGTCAGAAATTGCACAAGTTCCAAGACCAGAACAACCTTCTGGCACCCCTGCTAAAGAGAGAATGCATGGGTAATGCTCAATGACCTCATTATAAATCAGTCTGGGGGAGAGGGCAAAAGAGAGTGACAAAAAATGATTATATATGCTTTTGACTGCAGATTACATTCCATTAGTCCAGGCCAGGACAACGACATGCACGTGTATGTTGTAAGCATCCCAACACAGGTAATGACTTACTGACAAGGTATAAAGAAATGTAAGTTAACCATCCCAATCACTGGATCACACAGTCATGAGACATACGTTTTTCCAAAAAGTTTTTCTAGCAAAGACTTACAAACATACAAGAGAGCCATGAACACTTGAGATTGGACATCCCTCTCTGTGGCCTTTGAGCCAAGGAACACATCACCTTCTCAGTTCATCATGCCCCAGTCAACCGGTTCTTTCTGCATAGGAAAACCAAAGCTTCACTTACCTAGAAGACAAAAAGACAGACAGAGAAAATATGGTTAGTGGATGTCCCTGAACCATACAGATGCTGCTTATCTTTATTTCCCGAGTGATTCCCACATCCTTGCACCTTGTTAGGAGATTCCTGACATATTAAGGAGCAGGAGTGATCTATGATAGCTCTCTTAGCACACAGCCACTGTATCTCTCCCCTGCTGTAATTGGTCTGTGGTGCCATTTAATTTTATACAGATTATTCATTAAGAAAAGCAAAACTGAGCAGGTGTTTTCATCAACATCTTGTTCTATTAAAAAAAAAAAAAAGAGATAGAGAAGCGAGAAAGAAGCTCCACAACAACATTAACCACACGTAAGGGCACAAATTATTCTGACTGTGAACAGCAGGGCACAAGTCTTGAAGTCTACCAAAAGAAACTGCAGCAGGAAAGGATGTCCTTGTTAAGGGAAGGATGGATTGAGTCACTCTGCCTTATGGTTCTGTCATGTACTATCTGAACTATGGTTGCAATGAAAGGTCTTGGTAGTCTTGGTTTAGGTAAAGTAGGCTCTGACATGAGGTGGAAGGAGAGAACAGATGGTCTTCAAGTTAGTGCCATCCCTGCATTTCAAGATTTTCATGAAGACAAAGCACTTTTGCATGGAATGCAACAAGGACATAAAACAAAGATGTGTTTTGCGAAGAGCTATCACCTGAACAAGCCAGAGGGAGGATGTAACAGAGGGCTCTTAAATAAGATGAGAGGAAGCTATGTAGGTCTGAAGCAGTATTAAGCCTTTCTTTTTGAGCAGTTCCATGTTCATTCAGAGCAAGGCAAGGATGTGCCACTTTCTTGAACATTGATTTATAGATCTGTAGCCAGGACCAGCAATCAGTCAATCAGGATCCAATCTTTGCAAGGAATAAATAACTAAATAAAGATTACTTATTTATTCTCAAGAGTTCACTGCCTTTGAGAGGCAACTAAAATTTCCAGAGAAGGGGGAAAAGTGACTACACCAAGGGTCAGGTCCTGAGAAAGTAAGAGCTTCCCTTCAGAAACAAAGTCAAATCAGCATTTTCATGTTTGGAAACTGCATCACATTTTCTCCTGCTTAGTTCTACCAGTCCAGGATAGCACACTGTCACACAGGCACTTAAATGTCCCACACAAGCTTCATCTACCACCATGGGCTGCATTATTTGAACTGTAATGGAATATAGCTGCTATTACAGAATTCCCTAGAGGAGATGCAGCGAGGCTTGCACACTATAGGGAAAAGAAGAAATAGATTAATATACATTCATGGCATATTTGCAAAGAGATTACTTTGCTCATAGTGAGATTTGCACCTGTATAATTGTATCACTTTCAAATTAATCATAATCATACTCTCAATCAATATATGAGGATGTGTAGGCCTCATCCTCGGACTCTCATAATCGGGATAAAAATAGCTGGCTCTGAATGCACCAAGATTTCTGCCTGGTATGCAGGAGATAGTAAATCCCAGATGACCCACCAAGCCTTGGTGTTTTGTTTCTGCAAAGCCCTGGCACGGCACATATTGTTGCATAAGTAAGACCAGGTCTGTGTGACAGCAGCACCGTAACATTTAGCAATATATTCATTCCCTTCGCAGAACATGGTGAAAGTAGCACAAGCCTTACTTTTCTGAGGAAAACTTAAGCTCAAAGAGTGATTAAGTGATTTGCCAGCAGATACATAGTGCCTTTGTCACATGCAGAGACACAGACCTGTAACTCTTGGCTTCACCGACGTACACATTTAATTACTGGGTATCTCCGCAGAGGAGCAACGACCCACAAGCACAGTGTAGCATCAGCCTGAAGCCTCACTACTGCCGTGTCTGCCCCTCCTCTGCCGTCCCCTCCAAATGGCTCCCAGCAAAAGGCAGATTCCTTAATTGTGTTATTAGCTGAATTATTAATTGATATGAAAACAGCATTTTACTGGGCATAAAAAGTCATTCGGAAACGAGATAAAATGTTCTCGGCACTGCCTGCCTCCGAGCAGAGCTGGAGCGAGGGCTCTGACAGCTTGATTATTATGCACATTAGTGCAATCTGGTGAGCTTTCAACACAGGGAGCGAGGAGTCCCCCAGTACTGTATTCATCAGGCCGCATCCCTCTCCTTTTCTCTTCCTTCCCCCCATCACTGCCTGCTTTGCATTTATGTGGGAGACCTCAGAGGTAATTTTTTTCTTTCTGATCCAGCTGTCATCACTGCAGAGAGACTAATTATAGCAGTAGTGGGCAAATAGTATTTTCCCTTCAGCCCTGCACCACGAAAGAGACTCTTCATGCCTCTTCCCCAAAACCTCCTACACCCTGAAAAAGGAAGAGGTTGTTTCCCAAGATGCTCCTTGCTGGAAAAGAGCAGCTTGCATTTCTCTGTCTCCAAGTCCTTTGTATTCCAATGTGTAAATGGTGGTATGTGTGTATATATACACCTTTTTCTACAAAATGTTCCAGTATTTCATTACAGGGTAGAGGGTTGTGCATATCTCAATGCCCTTTCAGCATTTTTCAAAACCTTGTCATTGGTCATGATACCCTTTCACTCCAGACACACCCTTTTCCCTTGATGCTGAGAGGGGACACCTCTATGGATGCTCACCATATCATTCATCCTCCTCCCTGGGCTCACCCCCCTCTCCCATCCCTACAGCCTCACAGAGCTGCAGCAGGAAGAGAGCTGCCTGCCAGATGGTATCAATTAATTTTGAACCTCTGTTAAACAGGCACAATGTGCATCCTTGTGCAAGGGGGGTGATAAACCTTGAACAGTCCCCTCCCCCACTTTTCTTGACCCCCTTCACTTTCATGCAATCAATGGGAACCTACCCCCACTGACCCACATCTCTAACACGCAGCCAGAGGAACCGGCAGACACCAGTGATCAATCCTGTCTCCTACATGCAAACCTTGTAATTTAGCAATAACTACTCAACCACCATTGACCTGCTAATTAATCCATGGATTTTTTGTTGTGCCTTTAATTGTTGGCCCCGATATCTGAGTCACTTAGACTGCTCACTCTGTGCGGAGCCTAACCAACTAAATGCTACTTCAGCTCTGTAGTAATAAAACACTGAAATATATTGACTCCCTGCCAGCTCTCGCGCTCACTCTCTGCCTCTCTGCTTGCTGGCTGAGTGCTGGCGTGTGAAGGGAATATAGAGAGGGGAAAGCATCGGCCGTGAGAGATGAAGTTTGGGACACAGGTGAGAGAAAGCAATAATCACTCACTGGTGACAGGCCACCAAGGACAGCCTCTGATCCCTGTGACAGCCCTGCTCTGACAAACTCAAACACACTGTTCCTCCATCCCAAATGGACCTGATGGCTCTGAAAATTCACAGGCTTGCTGGATTCTGCCTCCTTTCTGCTTTCCGCCCCTTAATGAGGAAATCATTGTCCTCTTGTCACTGTCACACTCACTATATATGTGTTTGACACAAAAAGCCAGATGGTATAGGCAGAAAAATGAATCCATACAGTGGAAGCCAGGAGATTTGTATTTTTTTGCTAGTGCTGCCCAAGGATCTCTGTGTAAACATGGATAAATCACCATGAATGCAGTTTTCTGAAGTAACTTGCACCTCTTGGTGCCTCGCACTGATGATAAGTTTTGGGAGATGGAAATGGCAGTTTTAAACCCTGACATGGGAGGAGCTCAGATGCTCAGCCCGCTGGGACATTGACTGACTGCAAACCAGGCCCTTGCAACAGACATCTGATAACATGAGTCACACTGAGGATGGGGGTGGGACAGATGTGAAGGGACGAATGGGTGACAGTTTGGTGCTGAGAGCAGTGAACTAGGAGGAGGTTGTTAACTCAATCAAGAAAATCCTCCATTAAAAAGTATTCATTTTCATTTGGTTAAATCAAAATGAAAGTCCTGTCAGTGGCAGCTTATATTTACCATCCCACATGGAAATAAAGGGGAAAGCAATAAGCCCTTACAATTGCTGCCATAGCTTGTTGACTTCACTTGTGTTGTGGCTGATCTATAGTCCTGAACCATTCCCGATGCCCACCTTGTGTTCTGCTGCAGACAGGCACACCACAGAAGTGACGTCCCAAAGACCTCATGGTCTCCTTCCATCTGAGCCCCAGGAGCAGACCAGGGAGTGGTGGGAAAAACATAGGTAACAGGAACAAAAGGGTGTTTAAGGGATAAGTGAAGACAAGGTAACTCCAGAAGCAAGGTCTCTGTGTCTTCTTTACATCAGCACATGGCACAGGTGAATGGAGCAGTGGTTCCCTTGAAGAGAACTACCTCAGCACAGCTGGAAAGACTCCAACAAAATGGGGATATACTGGCCCTGTCACAAAAACCTACCGTGCCCCCTACACCAACAGTATATTGACACTGTGACTGCAATTCAGTAGCTCAAAAAGCATTCTGCTAGCACACCCAAGATGCTGTAATGAGGGGGCAATGGCAGGACAGAGGCTCTTATTGTCAGAGAAAGCTATTGGGAAAGCAGCCGTATGGTGGCCCTATACTTCCTGATCCTAACACCACTGTTTCCATGTAAACAGCGAGTGTTCCCAAGCCCGCTGTGCCCCCCCATCCTTCTCTGTTTGTCTCTGTAAAGAGCGATGCCAGAGCATGTTCTGGGTACAAAGAGTGGCCAGAACAAGGCTTCCCAGCAACAACAGGTCACACTGGCAACTCTGAGGGGGTTTGGCAGCAGTATTTCTAAAAGTTTCCCTGAGGACTTCCTGCGATCTTATTGTCCTGATCTGCCTTTTCTTTTTTAATACTGTAAATAATGTTTCTGAAATGCAGGTCATTTGGGGTAATTTATGATGTCTTTCACTGCCAAGGGAGTCTATCAGCAGTGAACCTCCTGCCGGTCAACACTTCAGAACTTTGAATAGAAAGGATTTTTTCCATGCTTCCCCAAAGCTGTCTAAAGGCAGCACGGTTGTCTGGGAGGAAGCTGAGAATTGCTTGTCTGAGTGCCGACACATACTGGGTTTGGAGATGTTGCACAGTCCATGCAAAATATCTCAGTGAAAGGACGTCATTTTGCTGAATAGCTTTGTCACTGAATTGTTTGATCATAGATACCAAAATGAACTGTGTTGCCATAAGCATGAGAAGAAATATTTTCTCTCAGCTACATCCTATCTAGTTCTTTTATGGAGTAATTATCACTGAGAGAACAATTTCCATCTTTACAAAAGGATATAGATTACAAACAGCTCAACATTTTTGGGCAGGACGGACATCCAAAAGACATCATGCTTTAGTGGAGAACTGTAAACTCGCTTCAGTTTGGAAACACACTCCTTTACAATATTCTTCCTGTCACCCATATGGATACAATCTAATGGCTGGAAGATCAAGACCTCAGGCTTCAAATCTTCTTGAAAAAAGTGTTTTCAGCCTGTGTTTACTAAGCTTCTTTGCCTGCAATCTAGTGAACTGCTTGGTCCAAGACAGGAAGATAGAACCCTTGCACCTGATGGCTGTCTCGGCAGAACTAAAAGGATCGTGGCATGCCTTTAACCCAGTTTCGTATTCACTAAACCTTCAAAAATTCTACAAGTGGCTTCCCCTCCCCATTCATACACATACAGAAGTCAGGAGATGCTGTACTGCTGCATCTCCCTACATCCCCATGTGTGAAGCAAGCCCTTAACACCAAGGGACTGTGATTTATGTAGTTAAAGAGCCTCTATACTCATGTTTTACTGATTAAAGTGCTACTTTAGTGGAGCAGACCTCAATGGAGTGCTTTAATCCCTGGTTGTAAAAGGAGATCTTTCTTTGAATTAAATCTCAGCCCTTCCAGGAAGAAACAAAAGAACTTGCACCTATGTTAGTTCAAATGCAAAAATATTGCACTGGGAAACAGTAACACCCCACAGAACGAACTAAACCCTCTTGGAAAGGAAGGTTGTTTGCATGTGGGGTTCAAACTAGATTCAGCCCCTACGAGCTTTCTGATATGTCTTTGGGGTTTGTCTTATGAAGATGCTGCCTCTACTACACTCTGGAAGAACATCCTCCTCTCATCGTTTGACTGCTTTACAGTCAAGCTTTGCACTTACATTGGGTTTTCCTTGGAAAGAAGAAGAAGAATTAGAAAGTAAGAGAAATAGTAAATTGGTTTAGGACTGAGGCACAATGCTCAGCTTGATGTGTGATCTCCTATACTCCAGCAGATCAATTAAGGCTATTAAGAGAAATCTGACTGCTTGGGATGTATACAGGCAGTAACAGCATTTAAGAAAGAGCCCTGTAAGGAGAGGGAGCAGTTAAGTGAGAGCTCAGAGTGCTTTTCCATCTGTGATTTCTTCCCAGAAATTTTAACTATGGATTTACAAGACCTCCACTAGCAACATCCTACCTGGGAACCTTGCATGTGAATTTCTACTCACCACCCTTCCTGAGAGTCAAGAAAGAATGACTGTGCTCATTTGAAAAAGGGAAACAAGATTCAATCGATTCCTCAAACCTAAACTTGAAGCCTCTAGCAGAGATGAGAATCAAACACAGATTTTCCGAGTCTGACATTCAGTTTCTTGTATTTGAATGTAAAACAAAAAGTTGGGGTTTGCTTTTTGATTCAGTCTGCACAGCCAACCCTAGAGAATGAGTTGAACCCTTCCCATCTTAGCCAGATCCAGACAGCTGCCCTACCCTGTCTTCATAGCTTGGAAAACCATAAAGTTCACATCATACTATGACACCACAATCAGCACAACAGTGGCACAGGAACACTTCCCAAGCTTCAACCTCTGCTTGTCAAAGGGAGCTTTCAGTATGGCAGGGGGAATTCAACAAAGCCAGCTTCAGTGGGTGAGATCCACCCTGTTTGAATTAAATCTCATCCACCACCTCTGTTCAAGCAGGTCCAACTTTGTCAATGTCATATTGTCACCACAAGCTCAGGATTAGTTTTGGAACTCCTGCCTCCTAAAGCAGCAGCAAGCTGCCTACAGCCTTTCCAGCTATTTGACCATGCTCTTGCAGCACAGGAAAAAAATTCATCTCCATTGAAAGACTAGGGTATAGGAAGTAGAGTGGCATTTCCTGAGTGTCCTCCCCTCAACTCATTGTGGCAGGAGGAGGGGACGGTCCTGTTCAGAGAGTACAAGACGGAATGACTGATTGCATCCATGCCACTGAAAGATGCTGATGAGAAAAACCCAGGCTTCTGCCTGTCATATTTTCAAAACCCCCAGATGCTGGCTCAGAGCCTTGCCTGTCGCTTTCCTTAAGCCTCTGTTGAGGAGGAAGAGTGAAGATCTCATAGACAGCGTTTAGTGTCACAGACAGTTCGGCAAGAGACAATTTTTCACCCCGTTAAATCCCTCGGCAGAATATTATCTGCTGGTTTTCCCTCTTTTTTATGATTTTCTTATGATTATCTCCTGCTGTTTCTGTCCTCAGCAGCCAAATAAATAAATAGCAGTATAGCTGTCAGCAGCTATACCTGAGTAAGAAGGCCCTGCAGACAGCCTTAGCGGGCTACACCCCTCCTCACCTTCAACACTGCTGCCTTCCAGGCAGTGATGCAAGGATTCTGAGACCCTCAGGTTTAATAGCAAGGGGGGAATGGGAAGGGGCTAAGAGTGCAGTCACTTGCTTCTTTGACCATGTTGTTCTCTGAAGACTGGGACATGTCACTGTTTCACCTGTAAAAGATGATGATGACGATGATGATGATAATAACAGTAAGTTGATGGGGGAGAAGGGCAGTGAATATTTAACCTCCTCACCTGTGCTTGGAGCATGTTTTTATCATCATCCAAAGGCACAAATAAAAAAAAAAAAACAGATGTCAGAGAGGTGAAGGGACTTACATGGGATCACAAAGCCAGTCTATGGCAGAGACAGGAATAAAACCCAGCCAATGTAACAGAAAAGCACTGGTGGCTTCCCCCTAAAACAATTCTACCCTTTAAAAAAAGTAATGTGCTTCTTTCTCTCATGTATGTGTATCCTTTACTCCCTAACTTTCCTATCCTTTTCTCTTGCCTAGTTTATTCATACAACAGTTGCATGGGCGTGCTGAGCACTTTCCATACAAAAGCAAAGCCAAGATGTCTACATATGAGTCTGGCCACCACATTCACTCAGAGCTCAGGAATTCTTTTGCAGACTCATTTTTCTACACTGCTCAGAGATTCTGGCCCCTTCAGGATCATGTTTAATTCATCTCCTATGACTCCGAGATCCTTTGCAGGTACTGATCCTGTCTTTTTCATGAGCTCGGTGCTCAGATGTCAGGCTTTTTTCTTCCATATATAGTTTTCTTCTTTTTCCTACTCAGACAAAGCTCTTCCTCTACTCCAGACTCCATCTTTGGTCTTACTCTTTATTACCTTTTTCCCCTTCTCTGCTTTCAAAGTTATCTTCCTTGTGTTTTCTTTCTGCAAATTCTTCTTTTTGCCCTGACACAACCTCTTTTATAAAAAGTGTCTTTACACCCTCCTTCAAATACACTCCCCAGCCTCCACATCTATCTCCACCTGTGCTTCCACTCCTTCCCAACTTGTTAGACACGTGCTGGATTTTATCGAATAGATACTTTTCTAGGGCTACACCATATTTTAATAACATGATGGATTTCTCACTGCGTAGATACCAAATTGACTTATTTTCAACATAAATATTAGAAGTTAAGTCCCAGAGCAGTGCCAGCAGCTGCAACAAAGCAGGGTTGTCTAGTTTTTGAAAATATGAGATATCTTAACCCAGCAGCTGCTTATTTGATTAACATCCACTTTTAAAGAAAAAGCTTTTACTTACTTCCTATTTCTCCCACCCCATATAACACGTAGGCTAAAAAAGCAGAGGAAGGGTCAGATACCCATATCTAGATATCTACAATGCCATGAACATGAAAAGGCCTGTCTCACACTTATAGCTCTTCTCTCAGTATCTTCCAGACTTCAAACCACAGTGCAGATGTGAACAAAAGCAAATCTGTTTGGGGAAGAAGAAATTTCTTACCCTTTTTTATATAGATGGTGTGATTTCAGTGAGCAAAGAAGTGCCAACCCACTCTCAGCTGTCACAGGAACTGGCTTTTTTTCCAACAATACTTTGAGAACCCAAAGTTTTTGAAGACATGAAAACAGGGGCTTTGTGCCTTATTCTGCTTTCTGATTGTGATCTCTTTCCCTGCACCGGAAAGAGCAAGGGTCAAGTCAGCTACTTTGCAGTTATTTCCACAAATTTTTAGACACTCCATCCACTTGATGCAATCTTTTTCAACCACTGCCATCCCTCTCTTAGCCATCATACCCCCTCTGAAGGATTTTGTTGTGCTTAAGATGCGATTGTCAGATGACAAGGCACCTCCTCATGAAATTGGAGATCACAACACTTTCACATTTTCTACACCCATTCAATGGGTCAATGCAGCAACTTCACAGCTACTCTAAGTTGTATCTAGATGGCCTGAAACTCAGGATGCTGGGAATGGCTGGAATACAGTCAGTCTACTGGACTTGTGCAAGTACCAGCAATACTGAGGTTAGGTTTGAAAATAAATTTTAAAATCCCCATTTTTGTGATTATTTACTTGGTTTTGAACACTTTGATCTCCCTTACCTATTGCTACTATAATTTATAAGAATTTAACAATACCCACTGTCCTCAAACTGCAGGGCTGAGGCGCTTTGGACCCTGCTGAAGAGACTGCCTAAGGCACTCCTTGGTGACTGGTCCCATCCTCCTAAGGCTGCAGAATCCCCATCAATCCCTCCAAGCCGCCCACTGTTGCTTCTCCTGGCCCTACGCACCTCAGCACTGCTCCTCCCACACCTGTGAGAGCCAGCACCCTCCCACCATCAAGAGGTCAGTTCCGGCAAGTCCCATTCTCTTCTCCAAAACCTGGAGCAAAAGCAAACCAGAGGGGAGAGAGAAGGCAAACAGGCCAGGGAGGCTAAGCTCTCTCTTGTCATTGAGAACTGCTAGCTGTTTATATTTCTGCCCTACCTAAAAATATCTCCAACATTGTCAAAACTCCTTGAATGTGTTCTTTGAAGGAGTCTGTGGCTACTATCTGTGAAATTCCACCATCTTTAGGGAAGGCCAAAACATTCTAGAGCTGCCTGGGAAGAGTCTGAAGCAGCTATAGGCATAGGCCTTTCGCCAACAACCACAAAGCTCCTCAGGTAGCCACTCCACAGAAGTTGGGGGGGCCTAGTTGGGAATTCATCTGTCTCCAGAGAAAGCCCAAATGCTCCCAGAGATGCCTCAGAAAAGTCCTAGGAGAGCTACAGGGCATGGACCTGCCTCCAACACAAAGAGAATTCTTCAACTAACTAGGAAAATTGTGGTGCTGCTACCTGGGACTTTACTGTCTGTAAAGAAAATCAAAACACTCTGACAGATGTACAGAAGAGCCCTGAAGAAAAAAAAAAGAGCATGAGCCCCAACAACATCCTGCACCGCCTCCCCATACGTCAGGCAGAGGCAAGGGCAGCCAAGTGGAGAGCTCTTTCCTCAGGCTATAACAAGCAGGAGCTGCTAGAGCCACAGAGAGACAAAAATATTTTTGGCAGGGATTAAATGAAGAATACTTAGGAATAGTCTGGCTAGCCAGAGAAAATGCAACTGTGATGGGTAGGTCAGCCCGCCATGCATTCCACCCCAAGGAAAATCAAACAAAAATGATGACTGCCATCTCAGTACCTAGGTCTGAGCAAACATGCCTTGGGATCCAAGCACAAAGCATATCACCTCACGGGAGTTTTGCAGCTTTCCCTCAGCTCTTCTTTTGCTTTATAGCCTGGATTGATACTACTTCATGATGACGTCTCAGAGGCACCCCAGTCCTCCCCACCAAAAAACATGATACCTTAGGTGAGCAAAGAGATATGAAAAAGGGGCAAGGCATGAACACTGCTGCAGTCACGGGGAGAGACTGGGAAAACGGAGTCAAGTTTGCTGGACACCATTACTGAGGACACCTAGTGGCTACATGATCAGCCTCAAAGTTCACTCTTATTGCTCCAAGCTACAATGGGAAAAGCTTCTTGGCATGGAAGAAGGGGGTCAAGGATCCAAATTTCAGAGCCTGTTAGAGAAGACTAGTTGGCCTAAAGCCTTGTGTTGCCCTAGGTCAAGAGTGGCAGAGGCTTCGCAGAGAGTCTGGCCAGCCCATGAGTGTCTGGGCATCAAATGTGTCTGGGTGGGCAGCACAGCACAAGGGAAAGCAGGAGGGCAGCAACCATTGGAGAGCTAATGATATTAAAATGCTCTCAGGGTCTTGCCTGCTGGCAGGCAGAGCCAGCACTGCAGGACAGCAAGCCACCAGGAAGCACGGGTAGAGCCCAGCCACTGGTTGTGTTACGAGAGCATCGGTGCCACAAGCAATAAAGCATGGCAAGAACTCTGTGAACAGCAGCTGGCACCAAACGAACAGCCTGCCTGCTGGCACAAAGCTGGGAGAGTTGGGCAGAAGCCCAGGAAGAGGAGAAGAACCATGCTCTTGGGTGAGCCAGGCGATGGAGGGGAAAAGGCAGCTGCCTCATGCAACTTCTACTTCCCAGACCTCTAATACTCAGCTGTCCTCTCGCCCATGGGAGCTGGCACTCCAGCAGAAGAATCTTCCCAGGCAGAAAACAGAGAACAGAAGGATAAAGCAGCAAGAGTACACTGTTTGTGCTGAGCACTGGTGCAGCTCTGCTGCAGCACTGGGTGGTACAATACAGGAAATGGAGAATACACGGTGAGACCAAGAAACTTTTGTGCCTGGTCCCGTGTGAAGTCAGAGCAAAACTGCAGTCCCTGATGCAGTTGTTATACAAGGTACAAGGCAAGGGGCACTCACTGAACCCCAGAGAGGAAGGAAAAGAATTATTAGGCTAGAGCAGAGACATCAGCTCTCAGGAGTAGTAGCATAAACCACCAGTCCCTTTTCTGCAACAACTCTCAGGCTTGTATATTGTGTTTGTGCATTGCCATTTTTTCTTGATCTACACTTCCCAGTTACCAAGAAACTCAGTTTGGGAAGCTGTTGCACACATCTGTGTTTCTTCTTAGCCTGTTTCTGCCACAGAAATGTGTTTTACCCCTGTGACCTCCAAGAAGCTTTTACACTAAAAGAGTACTGCTGAGCACCTGTCACTACAGGCAAACCAGTGTTGAACCACTGACGAAGACCTTGACTGTGCCTTGTTCACATAATACCTTAGCTGCCATCAGTGAAAGAGTTGCAGGAGTGCAGTGAGCAGCCTCCATTGCTATGTGTAGAAATACAACTCCCATACTCTGGAAGCTACAGCTAGAGGGGAATTGAGCTGTTCCCTTCCACCGCACTGTCGAATGTAATTTGCTCCCTGGCATTGCGTGACCAAGCAAAGGACGGGCAATAACATATAGAGCAGCTTATCCTAGAGAGTGGCAACTTTACCTCTTCAGCTTTTAACTGAGTCTGACTGAAACTTCAGACACGTATTTGTACCTCTGCTGCAGTGCTCCCATCCCCAGCACTCATGGTGGGGATGCAGAGAAAGGAGCAAAGGGCTAAACTGGGGAAAACAGCATTCCAGTAAAGGCATAATCCCAAGGCTTTCCTCTAGAGGAGTAAAAGCTGTTTGGAGCATTGTGTAAATTCATAGCAAAAAGAAATAAAGGTGAGTTTTATTCATTCCCGTTATTGTTTGTACATCTTTGCAATAATGTTTATTGACATATTTGAATGGAGCACAAGCTGTAGTTCAGTTCAACTGCCTGTGAAACTGAGACATTTGTCAAGAAACAAACCTTACAAATCTTAGCAGCTCTTCTCTTCCCTGTTATTAGTTGGGAAATACTAGAAAAGGTATGAAGTACCAGGGAAAAGGTATCTGTCAAGTTGCCCATGGTGCCTTGCCTAGCAATCCCTGAGGTGCTGAGAGGGAAAGCTCAGCAGGTTAATGAGGAGCGTCTTAACTTTGCATTGACACTCATGCACAGACTAAAAGTATGCATGCACATCAATTACAGAATCCTTATGAGGCACAATAAAGTTAACCTTGCCTGGTCAGAGGGATATATTACACACTTGCCTTATTGAAGGTGCTTGGCATAGCTTTAGCTATGTTACCCTATAAGAACTTGGCCATAGCTTCCCTCGGCAAGCAGAAATGCCCTTGCTCTTCCTTTCCACTAGGCCCTGTTCCTTGAGGTGAGGAGCCTCTTCTAACTTCTCTGAATTTTAAAGACCCCTGAAGACATGCAGCACATTTAAAATTCATTAAATGTAAAAGACATTCTTTTCAGGAATTACCGTGTCAGAACTGAATGCCCCAGATTTTGACAAGGCTTGGACTTGGCTCTTAGTCTAGTTTGCTACAGAGACAGAAACAACATCAAGTCTTTCCACACCAAAACTTTTGGATTTGAATCCCTACTCTGAGCTTTAAACAACCGACGCTTCCAAACGTATCATGCTCTGTGATTCTGCTTCAGTCACACCTCACCTCTCATCACCCTTTTTACACTAAAAACTCACGGTATGGGGCTACATCTGTTTCCAATAAAAAATGTGGCTAACACACAGTTCATGCACTTCAGTCCCCTCTCTGTAGCCAACGCTCTCCCACCCTGTCCCAGCACTGGCTCTGTCAGTATTGCTGGCTCCTGAGTGAGAATTATTCCAGTCATACATCCCTCTCTGCATGTGGCACTCATTCCCGGACAAACTAGACCTAGCCTTGTGGTCCCCTCCATCCCGAGCATCCTGCAATGTCACTTTTCATTAAGCTTCATAAACCATTCAAGTGACAATTCTCTCTGCATTCATTGCTGCACCAGCCCAGGGAGTGGGAATGGCCTCTGGTTAACATCACATCACTGCTGTGTCTTTGTTTTTGTGCATGTTGATCAGAAATTACCTGGCTTAGAGAAAGTAATTTAGTGATAAATGATTGCTCATTCAGAGGTACCCAGTTTCAGCCATAGCTGCCAGGTATTAATCTATTTGTCAATCCTTGCAGATCTTCTGTGCTGATGAGCAGCTCCCACCTCTGGAAAGTGAAGTCCCCTCTTCAGAGGGCAGAGAAGAGGGCAAAGAACTTATTCCACACCTTTTCAGCTGCATTTGCAAGGTGCTCTTGAAGAAAGGAGGACCAACTGGGAGGGATTAGTGAGGGCCAGGGTTCCAGCTTTGACCTTCAAAGGGGCTTTTGAACAGACCTCAAAAGCAGGAAGAGCACAGATTTAATTCTCCAAAGTGCCTGGGAATGTCTGGATGAAACACTGCATGGGAACACGGGAGCTCATATAAAAAAAGTCAAAATTCTTTCACTCTTATCAGCTTTCACAGAATTATCAACAGGAGCATTCCCACAATGAAATTTTTGGACATAGAGGAACTAAAAGTTAAGTGAGTAGCTGGACTCCTCTTCACCTAGGATATGCAGCTCTCAAGATCCAATTCCTCTTCTGCAACAGGAGTTCAAAGCTCAGGCCTCCTACATTTTCTGAGCACTGACATCTCTCTTTGCTACAATAACTACTTACAGAGAGTAGGACCTTTACACCTCTTTTATACCCATCAGTGATTCTCCCCAGGAGGAACCCAGAAAAACAACAATAGCTTCCAACACCAGGACAAAGAATGTAACTCCCCAGTTGTTTTGGTCATGGCATAAAATCCAAGTCAGTCATCCAAGCCTGCTTGTTTGCAGAATGCATGCTATTTAAATAAGGATTGGCACACACAGCTCATAGGTCGGTCTGCAGCTAACCTCTCCAGCTAACGGAAGAGCTCCCAGAAATCATCAGGATGAGTCTGAACTCTACACGCAAATCCTTCTGAAATTCTACAGCCCATTATTTAATATGTGGATCCAACTTTCACATTCATTGTTCCCAGACATGGAGAGGACACAACATACACCAAAATCTGAAACTTGCAGCCTATTTTCATTGTGCCAGCCAGAACTCAAACTCTGGAAACAATTCATCAGTCTTGGTTTTGATTTAGAATATTGCTACAGGACATTAGAAAAACTCATGGCTTTAAATGACTGCAGTATGGAGGACTTTGAAGAGCAGACAGATATCTAAGCCATTACTAGAGTCCTGACAATGATCTACTTTCACATAGTGGCCTTTGTGCAAGCTCCTCTTTCAAAAATCAGAGAAATTTGATGGTGTTTCCTGATGCACCATGTAGGATTCCTGGAGAAAACGGCTTCCTTTTCTGTGATAGGAAACCTCTCATCTTCCCTTTGCCTCCACTCCATGCTGAGCTGCAGTACTGTTTTATTGAGCCACTCAAGTTTGGAGATTTCCAGCGAGGCAGTGACAGATCGTGAACTGCTTTACCAAGACCTGCAGGTAACAGGGCAGCATGCACGTGTTGTCTCCAAAGCAGATGCACAAGGCAGCTGGGACCCTTCCACAAAACCTCTCCTTCCATCCTACCCTGCTTCCCTTCATCCTCCCCTTGCTCTTTTTCTCTTCCTCTTCCACAGGCCAAGGAAGACCAGTATTTGGAAACAATTTCCTCTCTCTCTGACTTGGCCGCCAACCCCCTTCTTCCTTGTTGTGCTGGTTTTAGGTGGGGTAGCATTCATTTTCTTCACAGTAGTAGCTTGTATTTGGCTGTGATTTGGATTTGTGCTAGAAACAGTGTTCATAATGCAGCAACATTTTCTTTATTTCTGAGCAGTGTTTACACAGAGACAAGGCCTTTTCTACTTCTCACACTTCCCCACCAGTGAGAAAGCTGGGGGTGCACAAGAAGTTGGGAGGGGACACAGCCAGGACAGCTGATCCCAATTGACCAAAGGGATATCCCAGACCACAGGGTGTCATGCTCAGCATATAAATTATAGGGAACGTTGGCCAGGGGCTGTTGCTCAGGACTGGGTGGGCATTGGTTGCTTGGTGGTGGGCAATTGCTTTCATTTGCATCAGTTTACTATCTTGGGTTTTATTTCTCTCTCTCTTTTTTTCGTTGTTTATTTTCCTTTCCATTACAATTTATTATTATTTAATTTAAACTGTGAAACTGCTTTTATCTCAGGCAACAAGAAGTTTTCTCACTTTTATCCTTCCAAAACGCTTGCTTTCCCCATCCTGCTGGAGGAGAGCAAGCAAGTAGCTGTGTGGTTCTCAGTTGCTGACTGGGGTTAAACCCCAACACTTGTGACCATGTCTCAGCCAGAGCCTTATGGCTGCTAGATGCAGTGGCCTCGGGAGGAGCAGGGCTGCCCAGCCAGTTGCATCTGGGACTGCTTCTCCCTCCACTCAAATGAGGGAGAGATGACAAGGAGGGATCATCCCCACTGCCTCTGGACCTCAGCTGTGGCACCTCACCGTGGGCACAGGCATCCTGCCCGCGGCCGGCTGGGACTCGTGCAGGTGAGAGGGCATTGGCGGGAGCTCAGGCAGATTCCCACGCCTCGGGAGTGCCACTGAGAGCCATTCCCCCTGCCTTTGAGCCTGCAGGTTTACAAGCCTCTAATTCCCAGCTACAAGCACTGCTCCCCGTGCCAAGGAAGCAGCGGCGCGTGCTGTCATTCACGCGGCTGGAAGGCCACTCCTGCCAGCATTTGCGGCTATCGTACCAGCTGCTCGGGGCTGGGAGCAGATGGCAGGATGGCACACCTGACAGGGAGCAGACCTTCCAAGGACGAAGGGGAAGGAAGAGTTTGTGTGCAGCCCCAATCCCCAGCCATGCAAAGAGGGAGCAAATGTACCAACCTCTCTCTCTCTCTGCCACCCCCAAGTCTCAAGAAGGGATTTTCACACTAGAGTAAACCTGGACAGGCATCATTGATACCTCTAAATTTGTACACTTCTCCTGTCTCAGCCAAAATGCCCTTTGTTTGAGCTAATTACCAAGCACATTGAGCTAATTACCAAGCAAAATCCCACTTTAGCCTTTCCCATGAGATGTAAGAGCATTCTCTTCAGGAGGTCTCAGATAGTTTAAGCCCATTCCACCCCCCAAAAACAATAGTGTTGGAAAAGGTGAGAGCTCCAGTCAAGGGTGAGCATGTTTCTTCTCCAGCCTTTGTCCATTCTGAAAAGAGATGATGACAGAGCACAGGCTATGGAAGTTAATCCCAGATCCAGCTCCTCATCTTCCCATCTCTTCCAGATGAAGTTAATGAAATGAACGGATATGGGAGAACATCACAAAGCGCAAGAGATATAAAATAGTGATTATGTCGCATACAATCCATCCTGAAGAACTGATATGTGAGCGCACATACATTTAAATATTTGAAAAGCATCTTTTACAATGAATATCAAAATGACTTACAATCCAAGTCAGAGAAAAATGCCCTTACTTCTCCCTATCTCCCTTTTCTCATTACAGAGATAAATCCCGGGTGCGTCTCTCAGCTGCAGAGGGAGACTGAAGAATATATATAAAAACATATATGTGTGTGTATGTATAAAATATACAACATTAATAATCTCAATAATTTTAAGGCCAGATTGCTGCATAATACAGGCAGTCTGGGAGATGAGAAACTCTGGGTAATAGCTATTCTCTCTCTTCCCACCTGCAAAGTAGGTGGGAAAAGATGCCAGTAGCAAATGCATGGGCTTGTATTGTGTACCAGAAAGTGAAAGCAAGGCAGGAAGAAAGGAGCTGGAAGGATGGTCATATGCATGTAGCAATAGTGTTTGTGGTCTAACAGTCATGGACAGTCAGCACTGTCAACACCAAGTATGGAAGAAATTCTTATGCCAAGATTTTACATCATGTCAGTTATGGACCTCTTTCCATTGCATTCTTGCTTTATAATGAAAACTGAAATGAATTGTGACTTAAGAAGCTCAGTCTTGTTTGGGTTTTGTTTTGTTTTGTTTCTTTCCTGCCAACCCCCCCCCCCCAGCTACTGTGGAATTCAATCAGGAACCTTGGCAGCACTGCTGCCACTGCAGCCATGCTGCTTCCACATGTCACAGGAGATGCTCTGACTTGGAGGGAGCAATTCACAATCACATTCACTGAGATGGAGAGATGTTGCTCTTTTAATTAAAGGGCTTCATCTCTATTCCCAACCCTGGCCACACCTGAAAGCATATACAACAGCACAACTATATCTCAATGTACTTTTCTCCTCTTCTCTGTGATTCCTATTAAATTCATGGGTGATTTACTTGGTCATATTTTGTACCCAAACTTCTCAACTTTTAAGTGCTTTTCCCTATGTGAATACATACACATTCATAGGTTTTGATCTGTGTGCCTTCACTGTACCTGCCTCAGCCTCCTGCTACAATGAGTACCCCTGCCTCAGCCTCCTGTTACAATGCTGTAGCCTGCAAAGCTGCAACACCTTTGACTGGAGCAACACACAGTGTCCTGACTACACAAGGCTGAAGAATCCTGTCAGTACTCCAGTGTACATTCACAACCGTGAATCACACCCATATCGTTAATCAGGGTTCTAGAAAATAGAAGGGATTTCCAAACAATAAGAAAAGTTCATTTCCCCCCTTCTTTTTGTCATTAATGAGCCTCAAGGGTTGTTGCAAGCCATATTTTCAAGCCTTGCTCTGTCACCAAAACCACAAAAGATTGAGAACAATTTACTTTCAGAAGCAGAAGCATCTGGTGAAGCACAAATCATCACTGAGACACATGACAAAAAATTCCAGAACTGGTAGTGCTACAATTGCCTTCTGTGTAGAAACCACAACAAAAATACAGTTCTATGAAGTGGTCTCTACAAAGCTTCACAGTAAATAAGAGGGACAGTGAGAAATGCAGCATAAATCTCCCGACCCACAAACGTGCTTTTCCAACCAGACCAGGCTGTCGCCATAATATGCACTCTCAGGACCCTGTGCACCCAAATGAATTGTTCTCTGTTAATATTTCTAGCTATATATGCAGTGGATGCCAGGATTCTATAGCTGCACTTATCACATAGGAAGAGCACAGTCTCCTCCTCCCAGAGATGCACCTCTATTTTTACACAGCTGTATATAATGTTTCCATGTATGTATCTAGTGACAAGGCGCAGTGCCTGTGAAGTCATAAGCACATGCCAAGGCTCCTACATGTGCAGGATGCCAGAGCCCAGTACATGTGTCCTGGATAACTGAACAGAGCCCTGCGCCCTGGCTGTGTCTCTTACTGTTTGAGCTTTGTAAAAAGTGACAGACACATGCATTTCTCCTCAGCTTTGACTCATGAGTATAGCAGTGCTTGCACAAACCCAGGTGTTGAACGAATGATCAGCCAGCTGTAATGTTACTTTAAATGCAAGTTTGTGTATTGGCTCTCAGAACAAGCCTGAGAGATGCAGTTGAAAGGAACACAGTCACTCTGAGTACAGGATCTGCATAAATCACTGTCCAGTATATTCATTCCTATTGACAGATTAATTCCTTTCTCAGGTTTTGCTTAAAAGTGTACCACTGAATACTAATAACAGTTCCCAGAGCTGCAGTAATGTCACTCAAAGCAGGGTGAAAGATGTCAAAGGGAATGATCTATGGCCTTCTTGATGGGGAAGCTCCCAGCTGCTCCAGCTCTCCAGGCTGGCAGCTGGCAGCAGTGAATACAAGGAGCCACCTCCTCACCTTGCGAGTGGATGGGATTACCCAAGTCTCTAATTCTGGCAGGAGGTTGCTCGGGAAGGAAGAGTGCAGAGGCTCTCTTTAGACCTGGAAGAAATCCTCTCAACGTCTGCCAGAGTAAAATTGGAAATAGCAAGGCAAATCTTCATCTCCTCCTAAAACTAGCTGCATATGTGACACAGCAAGGGCACTGGCCTGAGAAGCAGGGCAGGCAGCAGAGCAGGGAATCTCTGTAATGTTTCCCAGCCCCAGCTGATTTGTTGGGTGCATTTCATTTTCTGCACCCGAAAAAAATGAATGCAAAGGTATTTTCCCTTAATCAAGTCTCCCAACCGAGGTGTCAGGCACAGAGAAATCACTTGTCACTCCAATGCTTCCCAGCATGTGCTCGCTGCACCAAGGAACGGAGGGCAAAGGGATTACAGAATTAAGCGATATCGGTACAGCAGCCAGAGTGGCCAAGATTTACCTGTCACTTGGAAGAAAACTCCATTTCATTTTGTGATTTACTAAGAGTGAAAGTTAAAGTGGTGGGGCCTGGCCAAGCCCTGGGATCTATAAGCAGGCAACGTCAAACCATCAGCCCGTGACAGCCCACACCACGGACCTTAACCTTTCTCTGGGCAAGGCAAGAGCAGCTGCAGAGTAATCCCTTGGTTCAGGCTTAGGGACAGGCTCATAGACTCCTATGGGACTTCATCGCTGCCTGTCAGTCAACTGGAGGACCAATCTTATCCCTTCTCAGAGGACCACAAGTGGTGTTTTCTGGGAACCAGGATAAGGGCATTAGCCCTGCAAGGCTGGAGAAGTGGCTTCCCATCTCCATGGTGTTTTCATAAAGACAGCAAAGTCTGAAGGAAATGGTTCTTTAAGCTGTGAGGAGCCCACTGGATTTTTGTTGGTGGCAGCACCAAGACCAGCCTGGCAAGGTCCTGCATAGATGAGGATGAAATGCGAGAGCAGAGAAAAAGGCCCAGCTAGCACAGTTCCTCTACCTCTCCCTTTCAAGCAGCCTTCTTGCACTAGGCTGTCTCCAGCAGCATAACTGGCAGGAGTGTGCGAGTCCACAGTGCTGCATCTGCCCCTGCTGATGACAAATGACCCTTAAGGTAAAATCTGTTCCTGCCCATACACTTCCTCTAGTGAAAACACTCTTTTTTCTCCCCCAAGAAAAGTTTTGACCTCCATCACTCTTAATTCTCTTCTCCACTTACTCATGCAGAGATATGATTAAAAGCCCCTGGGACAAAGCCCTCAAAAATAACATCATGCTCTTCTATTTTTTAGTGCATACCTCCATTCTATTTTACCTCATCAGATTTCCCTTCTTCCTCTAGGATCCCACCTGTCTCTGTGACTGCTTCTCTTCCTTCTTTAAACCATGCTCCCCAGCTGTATGCTGGCTAGGATGGTCTAGTCAGAATGAATACCGTTACACCTCCTTTGCAAATGATCGCAGTGTCTTTGTTACAGTTTCATTCAGATTCTCCCCATATTTTGGACTGTGGCTCCTCCCCTGTCATTCTACCATTCCACCAGAACTGATTGCTCAGAAGGGCAAGAGATGAGCTCCTGCTGAAAGACACAAATTAACAATTTCACGGGTACTGGGGGGAGAGGTTGAATGAAAATTGGGGGTTTGTAGATGGCTGGCCATTTTTCTCTAGTTGGCTGAACCAAACTCCAGAGCTGAACATCTCTTAATTTGGAGAAAAACCTAGTTCACTTGACTCTATTTCAGGTTGTAAAAAGTGTAAATAGAGCACTCTTAAAAGCCAGGTGTACTTGAAGGCAGATTAATCCCAAACTGTCGTGAATCAATGCAATGCTGTTTCATACTGCAACAATAACCATTCTCAGGCTCTTTATGTGTCAGCTAGCTTTGTTCCTATTGATTGTATCCTTTCATAAACTCAACTGCACCTTAATGCCAGAAAAGGCCTTTCCTCTGCCCCATTTCAGTGCCAACAGCACACTGCCTTCCATCTTGGTGCAACGGTCCCAGCCTTGCACAGCTCTGAGTTCTCAAGCTTCTGCTTGTTGTCCTTATTATAAATAAACCTCAGGGTGACACAAACACTGTTTTTGTCGACAGAGGTGCTGACTAGCTCTTAGAAGAGCTAGTCATAGAAAGAGAAAGATGACAGCACATGTGATGCTGGAAT
Source organism: Neopelma chrysocephalum (assembly GCF_003984885.1). Classification (NCBI taxonomy): domain Eukaryota; kingdom Metazoa; phylum Chordata; class Aves; order Passeriformes; family Pipridae; genus Neopelma; species Neopelma chrysocephalum. The sequence goes on from NW_020897715.1 coordinate 13,537,156, forward strand.
TAAAAAGCAGTATCTCTGCTAAAGGGTTATCTGACTCATCCTGCTCTGCCAAAGGAACACGTGCTGGTTACACTCACGTCCTACACACTGTCACCTTTACCAAGCAAGCTGACTCTTGCTCCTCATTATGAGATTATATGCTGAGCAGCACCCTGCTTGCACAGGAGCCACAGACCATAAGTACTCTGCTATCTCCTCAACTTTTCTCAATCCTCCTCTCCACAGAAAGACACTGTGCTTTCTTCTACTTAGACTAAGTCCTTGAAAACCTTGAAATCTACCAACGGACAATTATCTTTGATCTCTTTCTACTTCTTCAGTTTCTTCCCCTGGCTTTTTTTTCTTCTCTTTCTCACTCCATTTACCTGCATCTCTGCCTGTGCTCACTCCTTGCATTTCAACCCCCAACACCTCTCTCATGTCTTTCCCTGCTTCCAAACTCTTCTATCAGTCTTTCTGATTTCTTTTCCATTTCTATGATCTACTCTGAATTGTCTTGTCTCTGCCATTTTTAAGAAAAATTAAGAGTGCCCATGAATATGTGAAAAGTACCTTCCTGGATTTTTTTAAATCTTCCAAAACAGGGTCCAAGGCTCAGTCAAAGCCTATTTGCTTAAAAATAGCTAAACAAAAAGGCTTCTGCCAGTTACAGACACAGTTAGTTCTTCACACACACACACACCCCCACCCCAAGAGGTACTCATCTGTTCTACTTTATCTCCAAACAGCAGCAATGAAATACTATTCAAATTCTCTTCCTTGTCCTTCTGTGGGACAGTGCTAGGCAGAGCTGAAGGGTAAACACAGATTAACTGGTTTACAGCACTTCTGATTTGGCCGATACAGGGCTTCTCTATGTACATCCATGGCTCTGATACACCAAATAACGCATAATTTATCTTATTTACACTGCAGGTAAATTCTTGAGACCACTTATTTTAGATACAGATTTGTTACATTGCTTCTCCAGAAGTGAGGCAAACCCACAGTGCTCATGGGGGCTGACGGTATAGACAATCACTTACTTGAGTGCAAAGTTGTTCAATCAAGCATGCCTGGATTTGACATTTTTGCCTCAACATTCATTTGCAAACAGCTGGAAAAGCAAGGGGACAAGCTTGGGTCCGCAAAAGAAAAAACATGGCCAAAAGTGACATGTATCTTTATAAATGAGAGGACCAGGGGATTATAAAGCAGAGAACTTAGCTTTAGTTCCCAATCACAGACAGGGACAAATAACCAGACTACTTGCAATCACCTGCAAGATAACAAGGAGATGAGTAACAGGCAACATGCACTTGTCAAGGAAAATCATGTCAAACCAACATAATTTTCTTCAGTAGAAGGGTAACGTCTCTTGTGGACAGCAGAGAAACAGTTCATTCATACATCCTGACCTTAGTAGGCTTTCTGACACCCTTTCTCCTAACATTCCTACAGACAAGCTCAGAAAATATGGTCTAGATGAATGCACTATGCAATGGCTACAGTTTATTGGAAAATAGTACTCAGAAAGTAGTTACTAATGGCTCACTGTCAAAATGCAAGGATACACCAGTGGGGTTTCTGCAGGGATCTGTTCACAGTCTGGTGATATTCAATATTTTCATTAATGACCAGAATAAAGTCTGTTTATTAAATCTGCAGATGACAGCAAGCTGAGCAGGAAAGCACATGGAAGATAGGCATGGAATTAAAAATTATCTCATTTACAAAGAAACAATAAAAATTGGAATAAAATACTGTATGGGTGTGTGCAAAGTAATGTGCTTTGGTAGGATTAATAGCCTCCAGGGACAGAGGATGAACAACCAGGTAGTGAACATGCTGGTATACAAGAGGGTTACAATAGACAAGGCAAAGATAGACCACAAGCTCAACATGAATCACCACTGCCTTGCTAGAAAGGAAAAAGAAAATACCATGTAAATGTACAAGGATGAAATCTACAAAACACAGAAACTAATCTGCTTTAGCTAACACTGGTGGGAATCAGCCAGAGTATTGTATCCACCTTGGGAGAATAATCCCAAGGAAAACATGGCCCCACTGGAGAGAGACTTGAGGAAGGCAATGATAATAACCAGAAGCTGAGAAAGCACCACTTCTAAGGGAGTCTGAATGCATTGTGTCTGTTTACTTTAAAGAAGACAAAGATATGAGACATTAGAACAGTTTTCAAAAACTTGAAAGGTTTTGGGGAAAAAAAAATTAGAACAGTTTGCTCTGCATACCTATGCCAATTACAACAAGGAAAGGGGGGGTTAAATTGCAGAAAGGGAGATTAAGATCAGAAGTCACCACTGAGCTCTAGTGGTAAAAGCATTTAAGCACTGGGAAAGATTGCCTCAAGGTTGCAGAGAACCCACCAGTGCTAAGTGTTTTGGAATCAACTAGATCAACATGGCAGGAAACAGCCAACTACAGCTGATCTGATTTTTTGGCAGTGGGATGGATGAGATCCTCTCACCAGGTTACTTTTAGCCATCTCATCACAGCAAGTTTCTCTCACACAAAAAACTAATCCACGTACAATCCTTTCCTCACAGGCATTACTCATAGACATACAAACCACAAGCAGTAAGATGGACTGCTGGTCCATCAGCTGCCACACCAGTGCTTTGGGTGGTGACAGTGACCACTCCACACTGTATCTTTAAAACTGTGCAGTGGAGATGGCTTAAAACTTTTCTTTCCACCTGATTAAGTAGATCGGCTTATGACACAGCCCATAAGGGATTTACTTTTTAGCACCACTGGGAATGACCCTACCAGTGTAAGAAGCTACGGCAGCAGATCCCAAAATAGGGGTCTTGACTCCAACAAAAAAGTCTGAAATCTTGCAGGAAAGATCACTGCCCCTGAAAATGGAGCATCAAGAAGAAAAGTTTGGAAACTCCTGAGCTAAGGGCTTTTTCTCCAAGAATCTGACAACTTTCCTTCTCAACTGAAAGCTGTTTTGCGACACAAATCCTATATCGAGGTACTGGCCTTTGTAACTCTATATTCCTCTGCAGTATAAGGAGCAGCAGGACAAACACAAGCTCCTGTAGCAGTGACCTGGATTATCAGGCAGGTCTGTGATTAGACCTGCACAGAAAATGGAATTTTGTCTACAGGGAAACGACACTGTACAACACTTCCCAAGCAAAAGCACTCCGACTGTATATTCCTGTCCTCCTCTTTGTCTTTAAGAGGTTACAACAGGCACTACTGACTGGGGACCAATTACAGGGGCCAGTCCAGGCACCAGTCCTTAGATATTTCCTCTGTGCATGTCTCACATTTAGCTGTATGGCATTGAGGCAGACTGGACTTGGAAGGTAAATCACAAAATTAAGAGCAGAACACCAGAACATTTTTCATGACCTTTCTAATGAAGATATTCGGGTCTCAAAATGTTACTAGCTGAAAGGACACTCAGGCCTTTTCCTTTCTAACAGCTCTGTGGTGGGAATATGAATGACTCTGCACCACCACATAAAAGACATAAATATGAAAGGGAGAGAAAAATGGCTCAGGTCAGTCCAAATGCATCTCATTAAGGGAGAAATAACACCAAGAAAAACAAAATTAAGGGTTGGGGTGAAGGACTGTGTAGCTGAGAGTGTGACATCCCATATATAATTCTCTCCAAGAAAATGCAACATGCCTCATCTCACGTCTTTGCATGCGGAAAACATGCAAAACAACTGCAAGATTAGATGCCTGCCATCATATCTTCTTGTATATGTGCATACCTCCTAGCGAAAAGAGCCACTGATTTGTGAGGCTACTTCCCTTTCTGTGGTTTTCTGAACCTCTGCTGATTTCCTCTTGGGGAGCTTTTAGATGGTGTCCTTACTAAAATGGAGGCTCAGCGTTCCCCTGGACCCTCACATGGTTAAGCATCTAGCCACTGCTACAATGGGAAACGCCTTTTACAATTCAATTTGATCTTTCTCAAGGATTACTAGAAGCACCTATTCTCACTGTAGCAAAATGTTAGGTTGCAATAAATGATTTCACCATAAGAGGTTTTAACTGTCATAGGCATCAAAATGGCTTTGCAATGGTTATGAGTAGATTTAACTCAGGAGTTTGACAGTCCCATGTGCTCAACAGCATACTGAATGATTCAGTAATGATAGTGTACATATCTCCCCAGGGGACCCCAGTGTGAAGATGCACAGACACTTAGAGCTTACAGCCCCATCCCCAGAAACAACGAGGCATCTCACTCCCTTGGCTGCATACGGGCAGGGAACCAGCTTTTCTTTCAGATCACACTTAGCATCAGTGAGTGAAGGAACCAGGGATGATTACACCTCACTTCTGGAGGTATGTGACAAGTCTCCCCCCCTTCCTTCACCTCACGTTGCATTAGCTGTCTGCAAGGGGATTTTTATGCCATTTGCAAAACTGTGGCAGTAGAGATAAGCAGCAAGGTGTGGCAGGAAACATTATCAGGGGAAGAGATACACAGCCCACAGCTGATACCAGACTAGGGTGCAAACTACCTGTTTTATGCCTGTGTTGCAAAAGGCAACACTTCCTACAGCACAGGACCTGTAAGCTGGGGTGCTGGAATGGGTCCAGAAAAGAAAGGAAGGATTTTCCAGCACACCACCACACTTCACATGATGCCTGGGGCATGGAAAAGGAAACCACCTTGCTCTATTTAAGATAAAAGCTTATGTTGAAACAGGGTTACTTCAAGCTTGGTATATGGAGCAGGTGCATACATTTGGCTGGCTTTCTTGGTGAGTGCAGCATTCACAACTGGAGACAGATTTTTTCAAAAGAGCTGATATCTCATTTGGGCAACAAACCTAGTGTCCAGGTTTTCAAAATAGAGCTCCTCGTGCTGGGAGTGAGCATGTTTTAAAAACAGGACCTGTAATGACAGTCACTAGAAGTCTTACAAGTCAGCACTACAGGTGCTCAGCATCTGTGGAGGTAGCAGCATGTGTTAAACACTCCTGAGTGGATACCTCAAAATTCCTCTTGCCCTCTCTGGGGCACAGGGCAAATTCCCAGCCACTTAAATGACTTCAACTATTCAAGCCCACCGATACACAGACAAATATTTCTATGTTTTAGAAGCTAAAATGCAATTAAGATGCTTTCTAGGTAGACCTGAGAAGTATAGTGAGAAGTTTTTTGGAGGAGGTTTTGGAAGCAAATATTTAAACTACAAATTTCTCATAGAAATTTGATTTCTTCAAATAGATTTCAAAGAGATCTTTCACTTAGCAGCAGAACATAATTTTATTCTGCATATGGACCTGTGACCAATCCTTCTGTCCTTCCCAAATGCCTCCCTACAATTGCTAACACAGGGAAATCTGAAGTGCTCCAGCTGCCAGATGAATCATATACATGCTGTACACAAGCCATGCAACACAATTCCACTTCTGAGATTGTGATAAATATGGTTTCACAAGTAGTTCTTCTGATATGGCTTACAGAAACCATAGCAAACATAGGGAACATACACACCAGACATCAAGGTAAGAGATGCCTGAGAAAGTGTGTGTGCAATTAACTTTCCTCTCGCTGAGGATATGGCCAGTGAAAGAACTCTGACAAACGCAGGGCTGATATATTTCAGAAGACAACACGAATGTGAATAATGAAAAACCATTTCACAAGCTTCTAAAACTAAAATGGCCAGCTCCTGTAAAAATGCTAGAGGAAGAAACAGGTAAGTGTGGGCCCAGGAAAGTCAGCTCTAAAACAAAGGAGGTTCCAAACTCAGTTTTAATGATTCTTCACAAAAGGAGATTTCAGAGAAACCATACCATGTCTGTTCTGAAAGATTATTTCTTCAAGGTGAGGTCTGGTTTGAGTACAAAGTGCCAAAAACATTTCCACCAGTGACAGCTAAAACTACAGACAGATGCGAAATACAGCTGCGTTTTTTTAGTAACTATGTTTCCAATTTTATAATAGGGAACACAAAACTTTTCCTTAATCAGTACAAAATAAGTTTCTTTCCTAGGAAACCAGTTTAGTTTTCAAAGCAGGCTCTGTTACAGCTGACAAGTACTTTAAACCGTGAACACCTTAAAGGAGTGAACTTAAAATAAACCAGCCATACAGGTGAACACACTGTATGCCTGCAAGCCATGACAAGAGAGTAATCCCAGACATGCATCCTACTAGATTGCAACAGTCAGTGTGACACCGGACACTGCCTTCAGAATGACTGTACCTGCAACTGGCCCTACTAGGGCTCTCCTGACAATATGCAGATTTCTCCTGGGCAACTCCCAAGTGCAGAAAAAAGTCCTGTTTTTCATGCCTTTCTAATTATTTCCAGTCACTATCAACGTTTCGTGCTTCATGTCGTCTTCCACCAAAAAAATCCCAGGATTTTTGGCAAAAACTGTTGCGTCAGTGAGAGGGTTCCCCATAAATTCAAAAAGACCTTGATAAAAGCATTTGTTAATGATTCCAAAAACTTGTAAGGACTGTGAAAATTCTGCAAAAGACATATGGAATATAGAAAGATGAAAACAAGTGCATGTTAAACATTTCCAAAATGTTCCAAGTTTTGGAATGCTAAAATATGTTGGAACATTCAAACATTTCTAAAATGTTTTAGCATTTTTATGCATACAGAAATTTTAATCAGAATATTATAATCCAGGACCCAGAAGTGAATATTGCATGCCCTGGTAGGGGACTGCCAGTCTCCCTTTCCGAATGAGAAAACCTTCATCTTTATTACCTTCCAGTATGTGCTGTCACATCAGAAACTTAAATTTATCTCATATATAAATCTTCCTAGGAAACTTTTTGGGAAAAATACACATTAAAAAAAAAAAAAAAGAAGAATTAATTTGGCAGGGAAATCTGACCCTGTTCTGCGCATGTATGACTATTTGAAGCAGATCATGAGTTTGCAATTTATTATTTTTGATCCTGTCTGCAAAGAAGAAAATGGACTCCTGAGATCTCTTCCAACCTTTCATTTTTGCTATTTTAATATTGGATTGATTCCCAGGCAAATGAATTACTGGATGCAATGCAGGTTAGACACTCCAGGGTACATAATGAATGGGAAGTTTATTATTATTTATATATATAAAATTTGTGCACGTGGCTTTACAATTAGCTCACGGGTTTAACTTCCAGACATGTGTATGCAATAGAAAAGAGAAAAAGCAAGGTTTGTGTCTGCACTCATAAATCCTTTCCACGTAAGATTTGTCTCCTCTTGCTCTGTCCTTGACCGAGTTTTCCCTGCCCATAGTCCCAGGAAGGCACAGGTTTATTTGGGGAATTACTCCTACCCTGCTGTGGTAGAACAAGTCCTATTGCTGTGATTTGCCACAAGTATCGAGGGGAAAAGAGAAAGCCAAGAGCCTACAATATGAGTCCTCCCCTGGTACGCACCTGTAACACACTTCCATGACAGCTCAGCAGATGCCCATCTCCAAGAAGCTCTTTAAGGGCACATAGTACAGCACAGCTGAGCAGGTTTGCCAGCCCTGCTGGCACTCTGGCTGTGCCCAGGTCCTGGCCCAAAGTCTGCTTTCAAGGCATAATCCCCAAAGCATTCAACCACCAAAAAAGTGGTTCCACAGGAGCTGAAGGGGCCTGGGGAAACCAGGCACAGCACTGCTAAAACAGCAGCAGCTGCTGCTCAGCGTGGGTAATTTCCCTTTTCTTTCCCACTGGTAAACCTATTCTAAAGACAACATTCACGATGGGTCTGAGCAGAAGGCTGTGAGTTGGTATTCCTCACCCCCCTCCATCCTGACGCTTCCCCATGGCATGACAGCCCTCCTGAAATCCAAGTGTGTACCTTGATTCAAGATGCCCGAAGAGCGGGTCACCTCTGCAGGTCCCTGTGAGGGCAGGCTGGTGGGCACCTCCAGGTGCACAGGACACTGCCAGGGACAGCAGGTCTGGACAGGGTTCACCCACCTCTGCCTCCTACAACCGTCCTGTCCTGGGCACCAACGGAACAGGCTATGCAGCGTTGGCATAGCCCATGGGTGCTTGGCCCACCTGCCTTGGCAACAAGGGTTACAGGGGTGACATCACCTGCCCTGGCATTCCAGTCCCAGCCAGTGATGGCTCTGATGTCACAGCAGAGTCGAACAGCTCCCAAGCAGGGCAGGACGGGGCTGCACCTTGACTCCCTGGTGACTCCCCCAGGGGGCCCCCCTACCCTCCCAGAGCTCTACTCCCAGTGTTCCCACACACCTCGTTAGCCGAGGGGTGGCTGTTGCTGTGCCTGGTCCTCACAGGGCTCCCCAGACAATGCAGAGCAAAGGCACAGATGCCACCTGAGGGGTAGTGTTATTCAGGACAGGGAAGCGGATCACCTGAGTGTAACTAAGAGCAGTTTCCTTCCTAGGGGAGGGCATGGGGAATGGCAGACAGAAGGGCTGTACCAGCACTGGCAAGTGCAGTGCAGGCACAGGAGAAACAAGAGGAAGGCTGGAGACTGCAGAAGGCCCAGAGTGGGGAGGAAGAGCTCAGGTGAAGCTGATGTCATGGACAAGTGAGGAAAATCGCAGGCAGCACTTCTGCAGCAGTGTGAGTTTGGCACAGCTGGCACTGTGCTGGCACAGCTGGCCCACTGCCAGGAGAGCTCTGGGCCTCTCCTTTTCTGCTTTTCCCCTTCCCTTACAGGGAGCAGTACACCTCTTTAAAAGGCAATTCAAGCCTCTCCTCCTTAGTAGAATAAAGGTAGAGATCATAGAACCACAGAATATCCTAGGTTGTAAGGGAACCACAAGGATCATTGAGACTAACTCCACAGGACAACCCCCAGAAAATCACACCACGTGCCTGAGTTTGTTGTCCAAGCACTTCAGGAGCTGTGGCAGGCTTGGTGCTGATGGGAAGAGGGAAGGCACACTCCGGCTTTGTCTAGAATACCGTTTTAACTCATGTTAATTGCTCCCCAATTAGCCAGAGTTAGCTAACACATTTGTAAACACCAGCCTAGGCACTGCACAAACATTTGTTCTAAGACAGATATGTAAAATAGTTAAGTGGATGCTAAGGCAATTAGGTATAATCTTATTACTTCCCTTTCCCGCATCCCCTTTTCACCCTTTGCTGGAGTGCAGACCTGAGCTCCGTAGCAGAGGACTTTTTTTTCAAAAGGCACTACAAAGGTAAACCTTAGGGCTATCTCATGCAAAACCCTGATAAGGTGCTATTAGTTCCCAGCCAACTTTCAAAGACAGAGTACCATAGGGTTTTATAGCAACAGACATTCAATGCACACAGAATCCACTAAGTAGGTGTAAAAGCCTTCTGAGTTTCTCAATTTTGATTTATATTCTCTTTAAAAAAATCATTAGGCAGTAGATTTTCTGGTGTTCTTTATACAGACAGACCCCTCATCCCCTTTGTTATGGCCGTATATCAAAATGTAAGGTTTCAACGTGACATTCACACTTCTGCTACTTTAGCACGCGCAGCAACACGTTCCCCTCTGATTTTCTTTCAAAGATGCCTTATCAGTCTTTATATATGATCATAATGTGGAGCATATATCAACGGGATTCTTCAGAGCTGGAGAAGAATTGCAATCTCTGAGCGCTTTCACAATCCCATGAGCAAAAAAGCAGGTTAGGGTTTTCCAAATCTAGCTTCCAGCTCCACACACATATCTCCCTCCTCTCACTTGTCAGAAATCTGCAGCTTATATCCAAAGCAGAACAGAAACTGGCATCTGGATGTAAAACATCCATTTCTGCAAGGTTCTTAGGATACAGTGCAACACATTCTTCTCAGTCCAGGTCCGAATAGAGAAGGCAGCCTCTAAATGAGCCACTTTCTGTTTGCTCTTCTGCAGGGCTGGCAAGCAAGCTGCAAAGGGCTCACCATCAACATCCCAGGCTGTGCTTCCCTTAAGACTGAGAGAAACCACCACTCCCTTTTGCAAGCATGCCATTTGGCGTGCTTTGGTTTGGATGACCAAACTTCATCACAGTAAAGTATTTCCTTAACAAGTCAGCTCTCACGTGAATTCAAAATGACACCAATTTCACAGCTAACCCTCCCAGCACAAACAAATTTCAAAATTATTCACAGAAATTTTATAACATTTTCCTTCTGGGTCTGAAAGAGAGAAAGAGTCTTAAAATTCCTATCATCCAATGTTTCAGTCTTATTTCTTGAAATGCCCCAAACTGCTCAATTTCAGGCTGTTTTAGCATTAAGATGCATTTTCCTTTTGTCTTACAAAAGCCTGAGGAAGGTTAAACGCCTCCATTCTTTCGCTAGAGGCTGTGCTATGTAGATCATATCTCCCGTGATTTAACTCTGCTTTGTCAGAAGGAAGCCACCATCATGTACCATTTTGCTCTTTTCTTCAAGTTAAGCTGTCTAGAGAAGATGGCAAAAACGACAATCCCCTAAACCTAATAAAGGAAAAGAAAATTAAATTAGCTTCATCTTTTTTGGAATTAATTAGAAATAAAAAGTTTGAGTCTACTAAAAATGCATACAATTTTGCTTGGGTCAAAACTTGACCCAAATTCCTCTACACTCACTTTAGTAATAACAGCATGGGGGAGGGGAGAAAAACTCTGAGAAATTGTTTTTGCACAAAAAAATTCCAAAACTACTTTAGTTTCAGCTGCCTCTGGGTGTTTGGCAAAACAGCTCACCTGTGTTTTGAGCAAATGATCTTTAGCCTAGATATGCTTGGTCGCACTCACCAGTTTTAGCAATAAGAAATCACTTAATTAATTTGCAGTTTTTTGGTGTTAAAGGAAGATGTCAGTCAGAGCACCTGGAAGAGGCCAGGTTTCTGCTTGCCACGAGGCAGGTAAGCTGTGGATGTTGGTAGCCAGCACTGCCCTGCCTTGCTGAGGGCGCTGGATTGGTAGTGCCAGTCATGATGGGACTGTGCTATGCATGTGCATTCAAGTAAATGAAAGTAATAGGCAGAGCCTACTGTCAAAAGTAAAAACAACAACAAAAAAATAAAGATGAAAGAAAGGGGGAAAAAAAGTGCATTTTTAACCTCATGGCAACTGTCAGAAGTTATCTCAAGTGGAAAAATATCACACTGATAACATACTTTGGTTTTACCACAAGATAAACTTGGTGATGTCAGCCTCAGGCTCAGCTAACTCTAGCTGACCTGACCTAGATTACACTCAAAAAAAACCAAACAACAAAACAACCTGACTTTTCTGTGGTTTTCTGCCTCTGTTAACCACATTACTCTAAAGTAAAAAAGACCTAAAATGCACCAAAGTAATTTCACAAAGCAGACAAAATTCCTTTCAGATCATAACAAGCAACTCCTTTTCCACATCAAATTGAAGCCTGTAACTAAGAAGTCTGCCACCATCCCCATAGACTTCCCTACATTCTCGCAATATTATGAAGCAAAATATTGCCTAGATCAAATCCCCTAACACCAGGATCTACTCTGATGGTTTCTCTGGCAGATCACCAGGGCAAGTGACAGTGTCCCCAGCAGGCTGCAGGTGACACTGACCCCACATATATGGAAGGCCATGATGCTGTACTCAGTACGGATGCATGTTTGAAAGAAGGAGACATTTAGCCTACTGGTCTCAGAAAATTCAAGATACAGCTGGTATGAAAGAGAGGTGGAAAGTGTAGTCTGTGTGTGCCCTGAGACTCAGTGCCCTTGGCCCAGGCGCTGCCTCCAGTGTGGGAAACTGAATGTTGCTTTTGGGAACGAGCAGCAGCTCTGCCATTTACATACATTAATCCTTGGAAGTACAGGAGGCATTATCATTTGCCAGACTTGTCTGCATAATGAGGAACTCTCAAGAGACATTTCTTGGAGAAGTGTTGCCATTAACGTGCGTGTGTGTTACCACGGCATTTCTATTCAGCTCCCAATGCCTTTCTCCCCTCCCCCTCCCACTTACGCCCACACATTGGAAAGGTGAGTTCCCTGCAAGAGCCCCTCGGAGCAGCGCTGTTGGATGGAGCTCATGTGCCACGTTCTCAGAAGGTTTTCAGACCCCCTGACACCCTCCACACCCAGCCCTGCTCACTCAGCCCAAGGGGTTATGCCATGCCATTGACCTACTTCCTCCTTGAGCAAGTACTGGGGCAGGCAAGACTTTTGCCTGGCTAATTCATTGCTGGTGAATAGATATAATTTTCTCAACTCTTTCTCACAGAAGAGGATTGGGCCACACTGGGGTGAGAAGTACTGGGTAAGTAAAGGAATCAAACAAAGACTGTTTTGTAAATGAGATGACCTACACCCTCCTGCAGAAATATAGGGAAGGAAAGTGAAAGAGAGAAAGTAGTTAATGTTTTTGAACTACTGGTGTCCCCTTGAATCTAAGCAGTGGCAGCATGGGCAGCAGAGGAGCTGCTGTGCTACCAACGGGGAGGCTTCTGGCATCACCCTGACTGATGGACCTCAGCTCTCTCTTCTTTCTACAGTCATGTGGTGGCCCAGAGCCCTCCGAGTCTCAACAGAGCATGAGAGCCTATGTTGCCAGGCAGCCTAAATAATGGCCTCTAATGGGTTCGGCAGTGTTTTAAGAGCCTGAAAAATGGTGCAGGAAGCTATCCCCTTCCTCTTCCTCCCCTGCCACTGCCCCTTCCACTAACTCAGATGCATTATTGGGACTGGAAGTGCCAGCAAGCCTCTGCTTTCCCTCAGAGGCTAGCAGCACCAGGGAAGGGAACCACCGCCAGCCAGTCTCACAGGTTTCCCCATTTGTTTTCATTTTGTCACCAGACATTTCTATTTAAGCTGCTTAGAAGGTTATCTCAATAAAAGCCTGCTGGGCTCAAGGATATAGAGGTTGACAGTGAGTATGCCTCCCTCCTTCCTCCTGAACATCACCCTCTTGCCAAAACATCTAGTCATACTGTGAGGGAGATGGGGAGAGCAGGCATGCCCAGAAGCTCTCTTCCCGACTTCCTACCACCTGAGCTGTTGATGGAAACTGAGCTGTTTATGAAGCACAAGTACCCTGCAAACCAGCTCAACAGTTCAGCAGTTAGGGTGCTAAACTGACATCATCAAGGTCTGAAGGGATGGCCTACTCCACTCATACGATTTAGACTGCAGCGCAAAAACATTTACATTAATGTACAGGTTTCCATACAAAATGCCTTCAAACTCATTCCTGCAGATCTTGGAGAACTGCATGGTTTTAGCACAGGGTCCATCCTTCTGCATACTGAAGAGAAGCCAAACTTTTGCATGAAAATTGTGCAGCTATCCTTCAAAAAGCAAATGCTAACTGGCAGCTGAGGGTACCTCTACATCATACATCACCTGAAAGGATTAGCTCAGATATCACTCCTGCATGATGCTGCATTGCACACAGCATAGGTGTACCTGAGTTGCCCTTACTGATGACCACTGTAAGACAATCTTGAGCCAACCTGAGATACCACAGCCAAAGGCCAGAGATGCAAATATATGTAGCTCTTCCAGATGATTACATTTCCAAGGGAAAAAGTATGGTTATTTCCAGTTAGAAGTGGGAAGATTACCCAGTGGGAATTATGAATGGAAACTCAGGATCTCTACACACGAGATCCAGATTTTACTCCCAGCTCTGCTGCTGACAAACTGTGGCACTTCATCTATCTACATTTCGCTTTCCCTTGCATAAAATAGTGGATGTCTTTGTAAATCTGTCCTTGAGCAGAACACAGCACACAAGTGCTTGTTATTGTCACTGGTGTCACACTGATGGCCCATGTGCAGTTTGCACAGCTGAGTACAGTCAGGCTGTAGGGGTCCATGGTTCCCTGTATCAGTGTTTGTGCCAGGCAGTGCCTGCTGGGCAATGCCTGCCTGCACTCCCCCAGTGCAGCCTGCGCACAGCTGTATGCAGCTGTCACATCATCTCTGGAGGAGATCACATTTTCTGTCACATTCCCCTGCACACTCAGCAATATATATTCACACTCTGGATGTGGATGACTGTAACTGGGATACATATTTAGATCTGACTATCTCTGTGTGCATCCCCGGGTACACATGCATGCGAGAATTGGGTCAGAAGAATCTCTTTCCCCGTTCATGTTACTCATCACAAAATCCCTACACCCAATGTCACCTTTGCAAGTTGTTTTGCAAGCCCCTGATTAAAACATCTGCTTCTCTTCCTGCTTTGCTGAGTGAGGAGAACATCCACAGAAAGAAATGGAAGAAGCCATTAGCTTAGTCTCTAAGGGGGAACCCTTGAACAGCTCAGAAAAGCCTGTGCCAAGGGGAGGACACTGGAAAGTGAGAGCCAGCCAAGGAAAGAGACAGATGGAGCCAGCTCCACTCCAGTTCTCTGCTGCCTTTGCTGCACTGTGCACATAATATTCTTACAAGGTCTAATTTATAAACCCAGCTCGTGTTTATAAACTCTCCTGTCCTAATGGAAATGAAAACATTAATACAACCCAAGGATTCTTCACTTTCCAGGTTTTAATTAAAATCATAGGCGTTAAGAAGCAAGAGTGTCTTCGTGGAATACAAGTCTAATGAAGTATTTCCTCACACAGCACAAATCTCTGTGTGCAGTCCCAGCTCGCTGGCACTGGGTGCCTGAAACACCGACCCCCCTGGAACCAGGAGTTCACATCTTGAAAATTAGAAAAACAAATTATCCTGCAGTTTGTTTCAAATAAATGTAGGTGCCAAGATGGAGTTGGAAAAATACTACTAAGTAGGAAAGAGAAACCCCAACAACCTAGCACAGTCACAAAACATGATCTCTTAATTGACTAACTGGAGGTGATAGTGACTACTTTACACTCTAAGGAGGGGGTGCTGCATGGCAAAAAGGAGAGGACTTGATGTGGGGGCAGTGTGTGAAGGCCCAGCAGAGGAGGGGCAATGGGGAAGCAGTAGCAAAACGAGAAAAGGCAGCACAGGAGGTTGGAGCAAGGGGAGTTAAGGGCACTGGTGAGGCAGGTAAAAACGTAAACACATGAAAATTGCAAGACCAGATCACACAGACCTGTTCCCTCTGTTTCCCACGGGACCAAAGAAAAAAGAAAGAAAGGAACCAGCATGGAGTGACCTGCATGTATAGACACAGTTGAAGAGACTGATCTTTGGAAGGTGTAAAGCTGGCTGGAGGTCAAGGCTGATGGCAGAGCACCAGTTACTGCAAAATAAAGCCCAGCAGAAGGAGCAATTTCCCTTCACCATCATCTTCCAGGGAAAAACTTGTCTAGTCTCCTCACTCCAGGTTTGCTTTCAACTCTACTGCATAGTGGTGGCTGCCTTGTCATAGGAGGCACACACAAAGAAGAAAGGGAGGAGACCCTGAAAGGCAAAGCAAGCATGAAAGAAACAAAGCAGTGTAGAGATGTGAGGGCTCAAAATTGGGAGAGGGTGACTTTGCCTCCCCAGTTCCAGTTGCACCTCAAAGAAGAATACTGGCATTGTTGGCATCCCTCGAGCAGCTTAACAACAATGTTATATAGATTTGGCTTCATTTTAAGCGCCCATCTCAATCTAGGGGAGCTAGAGATGGACTTCTATCAGAATAGTGTGGGTGTGTGGTCCCAGGCTCCAGTCAGGATTCTGAAAGTTTTCATCAGCCATACTTTGGTCTGAATCTTATTTCTAAAAGATTGCATCATATTGCAACCAGTAGGTTGCTTGTCCCATATTCTTCCCAGTTTAGGGTAAGTCCACCTGCTTAATAGTTTCTAATGATGCTCCTATTATGCTTGGTTTATTCTGTATCATGGTGAGATTAAAAAAAGAAAAAGGTTTTTTCCCCCTCTATTGTTCCTTTTCTTTAGTATTTGTCACCCTGGGAGGCAAGGGAAATGCAGAAACACATTGGCCACAAGATTATGACTCACAACCGCAGTAGCTGGAACAACCGTGTCCTTGGCCTTACATTCTGGGTTCAACGTGTGAGGCTGGAGCAATGGAAAAGAGATGCCTCATTTCCTCACCAAACACTGCTCAAGACCGGAACATACTTCTTTCAAACCCCGATCCAGCCAGTAAAGCACATCGAATCACCAAAGACATGTCTTGCTTCAGACTGCTGTGCTTACACAGGCAGCAACATTCAGAGACAGAAAATCATGAGATGCTGCAGATTGGACTCAAAGAAAATGGAAGGACTCCTGTCAGCCTCAGGTGACATTGCAAACAAGTGCCTTCTCTGTCAGGAGGGAAGCAGTTTACCTTATGTTTCCCCATCAGCACCAATACTGTAAGGTGCAATATCTTCAGCTAAAAGAACCCCCTCATCTGAACCCATTCACGGTGCCACAGGGAGACAGGACTAAGGTGCTTGGGAAGTGAGGGAAACAAAGGAAGTGCTATGTTTAAGAGGTAAACATGCTTTCTGATCCTTGTAGGTAGCTGTACACAAGTGCTAATGAGGTCAAAAAAAGGAACTGAAAGCATCACTGAGCTTTGCAAATTGCTTCCTAGTTACTGGCCTAGTGTTGGCAACTCACAGTTTTATTGGGCTACTCCTTTGGTCAAGGTCTGCTCGGTTTACATTAATTTTATCTTGACAATAAAGGGGAGGCTTTAGCCTCATTTAAAAATGCAACACTGCAGAATCAAGTGGAAATGACCTTGTAAATCTAGGGGTTATAAATTAGCCAATGGAAAGGCAAGTTGTGCAGTATTAAGAGGAACAGGGAAAATACGTACACTTACACATATTTGACTAATGGCTTATATTTTATAGTACCTTCTCTTAGAAGATCTCAAAGTACTTTACAGTAAATAGAAAAAAAGAAACAGAAAAAAAAGAATACTTTGAATGTCTGATCCTGAATTCACAAGCCCTACTCCCAGATGGTTACACCAGTTGACACCATCTGGAGACCAGGATTGTCAGTCATTTCCCTGTGCCCAAAGCAGAGGTAAAACACAAAGAGACCAAAAAGCTCTGTCCATGACATCACTCCCTTGAAATGATACAAGAGTCTGGTGCTGGCTTTGTACAGACCCATAAATCTCTTGTCAGCCAGTCTCAACTGCCTTTTGTCCTACTTTAGGTTTTTCTCTGGTATGGTGCCATCAACATCAGTATGATGAAGGACGGGTACTAAGAAAGATCTTTCAAATTTGGTCTGTTCCTTTTGCAAGTAAGTTCTTATTAGCAGATAAATATTCTACCCCAGTCATTGCTGTCATACCTAAGCACCCATTGACACTGTCCTTACTCCCTTCAAGTTAGTGACAGATAAGCAGAAATATTGTAAGACCAAGGTCAAGTTTAGAATCATAAAAGCTCAAAGAAAACTCACAGCTTCTGCAGGCTGGTCCTGCAAGAGATGCCTGCAAGTGACTTAGCCAAGATCACAGCTACAAGAAAGCAGCAATACTGGGGACTGCCCTTCATCCCCTGAGAATTTAACACAAACCCAAAATAAACTGCTAATACTGACACCATGGCATTTTATTTCAAGACAGTGACTGATTTGACAATGTTTTAATACCTAACAGTAGAGATCTCCTTATTAATCTGACTGACACCTTTTTTTTTTTTTTTAATAACCTCGGACTCCCTCTGTATACCTGGCTATGAAAAGGCAAACATAAACATCTTGATTTTTCCAATGGTAAGTTAGGAAAGAAAGAAAAGAAGCAAAACGAAGACATTTGATTTTGACAGTATCTATCCTGGCATCTCATGACACTGCTTGTGAGAGCTAATGGAGAGTGATCACAATGCCAAAGAAACAGAGCAGACAGAAAGAGCTGTTAAGGAACCAGAATAAGTTGCAAATGCATCTAGACAAGTGATTACGAATCTCACCTCCTCTCTACCAGCAGTCAGTGGCTGTATTCTTCCTACTGGACTCAAGAAAGGTTAGGTCAGACCTTCCCTGGTGCCCAAGCTCCCAGAGAAACCTGGGTTCTTATCTGCCGGCAAAGATGCATTTTGATTTTGCACGCACCAGTTTTGGCTCAGGAAGCCATTCTCAAATTCCTTCCAAACCCTTGCCAAACTGAAATGCCCAGAAAGACAAACTAAAACCTGGCTGTGGCATTTTCATAAGTAACTCTCTGTTTGTCGGTGAGTACATGTAAAAAGGTAAAAAGCACTGCCCCAAATGGGAAGGTTATTATTAAATGCTCCAGGAATATAGTTTTTTGATTTTTCTATTTCACAGTTGGTTGATTTCAAGCATTCTAATGGCTGCTTGCTACCCTAGTGCCCATCTGTCTATTTTAATAAATGTTCTTGGTAGCACTTACCTGGCAAACGTTCGAACACCCAGCAGCACAACCAAAGTTCACCCTAAATCAGGGGGCTGGAACAGCAAGCTAAATGACAATGATGCAATCATCTTTCTCCCACAACGCAGGCACTGGCAGCGGCAGATAGACAGATGGGCAAAACAAGCAGACAAGAAAATGTAATGGGCCTGGCCCCATCTCTCCTTCTTCCATTTTTTCCAGTTAAAGTCTGGGTGAGCAAAGGACAGGTTGCTGTAACACTTGGGTGCCCTGTGCAGCCACAGAGGGTGGGTGTCAGTCAGCAGAGATTCGTCAGCTGCCTTGGAGATAAGTGATGCACTGAAGGCACCAGGTGACAGTAAACTGACCCTCTTTAGGACCCATTCATTATCTTTGATCTCTTGCTCTGTATCTAATCAGTGGTGATGGATGACAACTCTTGCTCCATCCTTTGGGCATCCAACTATGCTCCTCCCTCTTATTTGTCACAGGGTCCTCATCCATTCCCCAGCAAACCCTCCATCCCACGTGCAGGTCCTGGGACAGGTCGGGGATCAGTTTCCTGCAGACCAGCTTGTGCCAGAGTTGATGAGGATGGGCACAGGGTGGGCATGTCATCACCCTGTGTTAAGAAAGCTGGACAGTGACCTGCTGTGTTCATACCCCAATCCTTTGGCTGGTCCCTCTAAACAGATCTGTTTTCTTTAATTACCTTGCTACTGTGAAACACAAGTTGGGTCAGGATGTGAAGGTAAAACCCCCTGTATTTAACTTGAACTTCAGTGCAAGCAAGTGGGCTTTGTGGCCTGTTACTGCCCCTTGGCCCCCTTACACAGGAGGGTGGACTTGATCCAAGCCCTCTCAAGGTTGTCTCAGTGGTGTTCATCTCTATTACAAAGCCATGGGAATTTCTCCCTGTACCTTTCCTTTTTCCAGTGTCGTTTTTATCAGGTTCATGCCAAAACTGTAAGAGGTACCAATATCTTTTGTCAGAGATGAGGCCCAAGTATAGCACTGAACCAGGCCATTCAGCAGGGACTGTAGGTTCTTTGTGGGCAAGGAAAGGCTACTTTTTGATGTAAGTCTTTGACCTCCCTTCCCTTCAAGCGTCAGATGGTGGAAGAATGTGGAGAGCAACTCATGACACAGGCAAAATTCAATACCAGGTAAATATTTATCATGCTAGGAGAGCTGCCTCCTTTTATGACCAGCTTTCCTGCCCCTTCACTTCACTCTCTACCACAAAAGGTAGCATCCCTATGTGGTTGCTCATAAGAACGCTGATATTCTGTTACTGCCTCAAGGACTTGAGCATGTGGTTAAGTTTTGGCATTTCACCTTCATCAATACTAAAATTTAGAAAGAAATGTGTACAATGAAGGCTTATGTCTTAGGCCTTTTTCTTATTAATCCTATTACACTTGTCTTTATGAGCTCTCCAAGTTCCTTTTACTCCCTCCGGGGCTTGGCTGCAAATGAAATTTTGCATCTGAGTGTAAAATAACCAGAACATTTTTCTATAAAATTAAATAAAAATCCTTCGTCCTGGCAGTACATGCCCAGAATCCAGTTTCTGGAGTCTACATCTTTCTTAGCCCTTCATTGTCTTCTTA
Organism: Neopelma chrysocephalum; assembly: GCF_003984885.1. NCBI lineage: Eukaryota > Metazoa > Chordata > Aves > Passeriformes > Pipridae > Neopelma > Neopelma chrysocephalum. The sequence goes on from NW_020897715.1 coordinate 13,556,914, forward strand.
AATTCTTTTAGCTTTGGGAACAGGCTTTCATTCTGTCCTGATCAATATCATGAAGAAAAGTAAGGAGCAAACTTTAAACAATTCAGACAAACAAGAGGCAGAAAATGTGAGACAAAGTTGGAGAAGTCTATCACTCCTAGCAAATCTCCTCTTATTATATATAACTGAGTTTTCCAATGCATTAAATGGTAACAGTGATAGTCCTAGCCTGCGATACAGGTGGGATGGCTCAGCTCATGGATGTTCAAGAGATTCTGTTGTAACAGATAGTAGCCGTTACATTATTACTGTAGTTACACATCTTTTAGGTAAGCGTTTTGATTTCTGAACTTTACTGAATCTTCTTTGCTTTGCAAAACTGGATTGGGATCTGTACAGATTCCAGACATTTCTAGTCAGGTAAACAACTTTTTTTTTTAAATATTTTTTTTGACTATTCTTTCCTGTTGCCAGATTTGCATATATCTTCAGTAAGGAAGCCATACCTGATCTCAAAAAGCACATCATAATGACAAGAAAAAGCAAAATAGAAAGTGTATTAGAATTCTTAATGCTATCTAGAGTTAGCAAGGCAGAGTGGAATGACCAGAAATGAAAAGTAATGGGTGAAGAAAGTTAATAGCATCCCTTCCCAGAGCTCCCACTGCTTTGAATTTAATCTTCCAGAGAAAGGTAAGTATTATGTGGAAAACAATTCCCACCATACTAAGGGAGGAGGATTTTTACTGTGCCCTGTTTGAACGGGTTTGGTGCTCTAACATTATAATTTACCTTTGATCTGTAAAATATGGATATGTGTTTGCAAATCACCAGTACTACTCAAAATTTAAAGCCTTTTATACTTGATATGGCAAGATGACTTGGGCTGCAAGAAGAAAACAAGATCAAGTACATCTTGCAATGCCTTAGAGAAATATTAACCTCAACCAGCTGAGCTCCTGTTCAACTCAAAAGCTCCACCAGCAGATTTCACCCGCACAAATGTTTTTCTGTTCAGCCTCTGCAGCACACCGCTCTTTACCATAAAAGTTGACATTTAGATATGAAAAAAATCAGGAAGGAAAGGGGATGATTTAAAAATAAAATGCAATTTACACTAATTATGTCATTACATAGGATGCTCTGCAAAAAAACATTAGCAAGTGAGATCATGTCAGCAAAGCTCAAGATGAGCTGTAGGAAAGACTTACACGTTCCTAAGTCAGAAAGCTGTGGCTTCCTGCTGCTTCTCATTTCTTGGCCAATCAATGTTTCATAAAGACTTCTAGGATATAGTTAAAAGTACCTTTGCAGTCCTAATGTCTACAGTATCTAAAAAGGAAAACAGTGGTAACATACTGATATGTGTAGCATCCTGGTGCAGAAAAGCATAGGAGCATTCCTGTTATAATGCAATGGAACATATAAAGTGAGGCAGTCCTGAGTCACTTGTGGCAAAACAGTCAAACCAAAGACTTCCAAAGCCTAGCATTATGCCACAACCACTGACCATCCTCCATTTCACCTCCAGAAAACTGCTGAAAAGGAGATGACCACCAGCTCACAGTGCAGGACATGCACAGGCACACGTGCTGCTTGATGTCTCCCTGATCAGGATCAAGTACTCTTTGCAAGTCTTCTCCTTTCACCTGGTACTGAACTAGAAGGGTTCATGTCTTGTCTTGAAGCTATCAAAGACCAATAGCAATTAAAAAAAGAGCACAGTGAATTCACAAATATTTGGTTAGGTTCAGAAAAGCAGTCCTTCAAATAGCAACCTAAGACTTGGTGTGATTTTAACACATCTCTGAAGTGCCTTCAGCTCAGAACACCTCAATTTACATGACAGTACCTTTCACTTTGCTTTCTGTAGGCTGGAGGAGTTACTATCCCCAGGTGATCCAGCTCAAGTATTTCAGAGGGTTGTACACAGATCACATCACCATTTAAAACTCATATGTAATCAATAATGTACCCCTTACCTGCACACACATTCCTACTCTATAGCAGGCTTCATCTTAGGCAAAGTGGGCCAAGTTTAAAGGAATCTTGAAGACAACCACTTCAGTAATCCTGTAGTGAATGTAAAGAAATTTAAGCTTGACTATTTTGGAGCCCCACAAGCTGTCTCAGGAATGTGGGATACAGCAAAAAGGTCCTGCCAACATATTTTCAGCCTGTTTTTCTCTAATGCCTTTGCTCTAATTCAGATGGCAAGTTGACGGCCTCAGAGATTCTGCCATGCAAGAGAGGATCAGCTAACAAACAGAGCTGACACTTGTATTTTACATTTCACAGTGTACAAAATCTCAGAAAATGGGCTTCAGCTGTGCTCTTTTTGCTTTCCTGCTTTGTTTTGTTTTACAAAACTGTTCATCATCAATCTATCTAAACCACTTCACTGACCACAGGGGCAGGGCAGCTAAGGACTGTGATTATTTGTCAAAGCTTTTATTTTGAAAAAAAAGAAAAACAAAACTGACAAAAGTAATTCAACAAATTTTTTGACAAATACATTTTAAAATTGTTAGGCTACCTCAGTTAACCAGATGAATAATGCAAAATGATACAAGGTGAATAATTTATTACAAAATATGGGGGAAAAACACTGTATAAATTATTGAACTAATATTATTTGACAAGTGCTTGCCCTTCCCTGAAGTGCAGCTTTCTCTGTGATGGAACATAGCAGCTGTTTAAAAGCAACAATAGTTTCAGGCAGCAAATGAAGAAGAATAGCAAGTGCTGAAAGAGTACGAGATTAGACAAAATGTAATTACTCAGATTAGAAATTGGTTAAAACTGGGAAATAAGGCAAAGGTCCTCTTATAAAATATATCATGACAGTGACAAGCACAACTGGTCCAGGTATTTTCTCTTGTTTATTTTTTTGTTTTGTATTGTTTTCATTTGAGGGTTTTGGTGTTGCTCGGTTGGGCTTTTTTAAAAATGTTTATTATTAACCAATGAAGGAAATAGAATGAACAGACTATTTCAGCTGGAAGGAACCTATAATGATCACTCAGCCCAACTGCCTGACCACTTCAGGGCTGACCAAGAGTTAAAGCATGTTTTTATGGGCATTGCCCAAATGCCTCTTAAACACTGGTAGGTTTGGGGCATTGAGTCTAGGAAGCCTGTTCCAGTGTTTTCCCACCCCCTCGGTAAAAAAGTGCTTTCAAGTGTCCAGTCTGAACCTCTCCTGGGGCAACTTTGGGCCATTCCCCTGTGTGGTATCACAGGATGCCAGGGAGAAGGGATCAGCACCTCCCTCTCCACTTCCCCTCCCCAGGGAGCTGCAGACAGCGACCCTGGCAGACCGCAGAGGTCGTAACAACACGTGGAATCATAGGCTGAGGAAAGCAGCCAGAGCAGCCAAGCTCCAACCTCTACCAAACCCACACCTTCCCGCCCCTGCCCCGCCCCGGGTGAGCTCCAGCCTTGGCTCTCGCTTCCCAAGGCCCGGCCTCAGCGCCGAGCGACATCTAGCGGCGGCGGTAGGATGGCGTTCCCGGCGGGATGGCTGAGGGAGTGGGATGACGTTCCCGGCGGGATGGCTGAGGGAGAGCGACCAGCCATGAGCCGCCGGCACCGGTCGCGGCAGCGCCTCAGCCCGCCCGCGACCTCCATAGTTCCGTCATTTTTGTTTCAGAGCTGCCGGAAAAAAGCACAGACCTGCAAATTTTGTGCCCTGTCAGGCGGCTTGTGCTTACGCCGGGTGGAGGGTAATGAAGAAGCCTGGATGCTCCCAACCCAACACTCACGGCTCAGCCATACACGTGCGAGCTCCGAGTTTCTGAGTCAGCCATGATAAGTTAGGAAGGAAGGGGAGTCCGCTTCTCCTCAGGCATTTTCCTCCATTACAGAATCATAGAATTTTTTATGTTGGAAAAGACCTTTAAGATCATCTAGTCCAGCCATTAACCTGACACTGCCAAGCCCACCGCTAAAGCAAGTGCCCAAGTGCCACATCTACTCATCTTTTGAATATCTGTAGGGATACACTTCCCTGGGTAGCCTGTTACAGGGCCTGACAACCCTTTCCACTAAGAAATGTTTCCCAATACCCAGTCTAAACCTCCTCTGGCACAACTTGAGCCCGTTTCCTCTTGTCCTATCGCTTAGTACCTGGGAGAAGAGACAGACCCCCAGCTTCCTACAACCTCCTTTCAGATAGTTGTATAGAGGAATAAAGTTTCTCCTCAGCCTTCTTTTATCCAGACTAAACAAATTCAGTTCCCTCAGCTGCTCCTTATACGACTTATGTTCCAGACCCTTCACCAGCTCTGTTGCCATTCTCTGGACACACTCCAGCACCTCAAGGTCTTGTGATGAAGGGCCCAAAACTGAACACAAGATTTAAGGTACAGCCTTGACCAATTAGCCTTATAGCCAGTAGGATGCCCTTACTCAACACCATGGAATAACAGCCTGTGTAGCTATTAGTGTGCCTCCAGGAGCTGTTGCTTTAAAGACTCTACCAGTCCCTTTCAGAGGACAAATCGTAACTGTGGCACCTTGGAAAGATTTGCTTCTAGTGCCTAAGTGCAGGAGCTGAGTTCACCCTAAGTATTGCAAGAATTATTCGGGGAATTTATGCTCTTGGGTCCTGGCTCCCGGTCACTAACAGGGAAATGCAGGACTGCACAGAAGCAAAATTTACAAATCTCTGTCACCTTATGGGAACGTTGCGATACTCCCAATTTACACACATACTTTGGATGTGTAAATATTTCAGAACTGCGGTTTAAGGGCACCAGTGATTTGCACAGTACTATATATCACTGCTTCCCAGGGAACCCAGCGCTACTAAGAAGTAGCACTCAAGTCAGAGGTGGATTTAACTTTAGCACCTCAGCACTACGCTAAAAGTTTGATTGTTTATGTACATCATGTCAACTGATTTAAAATCTATATTTACACATGCTGAGATGGCTTCTACTCATTAATAAATTAAGACACTTGTAAACCACTAGATCTGCAAGTTGGCTTTCTAATTTACTAGTGTCTGTGTATCAGGTTCCCCCCCCCTTCCTAGGCAAAAGTAGCTGAGGAACAAAAAATGCTCCGCACAGTCCTGTAGATTGTGGTTGTCCATATACCACTGGCACTCATGCTCCTCATACTATGCCTGTATGCAGAATACAGTTGTCTCTTCTGTCCCAAGGGTTATTAGCCTTGGATCTTTTGCCAACACTGAACTCAATCATCTAAATGAGTTTAATGACAAAGGTTAGTTTTTCCAAGAGAAAGCTGGAAACCTACAGCAGTATGTTCTTGGGGGCTAAGAACTATGCAGTGAGCGAGTTGCCATTGCAGCTGCTCATGAGGGCCCCTTCTGCCAGCAGCTCTCCAAGCTCATAACTCCCTTCCTCCCCTGAGCACGAATGATGAAATATTAGAGGCTCTGATCTCTGCCTCATTAAATAGAGAATATTCTCACTCTGTCTTGACCTGGGCTAGGGCCAGTTTAAGGAGCAATCTGTCATGAGATCATTAATACAAAGACTTGCTCAGAGGGCAAGGATGTTCATCCAAAATTAAATTCTTAACCTTTTTGGGAAGGACTTCGGAAAGGATGTTTTACCTTTCCTAACTGGAGGAATCAGTTATATATTTCTGCACTGCAGGGATGATGGAATCAGAGCCAAGAGGCCAGCACCATGCTGAGACTTTGCCTCCCCAGTTCTTTCAGTGATGTCCAGCACTGTGTGAGCAGAAGCCCCAGGGATCAGGAAGTAGAGCAATGGTCAGGGAGCAAACCAAGGTCAGTTAAAAATTGCAATGAATACAGTTCAAATAGGCCAAAGGCACATACCCCATAACAGCAGCCTGGCATGGGATAATAAGAAGACACTGGTGATACTTGGACATAGAGAGACGCTGTAAAAACATGAACAAGTCTTAGCTATCCTTTCAAGACACAGATCCGATTGTCAGACACAGTACTCACAAGTCACATGAGTGACACAGGTGGCTCTGGTTCTGTTTGCAGTGGTGCTCATAAACATTCTGGGAGAAGGTCTGTCCTTTAATATATGAATTTATCGTACTTCCTATCTAAGTGGTTCCTTGGCCTTCCTCCCTCCCCCCTCTCCACTTTTCTCCTACAAAGGGTTTTAATGAACAGAGGTACCCACAGTGTGATTATGAGAGCAAGCTATAAGGATGGAGGCATATGGAGAGAGAGAGAGGAAACCTCCAAGACAAATGTTTTCTTCTAATAGTATACAATCTACACAGACTGCTGAAGAAATGGGATGAATAATAGAATCACAGAATTTTCTCATCCTCTGTCACTGTCAAATCCTATTAAACTCACTCCAGGTAAAAGGTACATTATCGACAATGCTAAAACTGCACTACACATCGGGGTTACCATAAGCAAATGAAAGAAGATGGGTGTGAGAGAGAATAAAGAGAAATCACAAATCATCATCTTCCCAGTGAAGCATCAAGAGAATATGTATTGGGGGTGAAGTGCTATTCCTGAGGACGTATAAAATCTATATCAGGTTAGGACTGAAGCTTGATATTAACCCTCTCGTTACTGTTTTTTTTCCTATTAATACTGTCTCTGCTGCTTCTTTGGAGGCTAATGTGCTTTTATACCAAAGAAGATACAGACAACTGGATTAGTATGGGATTTAGGGAGCAGACTGTGTACTGGGTGATGTGACAGCCAACAACTAAATTTAATATGGCAGCTTGATCCATTACGTATTTTATTCCAAGAAAAGTCTACATGGGCACATGAAACCTGGACTGGATCTGGCATCACAGTGGACTGGGATCCAGAAGTGTCAGATCTGGGCCACATGATGATCACATTTTATCAACCACTTTTGCTGCTACTAAGTACATTTTACATGGCTTAAGCTTATAAATGCACAGAATCCTCATTAAAAATCATCCTGACCCTAAACTTTAAGTAAAGATACATAATACTTAGCACCTTTCTGGAATTTTTACTTGTGAAGTTTAAAGGTCTTTAATCAATTGATATTGTTACACTCATTTCCACAGAGACACCAAGCAAGGAGGCTGACACATGCAGGGCTGCCCAGTGAATCAAAAGAGGGCTAGGGACTGTACTTAGAGCTCCCAGCTTGCTCAAAACCTCCTGTGAAACCTTTGCTCAGCTTGCCACCGGAATTGAGACTTTATACACTTTCACCAAATGGACCTGAAATATGCACAGATAACCAAAATCCTAGTTCTGACAGTCTCAGAGGGGTTTCAAAGTAGTACAGGTCCCACCAAAGACACAGCCTGTTGATTATTGCTCTTCCTCAAGCAACTACTAGATGAAATTAAAGACATGCACAGCTTTCTACAAGTACTCTGAAATACTTCTCTCTTCTCTCCTGAATCCTACACAGGTTTAACTTCGTACATAAGTACAGAAGAATACTTGGCATGGTAAATATTTGTCAGCTGATATCCCTGATTACACCAAGGCCTGGCTCAAACTTGGCACCAAAGGATGAACTTGCTCACTAGAAATGAAGCAGCTTCTGCTGCACCATGCTTAAGAGTAACTGTAGAGACTAAGAAATATAAAATCTCTCTTATGTTTCATTAAATAAATGAATTTTAAAAACTAGTATGAAGAGGGCATACTGAATTGGATACCAAATTGTCCTTTGCATTATCACTGACCTGATCCTACCACCTTCCCAAAGCTTTATCAGTTCTGAGAGGGGCACAGCATGCAACTATTCCAAGAAGCAATGAGAAGCCTTTACAGAAACAGGTTTTGTAATCATTCACAATTCATTTAGCATACGGAGCAGCATTCTGGGTGTCATGTCTCCCAGCTGGTGGCCAGACGCTACAGTGGATGTGACCAACTGGCCACAGTCTTTCAGCCTGGCAAACCAGGCTTCTGTGTGTGCATGGCCTGTGTGTTTCCATGGCTGAGGCTTAAAGCACCATGTCCAAGTCCTAGAAGCAGACGCCAAGCCAGCTGAACCACAGAGGAAATTATCCCCTGGCCAAACTGGACAGAGGGATGCCAAACTTTGGGAAAGAGCACCAGCCAGCCAAGAGGATCTTAATATTGAAAGTAGTCATCTTTCCCTAATGGTCTTACATCTGAGTGAGAGGGGAGGAAGAACAGGTCGCTTTTGCATTCAAAGCCCAGGCCAAGGGTTCAAGAGGATGTGCAGTATTTTCTCTGTAGCTCCTCTAAACTCTGCATACCTACATGGAGCAGTACAGCCTGTGTGGCATCAGACGTCCCAGAGCTGGCTCCACTCAAGTTGGAGTCCCTGCTGCACAGGGAGCCATGAGCTCACCTCCCAGATCAACATAGCTGGCTTGGTACAGGCCTAGACCCAGGTTAGTGTGCCTAGGTCCCAGCTGAAAAACAACCTTTGTTTAATGGTAGCTTGGAGATTTCTCCACTACTTTGTCTGAATGCTTCTCAGTGCCACTTTTTCTTCTGTAACAAGAGGGAGGGTCCTGATCTGCTCTCAAACATTGCTATAAGAGCCAGGAAAGAGCAAGGTAAATACCGCTTTGCCTAGGATGAACTGTCCATGGATGCTAAGGAAGAGGACAGAGAGGTTGTTAACACGTCTCCATAGGAGACATGTCACTTCAGTGACAAGCACTGAGCCCCATGTAGCCTGGAGGATGGGTTGCACTTAATTGCTTTGCCCGTTTTCAATTGTATGGTTAATTTTTAGCTACTTTCTGCCCTAAGTACGACTTTGCTATCACTCCCATAGCATTATAGCTAAAGACATGATTGCATTTCCAGATAGGCCTGTCACTTAGAAAACACTAATGCCCCACTTTTGCAAGGCAATTATGAAACGTTACTCTGATTTTATAACATACCAAATGTCTGTGTGGCTACAGACTGATAACATAGAACCAGCAGCAGCATTGATTAAGTGCTGCTGGCAATCTGACTTCTGGAATACTACAGGCCACCAGCGGCCATAACACAGGAATAATTAATAATAAAGTTTAATCTTGCCCTCTAATGAACAGAGAAAAACCTCTCTCTCACCCTGACCCATCCTCCTTTCCATGAATCCTAAGAGGAAGCAAACCTGTGATACAGCAGACACATCTTAAGGACCGAGGGTCTGAGGAAAGAGTAGCAGGCAAATAGCTGTCATGCAGTGTGAGGATAGTTGTGCAGGTACTAACACCCTATGAAGGGAGGTACATCCAGCCTTCACTGGCTGAGAGAAACATGCTTGCTGTGAGTCTTTGAGGAAACAGAGAAAATGAGTGATGTCTTATTTCTATTGTATAAAACAGCTCTGAAATCAAGGCACCTTTGTTTCTAAATAGTCTGTCTTTGTTTCCGTGTACTGGCAGTTCAAGCAATCAGAAATCCTGATTCTAGCCTCCCAAAACTGTGAAAATGAGTTTTCCAGAGTTCTTGTTTTTGAATCATCAGGTGACATTTAGGGTTGTATTTTCAAGCTTTTCATCACAACATTGTAGCAAAAAACCTTCTTCAAGCCCTCCTCACTTCTCCTAAAAAACAACAATGAAAGAGGAAAATTTGTCTTCTTGCTCACATACCTAAGAGGCGGCTGAGTTTGAAATTAAATATGGAAGGACTAAGAAGGACTAAGGATTGCTGCTAAAATTGTGAGCATCAACAGTGCAAAATTTCCAAAATCCTCAACCCAATGTTGAGGCTGTGGCAATGCTGTATTTGAAATGGAAAATGCTTTATTGTGCTGTACTTGAATTCTCTCATGCTGCTCTCCTCTCCTTGTTAAAGACATTCATAGGGAAACCTCGGGATATTCTTTGTATATGAGGGAACAAAGTGTCCTCTCCCCTGGAGGTAGAATACAGTGTTACTGAAGCTAAAAGGCCCAAAGTGCCATATAATGCTAAAATAACAGGGAGTTTTACCTCTACTTATCTCTCATAATCCTGAGCTATTTTTCCTCCAGATGAAATGAAAGATATACCCCATCATCTCCACTGCACGCAAATACCATAGCCTGTAAAGCTACATATTAGCAACTTGGGAGATTCTCTCCCACAGGAGCAGATCAAGCCAGGCACACAGTGACTAAGAATTTTTGGGTTTTTTTCCCCCAAAACCTCATTTTATGCCTGAAACATATGATGCTTGCTAATAACATATGTAGTTGTGGGAGCCACAATAATTACAAAGGCAAATGAATCTCATGCCTCAGGAAGCAGAATGTTTTCCATAGGGCTCAGGAAGGGAGTCCCCTGCCTGCAGCATTACCTTGAGACATGCAGGGCCTACGACCTGCCTCTTCGCAGCAGTTCTCATTCCACCTCTCATCTACCAGTCAGCTCAATCCAAAACCCTTGGCAGGAAGCTGTGCCAATAAATATATTTTCTATTGGCAGGATATTGCTCTCCTCTGAAATATCACATATTTGGCCATTAGGGAAGGCAGAGTCTGATCCTGTATGTCAAATCCTATGTTCCCATGAAAAATGAAGGAGCCATTTTGCTCTCCTCTCCTCTTCTCCCAGCTAACCAGCCAAGGATGCTGTCACGAGTGAAATACAGTGTGCAGGGCTTGTTTTGCCCTGGCAACGGCTGTACCCGAAAGTAGCACAGAGGAGTGGATTGGAGAGCAGAAAAGGGGCAGGAAATACATGTGCCTACTTGCCCACTGAAACTGCTGAGGATTTTAATTTTAGGCCTCTCATCAGCCCTGACACAAAAATTGTAGCATCAGTTAAGTCGTAATGAGTTAGTGGTGCATGTGACATTTACAGATTGTAGCTCAGGAGCAAAAGTGCGGGACTTTGCAGTAGCCTTGCTACGCATAGATGCAGTGTTTGGACCCAAGGCTTAAGTTCAGGAGTTTCAACAAGAAACTGAAATGCTCGGGAATTCATAATAGGATAAAAAGCTTTTCTTCTGTACAGTAAGCTAGCTTTTACCAACCCCCACTAAAGGTGACCAGAAGCTTTTAACGTGTACCTGCCTTATTTTGGGCAGGTATTAACTGGCCAAGGGGCAGTTGATTTCAGCACAGATAACAGCCCCAAACCCCTCTACTGCAATCATTAATTGATTTCCTCAGTGTGAGGATAAATTTAGGACTTCCGCTAAAAGACAGGAAAAAAGTGTGCACAAGAAGAGGAAAGATTGGGTCAGCACATCTGATTCCAGATTTTGACCACTCTGGAGCCTGATTTTCCCTCAGGATCAGTTAAATCCTAGCCAGCTTCAATGCACCAGGAGAAGAGCCGGCAAACATTTTGAAAGTAGACCAGATCTCCTGGATTAACCACGCACAAACACCACTTAGTGTGCCATAACATTGGCCTCAGGATAGACGCGGGGTGCCTTAGCCAGCCTTGCTTGCAAGGGGGTTGCAAAATGAAGAAGGGGTCCCTGGACCTCCTTCTCTGGTGGGTTTGACTACCCAGGAATCCAGGGCTCCTACTCCTGGGAGCAGCACTACCCCCAGTACCAGGAATGACAATGGCAGACGGTGAGCTGTAACGGTGCTGGGTTCTGCAGTGCAGGGTCCTTGTGAACCCACAGGCAGGGAGACGGGTGCAGAAGGGATAGGATTAGATTAGCTCACATTCAGAAATGTTGTGTGTGCTCTGATACTCCAAGAATCTTCCTTTTTCCCTGGTCCCTGCTCCTTCCCCCTCAAATCTCAGCCTCTTCCCTCCTGCCTGGTTTCATCACAACTCCAGATTGCTTGAACAAGCTGCCTGATAAGCCCACAGATGCCAACAGGAAGCAATGATGTTACAATAAGTGTCACAGGGAAAATGTCAACTGTATCATTATAATGAAGGTCATGTCTCCCTCACAGAGAGCTCAGGGCTCTGCACAATTCAGGTGTTGTTATTAGGTAGATGTTGACATGTGTAACTTCTACCTTACAAGAGTCACAGCACAGGGAGGAGGTGAGGAAAAGCTGGCTCACAACTACTCTGAGCTTCCACCATATAAAGTCCAGAAGGAAACAATTAACATACATTACACAGGTGGAAATTCACAAATACTCCAGTTCCAGCTCCTCGTGACAGACAGGATACACACAGGATAACCAGACAAATGCACAGCACATAAGCAGCCTCAGACAGCACCAAGGCAAATCACAGAGTGGTACTAAGAGCAAGTCAGGCACAAAAGCAACCAGCCTGCATCCCAAAGTTGATGCTAGTAAATGGCACTTGGATACTCCATGTAAAACAGCTCACTGCCTCCCTAATGTAGGGAATCTCCTCCTTTTAAACCTAGCAATAAAAATGATAAAAAGAGGACTATAAAAAATAAAAGCTTTGAATTAATACTCTAATGAAGTTTTATTATTTTTCTAAAAAAGATTTTGTTCCATGATGAGAAAATATATACTCTCCTTGGCTCTGACTCTATGAAAGGAAGTGGTTGTAGGAGTGGCGGGGGATGTTTGTGCATGCGTGTGCGTATGAGATGAAGCAAGGCACTGAATGCAGAAGGCAGAGGCCTTTTAGTTCTCCAGAAAGACACAGTGTTCTTTCCCGTCTTCTCTCCATCTCCAAGCCTGTCAATATTTTGCTCAATAAGGAATGACATGTTGGCAAGGATTTTCACATGCACGCACACACGCGCATGCGTGCACTCATACCCTGCTAGAGCTGGTGGAAGAATATTAAAATTTGAGAGATTTGACTAATATGTGGTATGACAAAGTGCTTTCAGTAATCACAAGACTGCCCATCACTCATTTGTTGAGGGAGATTTAGGGCACTGCTCACTGGTCCCCCAGGACATCAAAACTATCCATGTAAAAACAGAGGAGAGGAAAGGAGCATGGTATAAAAGTGATCATCTGAAGAACTGGAGGTGCACAGCTTTTGAGGGGCAAGGGCTAAGGTAGGGGTGGTGTATCAGCACACTTATGAGTGACTGAGCACCATTTTACTCTTCCTCCAGTCCAGAAAGCCAAGGGAGAGGTAAAGCAGTGGATCAGCAGGTTGCAGCTAAATGCTAATTGCACTTCCTTGTGATGCTGTGTTGTAATTTATCTGCTCCCTCCCATTCCCACAGTGCTGGTATATCCCCTCCCATCAGTTTGTTCCCATATGCACTACTGTGAGGCAAAACTGCTGATTGGAGTGAGCATGGTATTTTTTATGGCAGACTGTGTCCACTCAGTTGCCTGGGGAAAGGCTGGCTCAGGACTGAAAGCACAGGGGAACACACACCTCCCTGAAGCATCCATTTGTATTTTATTTTAGTAAGAGCAGAAGGATAGTGCCATTTTATTCCTACATCCATAGGGCCATATTCTTATGCCTCTAACGTTAGTATACTCAATGCAGGCAATTAAAAAGCAGCGGGTGAACATGGTGGAGATGCTCTGAGAAGCAAGGGTGATTTGGCTTTAATCCTCCACTCCCTTAAAGGAAAACTGTAGAAAGATGGGAGCATAGAAGAAAGGCTTTTTACTCTTAGTTCTATTTTTCTGTTCTAGGATGATCCACCTTCCTCACCTTCGCCCAGTGCTTTGGAAACTCAGAGCTGAAACTCAGAGACAACCTTGCAAAATCCCTCCCAGGCTGCATCTGGAGCCCAGAGCAAGGACCGGTGATACACGTTCTCCACAGAAAATGCTTACAGACACCAGATGTCACATCCTAGACCAAAAGGGACTGTACTTAAGAGAGAGACCTTCAGAGCAAAGCCTGATGAAGAAATCTCCACAAATGGTAAACTTGGTTTGAAAGTTCAAGTCCTCTCTGTCTTCCCTACCATTTCACCATCTTGTTATATCTTCACAGTCCAAATAGAAAAAAAAATAATTCCCTGTCTTGAGATTTTCCAGGTTAAAGCCAGTGAAGCATACTCAAGAGGTAAAGGGAGAGTTGAGGCTTTCCCTCATTATGGGGAAGAAGGTGAAAAAGAGGAAGAAGTGTTTTGGGTTTGCTAGCAACCACATTCAGCACAATGGATTTCTGAATCAAAGTCAAGGAAGGGATTCACTGGATAAGTATAGCCAGCCTAGCCCCAGAGAAAGTCACTTGGGGGCTGGGTCCACTGCCATCAGAAGCAACGCCCTATAGGTCCTGCTGTTGCAAGCAGGTTAATCCCAGTGGCTCACAGGTTTTTTCACTTGGCTCCTGATCTGCAAAGTAATCTGAAATGGACTGCTTCCTGCATTTCCGCCTGTGCTTATTTGTTCACTTATTTTAATTTGGAGGAGGATTTAGTAATTCATGGAAGTCAGGGATCGATATCCCTAGCTTGAGCCAAGAACAACTCTGAGCAAGAGTGGTCACACGACTTTCTGACTCACAGCACACCTCAGTCCTGACCCCCCTACCAGGGTCTGGCTTCCCTGCTACCATTCAGCCACTGCCCCCTCCTACACCACAGCCCCCCCAGCACCTCGCTCTGCTATTTCCTCTCCCACCTACCCTGAAGTCTTCCTTGAGTAGAGACTATAAAATACAAGCCAGAAGGTGAAACTATGGTTTGGGGATGATAAAATTAAGATGAGATCCACCAAATTCATTTTTATTTGCAATCATAAACCAAGCTTCACTTTACAAGACAGAGAAATTAAAATGGAAAATGAGAAAGAGTTCAAGTGCATCAGTTACAGGTTGTTAATAGAACCAAAGTGTTTTGTACTATTTATATTTTATGAAGCTCTAATGCTGTGTTTGGTACAACTGCACATCACAATAAATGATTTACCAACTCAGTAACAGATCCAGAAAACTCAGCTCATCCATTAGAAGGCCAAAGCTCCTGATCTCCGTATGTTACAAAACCCTCCCCCCCAAATACACTGATGCACTTTAAAATTGAAAAAAAACAAAACCAAAAAAACCCCAAAAAAAACAAAACAAAAAAAAAAAACACAAAAAAACCCCAAAAAAACCAAACAAACAAAAAAAACCAAACAAACAAAAAAAAAAACCAAAAAAAAATCCTTATTAGTCCTGAGTTTTGGTTTTTAAAACTTTCCTACTGGATTTTTCCAGTTGTTATAGGATAGTGTCTTGCCAGAAATGAAGCAATTTTTCAAAAAATGATAGAGAACATTTGAGAATTCCATAAAAGAAATGACAGCTTTCTAATGAAAAATAATTTTTTAACATCATATAATTTGATTTTCATATTTCTGACAGAAGAAATAATTATAAAAAATAATTAAAGTATTATTTCTTAGGCTTAGAATTCTTTCTCAGACTTAGAGGTTTCCTTTGGAAGACCTGAGCTAATCCTACTCCCTTCCAAACACCCCTGAGCTAGGATTTGTAGGACTGTTGATAGATCAAACTCACTTTAAGTAGGTGGCACAGAGAAGGCAGGCAGTTTTCTAAACATGCAAAGGTAGCTCTGCTAGTTCTGTTTTGGGTTTTATATCAAACGAGGCAAGCATAATGCTTCAGATCTATTGGCATGCCTGCACTGGACTATGATGGTGCATCAAGTGGCATGTGATGGAAGGTGGGGACCAACATCCACTTTAGATTGATGCTTGTGAGTGACTGAGGCAAGAGGTGTGGGGTGTCTCTGCAGTGCCCAGGTGGATCAGGACAGTTAGCACAGGAAGGTGAGACTTGTCTCCCTGCTCAGCCGAAACCATGATAGGAATGAGGCACAGATGCAGCTGATCACATCTCTGGCAAAGCAAGGGGCTGTGCAGGTGGCATGGAAGAGGATGATGTGTCATTCTTGGAGGCTCATCCCCTGTGTCCTATTACACTGATCCTTTGCTCCAGCCAAGCTTTGTCTGGATCAGGAAAGCAGCAATAGCAATGACCAGGAATGTTTTTTTATGATAGCTTCTATCTTTTCGGTGTCTGGGAGCCATTAGCCTCTCAGTTTGTCTTAGACTTACTTTAATGTACTCTTGAGTGAGTCATGGCAAATAACGGGAGCTCTGCTGGTGCAGAGGCATGCTTGAGCAGGGAGGGCCTGCCCTCAGGAGTGAGAGTCAGTCAGTTGTGTTGGAAAAGCATGTTAGAGGATCCCTCTCAGCACCATGCCCCTCTGCCCTGCCAGAGCATCTCCAGATTCAGGAAAGTCAGTTGTTTCCCAGACCAGCAGCTGCAGGACCAAGTCAGAAGAGAAACGAGTGAGGGTCCTATTTAAGCTCAGTGAGAAAGTGCCAGTGCTATCCTGGCCAAAGAAGTGAACTTCAGAGCACTACCATAGCTCGGCTCACTCCCACCCACAATGGCCTCAGTTGTTTTCAAGGGCAGTTATAGACTGGTTTAGTTGTGTCAATTCATAGCTCTGCATGGACCCTTATTTTAGCATCAAATGGGTCTGGACTTAGCACAAGACTTCAACAGCGCTGGGAAATAAATGTGCTCCTGTGGGATACACCTCATTTGGGACTGACTCCGCAGACTTCTGTTCTTACCCCACAGTGGTTCGGCCTTGCTCCCAGAAACAGGCTTGCATTCAGCCAAAATAAGAATAGCTACATGCACCAGTTTACTAAAGCAGTTGAAGGCCAAAGAGTATTGAAATCCCAGGGACCAAATGCTTCCTGTCAGAAGTCCTGGAGGTGGCCGTCACTTTAGACAGGGTCGTCAGAAAACCGCTGTGTCGCGAGGTCTGAAGGGAGGAATAGAAGCCTGAGACAGATATTGAAGGAAAGCTGAAGAGGCAGCAAGCAAAGCAGAAGGGCTGGGATTTGAGGGGAGCGCATTTACTACTGGCTGAGCTTGTTACTGTTTCGGTGCAGTTAGCTCCTGTCTGTCACTCTCAATAAAAGTGTTATTGATTAGCATGTGACTTTATTGTAGGGAGCTGGCCAGGAGCCAAGGTGGAAGGACTCCAGAGGGAAAAGAGGACGACTGAGCTGGCAGGGAGGAGAGGGCGGGGGGAACGGAGGAGGAGGAAAAAGGAAGCTTGGAAACATAAAATCTTGAAAAGAGTAATTAATTCTGATCGTTACAGCAATCTATCCAGATTTTCAAGAATATTATAAATCAGTTGCCTGTACCCTTCCTATTAGCATTCACATTGGGGAGAGATCCTGGGGAGAATTGATCAGCTGAAAGTGCCAATGCCCTGGGGAAGGACTCCAGCTCAGAGAAAGGAGGATTGTTTTGGCTGCTCATTTCAGAACCACTCCTGTGCCCAGGCCCATGGAAAACTAAGGAGGCTGGAGGCATGGCCCTTCAGGAGAGATGCATGGTCCCTTAACCCACCTCCACTGCTGCTCCCTTGAGGGTATGCCAAAGGAAAGGGCAGATGGCCTGCAAATCTTTCTGAAAGTGAGAAAGTGTTACTATATCTTGCCACTCAACCGAAAAAGAAAAAAAATGAAAAAGAAAAAAAAAATCCCTACAGAAAAAAATAGAGGGTAGAAATGGAAGGGCAGAAAAGGTATGCTTTCTACACTAAATTAGAAATAAGCTTTATTTTAAAAAAATCAACATTTTCTCTGAAATGTTTCCTTCTAATTGCTTTCTTGGGGAAAAATTTCTTTAAAACCTTCTTCATTAACCACAGAATCCCATTTTTCATGAACAAATTTAACTTTTTTTCTTCTGCCTTCAAACTACTTCTTCACTTCTGGATGCTTTGCAAAGTCATCTGGAGCCCTTAGGAAGAATATAAATGTGGAATAGGAATAGTAGTGAAATATTATTCATTGAAATACATGACAAAAGGTAGTCCATCATCATCAAATAAGTCTTAGTCTACCATTTAGAAAGAGAAGGAAAAAAAAGATTAGATAACTAATGGGTTTCCTATTTATGTATCTGGAAGATACACTCCCAGTTCCCATCTTAAAGCTGGCCCACCTTTCAGGAAGCTGTGCACTGCTTCCCTGGAGGCTCAAAGGATAAGGCAGCTGTGGAGCTCCCATGAGAGGTACTGGTTCAGGGAGCTTGACACAGGATAGCAGACAGTGTTGAAGGCTGGAGCCAGGGATGCTGACAGGGTTATAGGACCAGACTTGTCCACTGTATACTCAGAATTTAAAAGCATGCTTGGTCTGTTCTTCTGCTTTCCAAAGAATAAAAATAAGCATGTTCCTGACCTTTATGAGACACATCATTGCAACGCAAATCCAGATACCAACGAAGACCTAATACGACACAACAATGTCAAAAAATGACCACCTGTAATGCACAATGCTTCACTTCCTCCTTTACAAGAGTCAGTACTTGGATTTAAAGGTCTGTTATTTCCACAAACTAATTTTATAGCTATCAATGCCCTGACCTTCTGTTTCTGTCCATTTCTTCCTCTTTAATGGAAAACTCTTCTTACACCTCTCTTTCCCAAAACACACAAACTTTTATATGCTCGCTGTCCAGCCACTGCTGCAGGACATCAATATGACAGCAGGCTGGTTCAGCGATGACCAGTTTGCGGTGCCAGTTGTTCTGGAGGGCTATGACAATGACAATGTTAGCTGTGCTCCATACCATGACTATGAAGATATAGCCCAGGCAGCTTGGACCCTGCACTCAAGTATCATTGGCTGTGTTCTGTGGCCACGCACAGGAGTTTTCAGGCGAAGTTAAAGGAGCATTAACTCTGCCACAGCATCAGCACAATCATTGGAAGCCTTTATTATCTCCACCTTCAAGCAACACAAGTGCCATGTGGAACTTGGTTATCACATCTCTCCCTTCTCTCCTTCCCAACACACCTCCCATCCTACCTTCGCTGCCTTCCTCCTTCCACACCATCAGCAATATCCTGGAAGGGACTCCATTAAATCACAAGCCCAGATGGCTTTGCTCCTTTCTCTGAGTGCATCTGTGGCCACAGTCTGCCAAGCAGGACATTTCCCTGCGGCTCTCTTCACTTGCCTAAATGGAGGTGTTTGGTGTCATTTGGGACGCCTTGGGGTGCACAAGACATCTGCACAGGAATGGCAGATATGACACAGGACTACAGGAAACCTGTGCCCATCTGCACCAGTGGCAGAAAGCCAGGCAGGACACCAGAAAGCTACTAAAGCAAGCGACTCAAGCATCTAACACTGCTTCCAACCAGCAAGGTGGGGTTTTGTTGTAGGCTGCTTCTTGGTGTTATTGGGAGCAAGGACAAAGGAGTCCTTTCTGCTGACACCTGCTGGACCTTGCCCTTCCCACCAGTAGGCTCAGGAGAAGATTTCTGGAATATTTTCTGGAATATTTTACCCAGCACAGTGCCAGCTAAAAACCTGGCACTGTGCTCCAAAAATGAAAGGCAAGACACAGTTGCTATTTAAGTTGGGAAAGAAGTCTACAGATTCCCCCACATGGTCTCCTCTTCCCTCTCTTTGCACTATCTGGGCATGATTACTAGAAAAGGGTACTGGAGAGAAGGGAAGATTTTTTTGTGAGAAGCTCTGAATGATAATATGAATAACTCACTTGAATGCCTTTTTCTGCTTCTTATTTCTTCCCCCTTCTATACCTGCTTTTTATATTCATCTTTTATTTCTATTCCCTGTTTCCTCTACTGCTGCCAGCTCTTAGCTTCATTTACTAGTTTTGATTGTATGTTATTTACTTAGCACCCGTTGATTTGTCCCCTCAGGACTTCTCCATTTTAAGCAAAGAGAATGCATATGATTTTAAGTGGACGTAATTTTATAGAAGAAAGGAAACAATCACTGTAGCTTCCTTCTCACTAGAAAACAACAAAAGATGTTTCAGCAGTTATTCACAGCTGAGCTGATCCCAAAATAGTGACCACAGATAGGGTCAGGATAGGAGCAACAGGAAGCTACAACATATGCAAAGCGGCATCTTAACTGTTTTAGATCTACTCAACTTGCAATACCTTTTAAAATGTACATGACTTGACAAGCAAAAATCAGCTCTTTGGTGTAAGGTTCCCTCTTTGTCCTCCTCTCAGCAGTGCCATGAAGCATTCTGAGCTGTACTTTGAAAACAAAACACAGTCTTGGGAAAGTAGAAGGCCAACAGACTTCGCACAGATTTTGCAAGATGCTGAGCTAACCAGAGGTTCTAGCATGTTCCCAACAAAATTCACAGAAAGTACTACATTCCAACAGGATTGGAGCACCAACACATGAAAAGGGTGCTCCTACCTTAGCTTTATTCCCCCTTCAATACTGGTCTGACTACCAGCCTCAGCATGCCTCCTCCCCTCTGCACAATGACTTCCTGACCACTCTGCCTGCAGCCACCACTGCCTTCCTCCTGATGCCTTCCTTGGGAAAACATCATACAGGCAGACAAAAAACTGCAAGACAGTCTAACTCCTTCGCTATCCCAGGAGTCAGACAAACACTTCATCATAAAAATGGAGCAGGACCCTAGCCATTTCCTTGTTTTTTTGAGCTACTTACAAATAACAATATATTTCTCAAAGATTCACCCAATCATTTATTTACAAAGTAGCCTACTCGGAACACATTTCAGCTTATGGCATGCATAAAGACAGCTTGCTTCTGTTATGGTTGGGGTTTGGGGTTTTTTTTGTATAGACAAAATAAAATCTACCAAGCATTTAGATGTATGGGTTTTTTTAACTATAAAAGTCAAACTTCACAGGACGTAAAAGCCCTACAAACACAGAAGCCTTTCCCTGTCCCTCTCTCTCCTTGCTCACTGTCTCTGCAAGGGCCTGAGCTGTTCAAAAAATGGCAAACTGACTCAGCACCATGGCTGGACTAATCTAAGTCTTGACATCTTTTTAAACCTGTCATTTTTATGATGCCATCTGAAGTAGTGGCTCATTAATCACTTAAGTCACATGGTATTTGCACTGCCCCCTTATTGGATGACCAATGCTTTAAACAAAACAGCAAACATCAAGTCATTTCATTATTCAGTTGTGGGTGGTTTTTCTAATGAGCAAGCATTTTGGCCAGAGATATGTATTAGCTTTTAGGACTCATTTTCACAGGCAGTGAACCACTTTTCCATACTTATTAACAGCAAAAGAAAGGACATTTCACCTACTTATAGCAAAATGCAGTGTACAAACATAACTTAGTAGCACTGCATATACATTTTTTTTTTGACCAGTTTCTCCAGTTGTGTAGAAACAAGAACTGCAGAGGCACTAAAAATGGAATCAAGTTCAAAGAGCAAGACGTATGTGCTTCTGACAGCACACCTTAATTCTTAGCACTGGGTCATCATAATCGACCCCTTCGTGTCCACTTGAAATCCTCTCTTTTTAATCCATGCTCTCTTTCCTTTCCTGAGATGGAGAGTTTTACAGGTAGGATATTCAAGAGCACACAGCAGTGGCTTATCTTTGACTTCGCTGTGAGCACACATAGGCCAATTGCAAATGTTTTTAAATCTTTTCCAATGTCCATCTTCACCATATCCTCTCTTCTTACTTGAGCTTCTCGCCACTCTAAATCCTTCCCTACCACCTTACAGGTTATTTTTCTACAGAACTTTCTTAGTCAAACTCCACATATGATTTAATTCACACCAAAAGAAACAGTTGAAAAAAGACAGTCATGAGGCAGCTATGCAGGGTAAAAGAAACAACTTATTTTTTCTGAAAGCAAGTGGAAAATGGTTCTTAGATCTCAGCTGATAAGAACCACCCGGCAATACCAACAGGTACTCCATTCAACATAAGACCAGAAGATGCCCCACAGAGGAACACTGGCTCACTGGTAACAGGAAAAAGACAAGAAAAATTTCTCTTTTTGAGAGAGGGCAAGCAGGAGCTGCATAGAATAAAGTATCCTCTGCCACCTTGTAGATGAAGCATTCAGAGCAGAACCAAAGAAAAGCCTGCAATGAGCAGACAGTCATGCACACACTGGATGGTTGGCTGTCTAGCAAGGTGAAATGATATTGAAGAGTCATTTCCATTGTGAAGACTTTCTGAGAGGTCTGCTGAATCTGATGGGAAGAACATTTTTCAAAGAGACCCAGACAACAAACTGCACTTCCCACAATAAAAATACCCATTAAGCTTCATTATGGTTATTTTTATTGAAGCTAGTCTAGACATTCAAGTACAATTTTTATTCATCTCCAGATAAATAGAGATCTAGATAAGGATGGAGCCACTGCCACTGTGTAGGGTCAGACTGTATAACGGCCCAGTCATTATCCTATCTCTGACAGCGACCAGAACACAATAAGAATTTGAGCTTCCCTCATTCCCAAATATCCGCTGACTCATACTCTGCCTCACTGTGTTAAACAGTTACTCAGTAATCTTTTTTTCATTAGTGTATTTATTTGTATTTTGTATTTAAAAAAAAAAAGCAAATTTGGCTTATTCTTTCATTGATGAAATGAATCTCACTTGAAAGCTTTTTTTATTCTCAGTTCCAATCTGCCTGAGATCTTTCAAGTCTATCTAATCCTAAAATACCAAACACTTTAAGAATCCTTTTTAAATGGTTTTCGGAAATTGGGAACATTCAGCAACTTCTCCCAAGGCTAATACAAGCTTGAAGATGTCCTGGGCTTTTAAACAAACAGAAATTATGAGTTTTAGTCTTCAAATAAGTGCTGCCAGCTAACTTTGAACCCTTTCAGGTTTGGAAATTATAATCTTTAGCTGTTTTCTTAGCAGAGAAAGAACGTGAAACCATGATCCTGGCCTAGCCTGCAGTATCTTGTCTTGTGCTGAGAGTGTCTTGGTACAGTGTGAAGAGCATCTCTGAACCTGACAGATCATTGAGATGGAAGCTTCTGGCTCTAGAAACAGCTAGAAACTTTCGAGGCTACCTCAGCCTGGCTGTTTCAGGAGGAACTGGACAAGCTCATCTGGGATTGATGCTGAGGTTAAGAAATCTATCATGTTTTATTGTTCCCGCTGATGTATGACACGCCATCCTTCATCTCTTTGTAATGCAGAGTGCCTGCATGTTGGCTTACATTATACTGTCAGCTCCACTTTTACTCCCTCCTCCCACAACTCCATTTGGCCTGTTCATGCTAAAAATAACATCAAGATTCATGACTATGAAAGAGATGGGCGCCAGAGAGAAGAAAACTTGCTGACTAAAAGACTCACGGCCATACTTACCATCTTCTACTGCAAGCCTGGATAGTCTCGATTCAAGGAACTTCATTCCTGACTCTGGAAAGTAGGGGAAAAAGTCCCAAACTTGAGGTGATTGCCTACTATCAATATTCAAATCTCTTCATCAATGCATGTCAAGAGACAGATTGACACTTCCAAGCATTCCAGGCTCCTATCTTCTCTGTGGCATGATCAAAGGTTTTTGACAGGGTTTAATGGGTGGCTTATTCAAGAAAGGACACAGAAGCCCAAAGAAAGGTTTTGCACCTTCGTATTAGGGCCCTGTGAGGTTTGCACCAGGACCCAGACATCCCCAATGTGCAGGGTCCATCTCTGTTTGAAAGCCTGACTGATAGCTCTTCCTTTCCCGACAGTAAGCACATGTTTGCAGGGAAGAAAGGAGCTCTAGCAAAAGTATGTACAAGGAATTTGTTCTGCTAATCAAGTAGCAGATGTCTGCTTTCTGAGCTTATAACAAAGCTTGCCCCTTTGTGGTACTGAGGGGCTCCAGGCCACTGAAGATGTGCCTTCCCAGTAAGATTTCTAATGCTGCTCATCTCTAGACATTTAAGAGCCTGGGGTTTTTCTTTTCAGTTATTGTTCTTTTCTAAAATCAGAGGTCTTTTCTTTCTTAAAGCGCAGCAGTGGTGTCACGATGTCCTAATTTGTATAATTGCTATCTATCCTAAAGTTTCCCCTGCAGTTTCAATTACATGTCTCACTTCAATTAAACTCCTTAATTCTTGTCCCAAACTGTCATACAGCATGGCTAACAGTCACGGTTATCCTGCTCTACCCCAAAGCTGACTGCACTGTCCTAGTAGGATGGCTGAATAGAGAGCAGTTTGAAGCCACCTGGTAAAAAACACATCCAAAGAAATGTCAAACATTGATTGTGAGCTACTCTCACCTTCCTTTTGCATCTGGAGAAGCATGGTTTGAACCAGGGAAAGTTAAGGGAAAGTCCAAACTTATGTTTTGAACCTGAGAGTTAAGGGAGCATACCAGAAAAGAAGCACTCTGCCTCGGTAAAGGAATGGAAGAGGGGAAAAGCTGCGTTGAGGGGGCTGAAGAGTCTCTAGCGGGTCTCCAGGGTATCAAACCATGCACTTCAAGCACTGCAAGAAGGAGATGGAGGAGAAGGCTGGGTTGGAGTTTGACACACAGGCAGTAGGGTTGCTTCCATAAAGCATCTTGTCGTGTAAACAAGATGTACCTTTGACATCTTCCCCTTCAGGGCACCAAGGCATGAAGCAGGCGATGTATTTCAAGCCAAACAGGTGATTTGTAGGTGCTAAGTGTTCATAAAGACAAGATTAAAGAGCTCTCTGATAGCAGGGCAGTAAATCATTCCCCACCTGCAGAGGTGAGTGCCGGGCATGGATGCTCCTCCAACCCTGATTAAATAAAGGATGGCTCAGCAAGACAGGGCTAAAGTTAGCTGACAGCTCTTGAGTGAGCTGGTGTCTTGCCCGCTGCCGTTGTGGCTGATGGCTAATTTTCTCCCAGAGGAACCTTTGCAAAGGCTGGTAATTAAAACTGGTGGAAGGCAATCAGGCTCATGGGAAGGCAGACCCATCTGTCCACTTTCCCCCAGCCATGAGCCTCCCCTGACTGACAGCCTGCATGGGTCAAGGATGCTCCTGGTCAGGAGCTGGATGAACAAAATTGCAAGGCCTGGTGCTTTCACTTGCTCCAGTTAAAGAAAGCTACAAATAAATATCTAACAACTCTATATCCAGCATGCAACAAGCACTGTTAAGTTCTCAATGTCCTAAGTACAGTTTTGAGGGTCAAATACAGGCACACACAAATACATATGTACGCATATATACATGTCTCCAAAACACCCTTATGTTTTCATAGCATCACAAAGCTCTCCCTTAGGAATCAT
This sequence comes from Neopelma chrysocephalum, assembly GCF_003984885.1. NCBI lineage: Eukaryota > Metazoa > Chordata > Aves > Passeriformes > Pipridae > Neopelma > Neopelma chrysocephalum. The sequence continues at coordinate 13,581,717 of NW_020897715.1, forward strand.
CCCTTCCCTTACCCACTCAGATGTGTGAAAATAATTTTCCAGATGTTACAACCTGGGAAGCAACAGCCCAGAGGAAGGAGTTTTTTCAGTCAAAGGCTCAGAGTTCAATGGCAGAGCAGGTAACAGAACCCGGGCAGCATCATGTCCCAAGCCTCCTTCTTAACCAAGCACATGTTTAGACTAAAGAAGCAGGTTTTATTTTAAATTACCTATTTGACTAGCCTAGATAGCACCCAAAAGAACTTAATGGAAGGGAAACTTAATGGGACCTCATTAGATTGTTATAACATTTTTTTTCTGCACTGTGCTATTAGCTCTTTAAAATAGATTATTGAAAAGAACACACTTCACAGATTTAAATTACTTGTGACTTTTGTCTTACCTGAGTTATTTCTTTTACTTTTTTATTCATCTGGGGTTTTTCGGCTAGATTAGTCAGAATTTTTTGGGGGTTTTTTATTTCTAGATTTACAGATACTTGTACAAAGCTGGCACAGTTGGGTCATTAGGCTTTTAGTGATTCTGTTCAATCCTGAGCAAAATAATATTTTTAATTGATGGATCCTGATTTTGGAATACTTTGGTGTAAATCTAAGCAACACATTTTTTTTTTTTAAAGTTGTTTTAAAGGGTCAATATATTAACAAGATAGGCAATCCAGGTTTTTTGGGGTTCTCCCACACTTCCCTCCTTTTGTCATTGTAATGAAGCTAGAAACACTCAAATATCATCTAAGTCCCACAGTTAGAGTCTCAAGTTGGATTTACAATAGCAACATTTTCTATGTGGACTCAGGTTTGCTCCACTATAAGGATGGAAAGGTAGAGTACAAGAAGGATCTGGAGCATTGGATAGTTGTGATTAGGTGATTAGCTCTAAAATTTACCATGTAGCTTTGTTACAAAAAGTTTGGCATTGAGATTTGAGCCAACAATGGAAGTGGTTCCTACTTGACCTGAGGAGAGAATATCTCCTTCACATGTTCCAAGCACAGCTCAAAGATACAATCAATGGAAAATTTAAAATAGGAGATAGGGAGAGCTAAAAGCCAAGAAGTCCCTGGTTGTTTTTCCCAAAATATGTCTGCTTATTTTGATGCTAAACCAACTACTTAACTATCTGCACTGGAAAAAAACAAACACAACAAAACACAATAAAGGAAGCTGCTGCTTCACAGTTCATGGCATCTTATGTACAGAATCCTGCGTCCACTTTCCTGAAGCAGATCAAGAGCACACGCAGAAGCACTAAGTGTATTTTCCTCCCAGCAGCATCCCCTGCTCTTCACAATACACGGAAATGAATTTCCCTATGGGAACAGTATTTTCATGTTTTATCAACTTTTTAAGCCAGCTTACTTTTGCACTCTCTGTTCAGTTCAAATACTGCCTCACTTTCTGATGTGGGCAGATGGGTTCAGTCACAGCAACTCCCTTTGCTTCTGACTGAGCTAGAGTTAGCTTTCTTCACAGTGGCTAGTATTGGGTTCTGTTCTGGATTTGTGCTGAACAGAGTGATGATAAGACTGAGATATTTCTGTTATTGCTGAGCAGTGTTTACACGGAGCCAAGGCCTTTTATGCTTTTCATACTGCCACACTGATGAGGAAACTGGGTACATGGGAAACTGGGAGGAGACAGACTGGAGAGGTGATCCTAACTGACCAAAAGGATATTCCATACCATATGACATCACACTCAGTATATAAAGTGGAGGAAAGAAGGAAGAAGGGGAGCAGATGTTTGGAGTGATGGTGTTTGTCTTCCCAAGTAACTGTTACACATGATGGGGTCCTGCTTTCCTGGAGATGGCTGAACACCTGCCTGCCCATGGGAAGCTGTGAATTATTTCCTTGTTTTGTTTTGCTTTGCTTGCGCATGCAGCTTTTGCTTTACCTATTAAATTGTGTTTATCTCGACCCACAAGCTTTTACCCTTCCAATTCTCTCCCTGATCCTGCAGGTGGGGGAGTGAGTGTCAGTGTGATACTTAGTTGCTAGCTGGGGCTAAACCATGAAAGTCCAATACCCTGAGACTATGCTATTACACTGTGGTGCACTCCAGCATGGCTTCACATTTCACTAACCCTGGGATTTCTCTGGTTGAACCCACTTATTTACATATACAGGCACAAACATACACTTATATACAGAGCTCTGGGAAAGAGGCCTTGGCTGGGAAGGGAGTTAATGTGCAGAAGAAAGTCGCAGGACTCTTTCCATGCCTACCTCATCAAGATGCTATTTCATCCCACCAACCTTTCCATGCTCATCACCTGCTTGAAACTAAAGACCTGCATTAAATTATGGAACTACATTTCAGTACTAGACCATCAGCTGACTGCTTCCTTGTACTTCAGATGTAGCCCTTGGTAGATAACTACACAATTTGATATCAAGTCAGTATTTGCCACATTCCAGTTCTCTTGGAAGAGAGCTGCTCCTTGCTCACAGTCAGGATGAGCTGAGATGCACCTACACTAGTTAATCTCTAATTAACTGTTTGTTTCATTCTACCCAAATATGTAAAAACATTAGTGTATACAAATGACCCAGATGTTTGCTCCCCAGTGTAACTATTGATGGTTTACCACATCCGGGTGTTTAGGCCTGAAATCTGAAAGAGTCCCTGGGTGGGTTTGAACTAGTATCTATGGATACATTCACTGACCCAGAGCTAACTGGTAGCTGTTTATATTCCTCCTCCTCTTTTCACATGAGTTAATTTACACATACTAGCAAAGGACAAGGAAAAGCAGGCATAAAACCAGACAACACCAGAGTGAAGGTCATAACAGTGAGATGGATACCCCATCCCTGGAAATGTTCAAGGACAGGTTGGATTGGGCTTTGAGAAACCTGGTTTAGTGGAAGGTTCCCTGTCCATGGCAGGGGGATTGCAACTAGAAGATCTGTAAGGTCTCTTCCAACCCAAACCATTTCTGATTCTGTGGGCAGATTTAGGCCATGAGTCCCTCAGGATAACTCCACTCAAATGTACCCAAGGAATATCAGTCACCCACTGGCCATCCACACATGAGTTGTAGCAGCCAAAGGGAATAACCTCTTCAGTGGTTGAAGAGAGTGTGTCCTCAGGGAGTTACATAACTATCTTCTGAAAAATAGATTTCTGTCTTAATCTAGAGGAAGCAGAGAGTGCAGGGATTAAACCACAAACCCGCAGCTGGGAAAGAGCACGAAGAGAAGGCAGCTGGATTCGGCACCCTTCCCTTGGCTTCCCCATGTTTTGTCTGTGCAGCAGGGAGGAGAGCATTCCCACTTTTCTGTGAGGACCAGACACATGAATGCCTCAGAGACTACGAAGAGTTTTTTCCTTGCAGTATTAGCAGGGACCACCTACGTAACTTGGACAGTTCCCTGGAAAGCCGTGATGTGGGCTGGAGCAGCACGCCTGCCCCTCTGCTCCTGCGCCTCTCACAACCACCCCCTGTGCCTGCCACCCTCACCAGCTGCCACTGCTGAACGTGGCACCGCCTGTGCCAAGGACAATGATCCTCCGAGCAGAGCTGCCCAAACAGTTCCAGTTCCTCAGTCCTGCTTGGCTCCTTGCGTCTTTCCCGTTGATTTACGTATCTCCGCAATGTTATTTATCAACTGCTCCATAATTAATCAGACGCAGAGCTTGGCAGCGCTAAATGAGCAGCCTGTCTCCAGCGCTCCCACTGCCACCAGCCCCCTCCCCTCCCAGCTACCATGCTTTATCACACACCACAACACTGGAGCCTGCATTCAGTCGCTCCTCATAATAGCAGCCAGGGGGGCTTTTCAAATGATCTCATCTCACCAGGAGAGCAGGCACTCATCCTGCCAGACTGGCAGGAAGAGAGGAATTAGCATCCAGGTAAATGCCAGCTTCCTGCCAGTTATGCTACCAGCCACCTGGCTAAGGAGCTGCAGCCACTCTGAGATTAAATATCTTGCTGTTCCTGGCTTCTTGACCTCTTGCTGCCACTGCCACCCTGGCCTCTAACCCCTCCCCTTTCCATCAGATTTCTTTCTCTTGCTTTCTCCCCTTACCTCTTGTCCCAACACCCTCCCTTCACTTTCTTCTTCACTTTCCAATGTTTTTTTCTCATGTTGCCTACTTTTGCCCATTCACTCTTGCTGCTGCTCCCTTTTTCCTCAACTCCCTCCTCACATAAGCCCCAGATCAAGGACACTGTACGCAAATAAAACTGCACAGTGTTGTTTTCATGAGCAAAAACATAAGAGGAACATGGACTCCAAAAGTCCTTCAGCTGAAATCTATCAGATATAAAGACCACAGATCCTAATCTGATAATAAAGTTTTAGCTCTGCCTCAGATTAAAAAGCAAGGCTCGGGAGACACGGGTTATGTTCCTAGATATGGTGTTCATGGACTGACAAGCTATTAGCAAGACACACCACACCTCAATTTACCTGTCATTAAAATATAGAGGACAGAGATGCTAACTGACCCAAATTGATACAGTGTCCATGCTTGTAAAAGCACTCACACACTCAAGGTTAAAGTGGAAGACTTCAGAGATTGTCTAAAAATTTAAAATCCCTCTCCCTTTTTTTCTTAGTATTGAGGCTTGTATTGAACACTCAATTTTCTGAACCAACCTGTGGGAAAAAAGGTGGGGACTATAACATCAGGAAAACATTAGGAAGACTTCATCACTCTGTAGCTTTATTCCTGTTCTTTTCATGATAATGCCCCCCCATAGAAAACATGCCTTAAAAAAGGCTTGTGCAGGAGTGAGCTATGATGCAGTGCAGACACAGTAAAGTCTTCATAGAGAACCTGGGCACTGAACAAGGCCCTTCACTGGCAAAGGCATCACCTCTGAGTAACAAATGAGCAGCACATCTTGGTTTGCCAAGTCCTCTTTCCCCAAAAACATAGGAAATGTGGGTGTTTTCCTGGACCTCAGCTGAGCTCCCCAGGTTCCTTGTCTCTCCACACTAGCATGCTGCCTAACTAGCATTTAATGAACAGTGAAATCTTCTGAAATAAACCACCTTTTGTGATTGAGTTAAGCTCTCCAGATAAACAGGGCGAAGGAAGGGAAGCATAAGCTTTGTCCCAGTGCAAAATAACGACATAAAACTGTCAGTCTCTGCCACACAAGAGCCTTGCAAGAAAGCTGTAGGGGAAGACACCTGAGCAAGCGATTCTAACATAGCATCACCAATCAATACTAGTCTTCTCTGTCAGCTCACTACACATAAGTAAAACGGCTTATGTTAGTGAGGCTTGCCAAGATATTGAGCACAAATGGTAACCAGAGTGGTGATAAGAATTCTGGTGCATTCACTTGCCCATGCTTTTCTTGCTAGAAAGCATTGCTTTTATCCAGCCCAAGGAGTAAAGGTGGGAAGCAAGAAATAAGAGAAAAAAATTGGAAAAATCTAGTGCAAATTTTTATTTATTTATTTATTTTAAAGCAGATGGGGCTATAATGGGGAAAACAAGAAGAGAGACTGGAAGGAGAGGAAAAAATAATAGGGAAGCCAAGCTGTAAAAAATTAAGATAGTAGGAAATGAGACAGATATGTAGAAAGCACTGTTCAAAAAGCTTTGATTTTAGCTCTACTATGCAGATGCTTAGCAGATTTTTTCTGCCAATGATGGGATGTTTCTGTTTCTCATGGATTTCTGGCTAACAGTCCCATACTTTCCCCTTGGCTGAGGGCATGGAGCTCATGTAAAATACCAGTATTGCACCTCCATGGTGTCTTCTCTCTCTCTGTAGGACTTCTGATCTCTAGAGGGACTCTCGGAAAGGGTACAAAAACAGCAGTTCAAAAAGCATTTGAGAAATATAGTCGGGCCTAAAAGTCTCAGGTGGAAGGAACATTACCCAAAAAGGGAACTAATTATTTGGTGGATTAAGGCCACTGGCTGGGTCTGCAGAGTTAGCAGATGGACAAGAACACGGTGGAGTCCTTTTTCAGGATGGCATGGTGTGAACATCTGTTTGCTGCAAGCAGGAATATGTTCCAGGTCCACTTGGTCTCAAAAGCAGGAGTGCAATCTCCTACTTGGACCCAACTCACGAAAACCAAAACTGCACTGAGGGGCTTTTTCATGTGATGAGATCAAAGGGCTGGGACTTGGCTTAGTAGAAGGGGTTTAGATGAACCTCACAGTGTTGTGGAAAAAGAAGTGCTTAGATAGCTATAAAAGTAATTACTAAAAAGACATTACCTTACAAAACCTTTTTTCCACTAGGTTATAAGTTTGAATCCCATGCATTTTGGTGGCAAGCATTATCACTGCCATCTGACCACTCTGTGGTAGTCTCTGTGTGAAGGAAGTTTTGGGGCCTTTAACTAAATCTCTTTGAGCACATTTAAATCACTATTAGCACTGATTGTAAGGATAGCTGATCCAATTCTACCAGACTGGAGTAAAGTCAAAGCAAATTGACACAAATTGGAAATCCACCCTACAAAAGCTCACAGGAGCTGGGACAGATCCACCTACAGGAAAAATGAAGGCCAGTCCTTAACTATGCAAAGATTAGAACTAAATAAACTGCCTTAGACACACATGCTCCTTTAGTTGAAGTCTGCCATATCAACTAGAAAAACACAGTATATTCCACCATAGCTTAGCAACTGGAGCTTCAAGTATTCCCAGAAGGGAATCCTGCACTTGACATACGATAAAAACATGGCAGTTTGTAAAACATGCAACAGATTATCAGTAAAAGAGCCATACATTTTTCAGCAGCAAACACATAGGCTAATGGAGTTGCTCCTTCTCATGTACGATGGCTGGGGAAAAAAAAAACACTGCAGAAAGATAAAACCATGGTGCATTCCTTGGAGCAGAAAGGGTCGGGGTCCTTGTGAAGTCATATACGAGAACTGCTGCAGTGCTTGGCCAAAAAGGCAGGAGGAAAACAGTGGAAATTTGCTTTCTGTCCCCTTCCTCACATAAACACACTCTTTCTGACAGCAGCCAATGCAGGGTGCCACCACCTCTGCCTTGATGCTACACAAGGATCACTGCCACAATGAGTAGAGATGCATGCAGATCAGCTGTAAAGGAACTAACTCAACTATTGGAAGCAGTCTAAACCAGCAGCATGGTGCTTAGGCTGGGCCACTTGACCCTGCTGAGTCACAGCACGAGAAAACCACAATATGCCCACAAGGATTTGAACTCCATTGATCTTCAAAGTAATGAATAAGGAGCATCAATTTTGCAGAGAAAAAGGTCAAAGAGAGGGGAGAAAGGCACACACATGGCACAGAGGGGCCGGGGCAGACCTTCCCAAGCAGCTGCATGTGTCCAGCACTCCCACCATGTTGTTGCCCTGATCCTTGCAGCACATCTCCTGTCCTCACAACCCTGTAACAGCCATTTCCCCAGTGGGCTCAGACACATCACAACTTTTTAGTGGTCAGAAGGACAAGGCAGAAGAGGACTGTCTGAAAATGACAAACAGAATTATCCTGGTGTTATGCAGGGCAGCAGTTGGAGCCAGCACTGCTATTTACAAGGGATGCGGCTTGCAAAAAGCAAACATCTCTCCATGGCCCACGGGGGCTCCGCTCTAACATGTCATGTGACACTGAAGGCAGATAATTAATCTCCCATCACACCACCTGTCTATACCACCCTTTTCCCTTATCCAGTATCTTCTTCCCTGTCCCTCCGTTTACAGACACTATTTACAGAAAGGGGGAGTGAGGTTTTTCACTGCCACCTATTGGCATTTGCCCTGCAGGAAGAACATGAGGACGTGGCAGTACTATGCCCGAAAACATCACCACTTCACCACTGCAGACCCTTTGATGGTCAGTGTATGAACACACAGCATGCAAAAGTGGATGGATCTATAAACTAGTTATAAGCAAATCTGCATTACCAACACTACCATACACAGTCCCCTTGCTAACAATTTTCGTTGTTGGTGGTTTGTTTTTTGGTTTGTTGGTTTGAGGGTTTTTTTGTGGTTTGGTTTGTGGTTTTTGTTTGGTTTTGCAGTTTTGGTATCTTTTTTTTTTTCACTTGTAAGACCTAAGACCAGCCCTGCAGCCTTCCATATGGATATAACAACTCATCTGGAGCCCTCTAAAGGATCTTTGATATCACATGGCACCATTTAGACATATCCTGCAGGTACTGATAATCTGTGGAGAGCTCTCCCTTAGTATTGGAAGCCAGTCTTACAGGGCACTGTGGGAACATCCATAGTGAACTAAATTTGGGATATCTGGCACAGTTCTGTATTAAGGTCAACTTTACTTAGCTCTAGCCATCCAAGCAAAAGGTCTGTTTTCCTGCTGTGTTCTGTAACACATGCAGGCACAATGCAGAAAGCATTTTAAGTTTTCAACTAAATCTACCTCCTGCTTTGAAGCTCAAAAGGTCAGACTTGAGGTGGGGTTTGACACCAGCCCTGGAATAGAGAAGACGTAGGAGGAGCACTGCTGGTCAAAAGCTGGGGGCACTGACAGAGCTGTGTCAGGGGAGCTCTGAACTGAAATACCAGGAGGACTGCAGGGCAGATGGGGGGGCACTGGAAGACTTGTCCAGGTGAGCAAAGCTTTCCACAGCTTGCCTGGATGCAGTCCCCGATGCAAGTCCCTGCTTTAATAAAAATCTAAACTCTGCTCTGATAAAGTAGCTGAAGAGAAAGCCATCCCTTGTTCTATAAAGCTGACCCTTCCCTTTCCCCAGCATAGTTAGATCCCTTACAAGATTTGGTACATTCAAGAAGAATTTTTAAAAAACATTTTTACAAACATGTTCTGCATGACCGCTTTCACTAATCCTGCCGACAGGGGCGATCAATGCCTTTAAAGGAGATTTGTGGAAACCACAAAGAGTCAAATGCTGCCACTATGGAGATAAATGCCCCTTCAGTTCCTCAGCTGCTGCTCACCACAACACCCCTTCTCAGGGGAAGGTTTTGCTCCAGACCCTTATTATTAAGGTGGGGCAGAAGTTCAGAACTGACTCACAAAGAAGCACTTCCCACCTGGCTTTATTTCTCAACTGTTCTTAAAGCACTGCTACAGCACCCTCTTACACTATGCTGGATTATTAATTCAACATTGATCCAGGGGAAACACACACTCCACTTCCCACAGCACCCTGCTTTTGAAGGTAACCCATTCTCTTTATCGACCAGGCTGAAGGTTACTTAAATTAGCAAGAATAAATAAAACCTCAACTCCACTGAATAGCTAAAGGGATCTGAAAAAATGTTCTATTTTTTTTTGTTTTTCACCCAAGATCAGGATTTCAGTACATTGTGCCTGATTAGCTCTTTACATGTGAAACATTTTTACCCATCTCTTTTTGTGAATCAATGCGGGCAGCAAATAATCTGGGCAGAGGCTCCTGCACTCAAACCAGATAACAAATCAAGCTATTCAAGATTAAATGCATTACCCTGCTTCCCACTATTTTAAAGGCCAGAGTTCTATAAACTAGTGCCAGATGTTTTAATTAGCAGAAAGCAACAGCATATTCCCGCACAGCATGTTCCAGAAGGGATACTGAAGCGACAAAGTAAAAAATCTCAACATGGAACGAATGCATGTTTCATTATACATCTTTGACTGCTTCCCCTGTACTCTGCCCACAAGCCTGCCTTTCCTAGGACTCGTTCCAAAATATTACTTCAAGTAGATTTTGTTTTGTTCTTTACTGTTTCCTGGAAACCTTTGTAAATATATTCCATTGGCGTTTCTCAACTTCCCCTACTCAATCAATCTTTGTCCCAACCCAAATCTATTTCACTTCATTTGAAGAAACTAACTCTGCCTTCTGATCTAACAGAGACTCCATTAGGGATGCAGACTCTGCACATTTTGCAGTCTGTTTGAACCCATGGACACAGCAAGGCAAAAATTAATACTTCACCTAAAACATTCATAAAATAGATATGGACCACATATAATCCACAGGGGGATGATGCAATATGTTTACAGTGGAAGCTCTGTCACTCCTCAGCTGGTGAGGATCTCAGTATAAAATTTTGCAGAAGACTTGTGTGCACCGGCAAGTATATAACACAACAGGGATTTCAGGGGACATCAGGGGCTGTTTTTTATCAAGATGATGCTACCAAGAAGAGATGACTTAAGCATTATATGTTGGAGAACAGAAAGAGTGACCATTACTTCACAAAAGACCATATATCTTTTCTCGTAACGTTTCCCATTTTGTTCTCAGCATAAGTTGCCACATGCCTGTCTCTGCAAAATTAGGGATAGGCACTGAAATCCCCTGAATGGCTACTGGACAGGTGCAGTGTGCTTCCTCTTTGAGCCCGTTGTGGTGCCATGCTTGGGGACAACATTCACAATGTCCACACTTAGCACAATAGGGAAAATCATCTGAAAATTTTACTGAAGGTTATGAAGTTCTGTGGGGGATTGCTATCCCCAAGACAAGAGCTGTCCTCAATACCAAGTTTGTATTGTCTTTTCCACCATCTGCAGGGCTCTCATCATGTTGTTCTCTTCCTTATAGAAGCCTTCAGAGTTGGGCAGGCAGTTTTGAAAAGATTGGGCTGACAAATAGGGAAAGATACAGCAAAACAATATGACCATAAGTGTATCTGTACTGGAAGTCCAGGAATTCATTATCTTCTCTACAGTGATGAGAGTAGTAAGAAAGCAAAAGCCACAACAACTAAAACATTTACCACTTCCTAATAGTCCAGTATAAAGTGGAAAATCAAGAAGGACAAAGAAAACACAGAAGTTCTGGTTAATTGAAACCCATTTGGCTTCTGAAATAAGTTTAAGGTAAAATCCAATGGTCAATTGTCACATTATGTTCTTGGAAATTCAGTTTTGCACTGTTGCATCCTTGCAGAAATGCAGCAAGCTCGGACAATTTGCATGCTTGTTCCTCTCCTGCCTTTCCTGCTCTTGCCCCTTGTTTGTTCCTCCCTCCATCTGCTTCAGTGGCTTATTTTTGATTTCTCCTGTCCTTTGGAGTTATCAGGAGTAAGACACAAGATTGATTCTCCAGGTCAAACTGTTCTTCATCAATTATAGTAAACAAACCAGGAACGTGTTTTCAAGCCAGTCAGTCTCCTTTCCCACTCACACACGCACACACAAATGTCCTTCTACTTCCAAGGAAAACAGGAGCTGAAATGGGTCAATTTGTTATTTTGTCTTTAAAGAAAACCATAGTCACATTTCTCCAACTTAATAACTCCTATGGAAGGTGGCATTTCTTGATGAGAAACAATACCAGGTATTGATACAAACAGATAGGATTAGAGATACAAAAATCTAAATCCATTTCTGGCAACTGGTATTTATTTACTTCAGGTTTTGGTTCACTTCAAGAAGAAGGATTAGGGGCACATGGAGAGAATAGCAAATCGAGCTGATGAGAACTTTTTAATCAGAAAGCCAAGGCACAGAGATTGGCTTCCAAAATGTCTATGATGTAATAGCTGAAAGAAGGGGTGGAGCAGAATGAGAAGGAGAGAGAGAACAAGAAAGTAAAAAAGGCTTTAATCCCTAACCTTCTTTCACCTTTCTTACCTTAGCTGCTTACAGCACAGCATTTTCCCTCAGCAACCCCCCATAGCTACAACCATCTGTGTGTGAATGTTTTTCCTCAGTAGTCCTCATCTTGTTCAGCAGAGGGGTCTATACTCCACCCCTTCAAGCAGAACTGCACTGGTGCATGAATTGCTGCAGATGGGTGGCACCAGGCTATCACAGTGGCTGGGTGGAACAGTGCTGCCATCATGCAGTCAGCAGCACCAGCAGCTTGTTTTTGCCCAGGGTCAACAGTGCAGGCACAGGGTGCTCCTCATTCATGACCTCATTCATGACCCCTCAGTTAATTATCACCCCAGGAGAGCCAAAGGTGGGCCCATCCCATCCCATCCCTCTGTCAAGAGACACATCTGTCTCCAAGGGAAGGGGTCTCTTTTCACCTTTTCAAAAGACCAACAGTGATTTGCAATTATGGCAAGCTGTTGCATCTCTGATTCTTTCGCTGCTGCAGCACAATGCCATTATATTGTCTTTCCATCCCAACAGCTTCTAGAGGAAATGCCATTACAAGCACTTTTTCCTGGGTCAAGCCAGCTTCTGTGTTCTCCCTGACCACAAGGCAAAGCCAACGCCCACTTTTATTTAGGACAAGACCATCTGCACAGTCCTGAAAATGTTGGTGCCATCACAGGTGAAACATTACAATATCCAACACATCTCAGCTCATGATAGAGCTGAGTCCTTAGATCTTCAGCCTTAAGAAGGTTGTTAAAGATAATAAGTACTTCTTCTAAAATGTAACTCACATGCAGGATCTAGACACCTTTCTGACAAGGCAATAGGGAGAAGGCAGAACCACTTTACAGCCGAATTCCCTTCTAGAATAATGAAGGCCAACAGGAATCCAAGATCAAAACCATGCTGAGTAGTGATAAGCTACAAAACCACTTTGAAAAACACATCCCCTTAGACCATCCAGACCTGTGGGAAATGGACAATCCAAGAAACAACCACAAAATCCCAGCTTTTTCCACTATCACCACCACTCAGGTGCTGACAATTGACAAGGGCTTCCCATAGCAAATTGTCTGTCATTATCATCACAACCCAAATGCTCCTCCTCTACACTTAAGCTCTACCTCTTCAGTCCTCTTTAGGAATTCTTTGTATTTTGACCACTAGCACTGAAGACTAGGCTCTTGCTATAGGCTGCCAATACAAATGTCTGCCCAACCGGCATATGTACTTTCCACAACAATCGAGGATGTGAATTTGAGGGATCCTCAACAGGTGATAGTGATGCTCAAATAAGCTTTGGCTGTTCTTACAAAGCATAAAACTAGTGTGCTATTAAATACATGCCAAAAGTGAAGGAGACCTGTGAGGCTCCATATTCTCTCTGAATGGAGAAACCTGCTATAAAATCACAGAGAAGTCTGCAAGAGTAAACCCCTAAAAGCTAAACAAGTCCTGACTCCAGACTTTTCCTGAGTTTTATGTCTTTTTTTTGTTCCTTTCTTCCTTTCATTTAATAAAAAAAATTAATAAGTGGAATGTTCTGTAGTAACTTTGAAAGAAGTAATTTAATAAAAAAAATTCAGAGTGCCTCAAGTTAATTTAATTCAATCCTAGGCTCATGCTGCTGCCAAATTGCACATTTCAAAACTGCATAGCCAAAGAACTTTAGGTGCCCTCTGAGAATGCCTGAAGTAAAAGAAAAGGCAGAGAAAAAAGACTCATAAAAGCAAATTAAGGCAAATACCTTGTTGGGGGCTGGAGGTAAAAGAGAAGGAAGAGAAGGAAGAGGAAGTTTCAATTAATGTGTGCTTAAGAACAATAGTTGGGGAGAAGTGTCACCTGGCATTTATTTAATTATTTATCACCCTTTGAAGGAAAGAGGGAGTAGGTCAGGCCAGTCAAGAAGAGGGAAGCTCATCAGTAAAGAATAGTTATCTTACAAAATGAAAGTACAGCATAGCAATAGAGTCCTGAGGATCAGGGTTTCAAGCAAGAGAAATCAGGGCACTCTGGACTAAATTCTTCCCTGAGATGTATTCAGCTAGGGTTTGTAGACTTTATTGGAAGCACTGCAGACACCTATCCTGGGACATGATCTGGAAATGGTGAACATGCATTATGGGTCTGATCCACTCCCACTGAAGCAAAACCACAATGAAAGCAGGACTGATTACAGTATGTTGTTAGCTGGCATCTGAGATAGCTAAGAAGCCATAGTGGACAGATAGTAGGCAAGAAAACACCTTAGAAATGTTCAACTATAATTCAATACTGTAATGTCCTAATGTTCTATGCTAGAAAGAGTTTGGAAGTTAAGAGGTAGGATGCAACTTTGGTCTCATAATTTTGCTCTGGAAAAACAACGCATGACACACTACCAAGCCAAGATGTTTTCACCAGTCCTGTCTATCCATAGAAGTCTCTGGATCACATTGCTTCCATATTGTCCTTCCTGTTAATTTGCTAAAACCTGTACTCAGAAACCTGCTATATGAGACACAACCTGTAAGTTGTGAATACTGTTGTTAGCATGTAACTTCCTCCATCTCACAATTGCCACAGCTAAGCAGACCTACCTATCATCACCTCTGTCCTCTCTAGCTCCTTGGCCCCTCTTGATGTCATCCATCTGTTTACAGTAAGGGGTTGGTGTTAAACCCTTCAGAGCAGAGAGTGTTGATTGTTTTAAGTGTGTGCTGATGTTCCTTCATAGTCTCAAAGCTTATAAAAAGGATTACGACATGACTGCCAGTAATACCAGAGGACTGGATTTGATGACCCAAAGAGGTCCTTTGAAGCCCTATACTCCTAATCACTAGTACATTGTTTCCACTATTACTATTGGTTCTAATCTTATTGTTTACTTCTTTGAGTAGGTGAAGGTAAATTCTACTGGCTTTCTTAGGGTTCAAGGTTACAGCAGCTCTGATCGAAAAAGTATTACATCCTAAACAAGCAATACAGTTTTGTCACAAGGCCTTAGACTGTCTGCTATGATTTCCTCTTAAGGAGGATACAGGTTAAGCTGGATGTCATTGGAAAGTCAGTACTTTCAACGAGATTTTTGATAAAGCCACATAATTAACAAATGACCTTGATGTTATCATACCAACCGGGCACATTTTCCATTGTAGCATATACTTCAGCTAGATTTTCCAGAACTCTTCTTAAATATGTGTAAAAATATGTGAACAAAGAGAAATAGAACACTGATTTTATATATATATGTATATAAATATATACACAACTCCTTATATATAAATATGTATATAAATGTCTGATATATATATACAGAAAAGTATATAAAACCAGTGCTTCCCAGCTCATACTGTTTTACCTTTATTTCTTTTTTTAATCTGCTTGTTCCATATTTTTAGTCTTTCACAATCTATCTGCTTCATTCGAAAACTATGATTATGATGCAAGTTCTTCAAGTGCAGTCTTTGATAGGAAACAATTTCCAGCTACAACAACAACAAAAAAATGGTGCAAACTTGGTCCCAGCTTCACCCCATTTTATGCAGTCTTTGCATCCCCTAGGCTCCACATGCTGATGACTTAATTGTAACTTAGAACTGGCTCTTTCTGAACTATATCAAACTTAATTTCCATGGACAACCAGTATTACGGCAACCGATTGAGTTCCAGTAAAATAGATATATAAAATACACACTACTATTTACTGGATTTTCTAATATTTACTGTGGTATCTGAAAGGGCTTTACATGCATCTCTGAAGTTATCCCCCCGTTTGGCATCTAGGGAACAGAAGTCCATATCCTCTAAGATAATTAGATACTTAATGATCTACGTGTCTATTTACTTTTTGAGGATCTCAGCTGCAGAGAATATTAAGCGACTTACCCAAATGTCAGACAAAAAGGTTGTGGTAGTGTCTTTTAAAAAAAAAAAAAAAACAACAAACCACAACAGAACCAGGAACCAATCTCCTAAATCCATATACTTTGTCTTAACTACTATCCTTGTGAATTACACTGTTATATAATGTAATTAGAAGAAAATAGCAAGTTCTATTCTAGGAACTTCTAATCAGCGACAAGCACTGCACTCCTAACGATCTCATTAGAAAAGAAATGCATAATTGCACGGTAGCACTATCTAGCAAACCACACCTCCAGCCAGAGGGGTAGCCCTTTCTCATGTAGACAGCACAACTTCAAGTGAGACCATTTCTACTACAGGTAACACCAGGAACACTCACAAGTGAGAATTGATAAGGATCATGTCTTTTCTAAACATGAAGTAAGGGCTTGAATGAAATGAAAGAAGGAAAGGAAAACTTTATAACCAAGGTATTGTTTATTGAGAATAAATGCTGAGCTGGTGCTTTGCTGCTGTCCTTCAGTGCAGGAGCTTTATAAGCAAAGCCTACCTACAACAGGAGGAGGCCTAGAGACCTTACTGGCACATGGATTTTGATCTGATCTTTGCAAATACATTCATATTCAGTAATCATTTTGTACATTTTATTTATACTTGCCTATTCTTAACTTGCACATTTCAAAGCAAGCACCTCACTGCAACACTATAAATTAAAGAGTCCAGCCTTTCTGTCCTATCTTTAGAGGTTTAGTACAGCTCAGTCCACCCATCACATGCTTGATGCTACAGTGAACATTATGACCCAACCCTATCAGAAGATGAAAGAGCCAGAGCAGCCAGGTGGCCCAAACTCCCAGAGGGGACATCTGGCATCATCAACAGCAGCCATTATAGACCATGGCTGAGCTGTAGAGCCTGCTTAGCTTTGAAGACCTAAAAAATGTGAGAACAACATGGTATAGACTTTGTATTTGAAGTAAACACTGGATGTAACATGGCACTTTCCTCAGAAGGTCCTGCTTCATCAGGTCCTCTTCAGGAAAGAGGGAGCTCCAGCAGTAGGGATCACAGCTACAGCAATGGGGTAACAGGAAAGTCCTACAAGATCTCTATGCAGTAATGATTAGTAACTTGTGGCACATGGGGAGTCAGTTTAAGGTTCTCAAAACCCACGTAGTAGCTGCTGAATGATATTTGCAGCTCTTTCACAGTTTCCTCTGCTAACATCAGCAAACTCCTACTTGAGTGTGCCACTCTGTAAAATGGGAATTTTACAGCTCCGCAGGGAAGATGTGAAGGAGTAAAGCACCAAAGCAAGGAGTTAGGTGTCTAAAAGCTTTATTGATCCAGGTCTGAGTATACTGTATTATTGGACTCTATGTTAGGTCATATCTGGGAGCCTAAGAAAAGCAGCTGTAAGAGGCAGCAACAGGATTGAACTCTAAAGTAAGGAAAGAATATAAGAAAAACCATAAACCGAAACGCTTTAACCTATGAAGGCAAGGACAAGAAGTGGTTAAGAGGGGATTTTGCTTAAGCACGGAGAAGAAAATCTTCAGAGATACAAATCACGACTGCTGATGATTCTGTTTTCCTCCTGACACAGATAATGGGATAAGTGGGCATGCATGGAAATCACAGAAAGGAGAATTTCTGAGGAGATGAAAGCCTTTCACAAAGCCAGCTCCATTATACCATTTTTCCCTGTGCCTCCTGCTGGGAAAGGCTGGGAGTACAGCTACACTCAGCTCCTGCACAACCTGCCAGAGCTATGCCCTAAGCCCTGATCTGCCCACTCAGCAAGCAACTGGGCCTGGAGCAGCTCCAAGATGTTCCCCAGCTGCCTCTTCCACTTCATTTCTTAACACACTCTTCACAGGGAGAGGCAGGAACTGGAGTAACTGGGAAGTCTCACCCTCTTTATCCTGTCTGGGATGTGCAGGCACCAAAGTAGGAGTGTGCTGAAGGACACTGGTGCCCTGACCCTGTCTCTGCTAGCTAAAGGAAGTTGCTGAGGCTGGAATAGGCTCAGAGAGAGTCTACTGCACACTATTCCTCATGCAGGAGAAGGCACAGAGTGAATAAAGCAGCAACCTCCTCCACTGGGCAAGCCAGCATCAAAGCTCATTCACTGATGTGTGAAACTTAAATCTCTGTGAGGCTCTGCTGCTTCTTCTTCTCCTTTTCTTTTTTTTTTTTTTAATTCTCCCCACCCTCAGTCAATCTCCCTCTTTTTTGGATGTTGCCATGGAAACTGCATCTGGTTTCCATTCTCTGTCTTTCCGTCATGTTCCTGCTCAGAGTCAGAGGCAGCATCGAAGAGACATTGATCATTGATGCAACGAACCAGCCCTGCGGGAATCAAGCTGGCCTGTAACCCCAGGCCTCCCAGTCACTGCCTTCCTCACAGAGAAGGTCCAATTTTACTATTCTTTGGGCAAGTTTAATTAAAAATTGAGTGGGACCAGGTGCCCCATCACCTGCCCCATCCCCTCCTGAGGCAGATAGAGCAGAGATGCTCTTTTTTGGGCCTTGCATTAGATCACATACACTGGCAATCCTAGGGTCAGAGGATACATAAGTATCCTCATAGCCAATACACCTACAGCACCCTCTTTCATGTCATACTGCTGCTGACTGAATTCTCATCACTTCTCCTAATAGAAGAAAGTGCAAGAGGAGTAAGTACCAAAACCAGAAACAGCTATGCCAACACAAACAGTCAGTAGAGCAACATTTCAATTAGGAAAGGAAGATTTCAGATGGCAAGTAAAAAGAATAGCAAAAGGCCAAAAAAGGGGAAGGTGTATCAGCAGACAAAGCAATCTCAAAGGAAGGAAGAAAAAGCGTTGAAACAGGACCAAGAGAAAGGCTGGCCTGTTTTTTTAATTTCAGCTTGCTGCTAGCCGAATCCCTTTTCCTCCAGCCTCCTCCCACCACCTCCCCGAAGGGTATCATTGCCTCCTAACACACTGATGTGCCAAGGAGCCCTCTGACAGCTCTCTATTAATTAACTTCATGCCGATACAAATTTTATTTAAAGTTAAAAAAATCCAATTCACATTGATCCACCTTCATTGCTCCATCTGGCTGCCAATCAATGGCTGCTTGGCTTTACCTGACGAGGGAATAGATCTCTCAGCTGAACGCAGATCGGAGCACTTGGGAAGTGGGAAATAAAAGTGCTATCCTTGGGCCTTTCCCACATAATGAACCCATTCTGGAGGGAGCTATATCAGCATCCCTTCTCCTTCCCTGATTTTGTTGCATCGTCCAATTTCTCTGCAGACCTCCCACTCCTGACAGTATGAGATGTTCTCTGTACCAGCTGTGCTGGGTCCCATTGTCCCAGCCCAGGAAGGGGCTTTTCTCATATGCTAGACTAGGCTAAAAGCTCATATAATGCCAGGGCCCAGTGGAGACAAGAGAGGGATGAATTGCCCCCCTGCATTCAGACTTCTGACAAGATCTGCTGCATTTCTCAATGGCAATTGTCATTTTACTCTCAGAGGGAAAAGCTTTGTCTCTTTCCCTTCCCTCTGCCCCAAAATCGATACGGCTTCTACAGAGAACAGCCTTTCCCAAACAACGCTTTGTCCCTTAGGCCTTGTCTGCAGTAAGAAAATTGGTAAGCATTTTTTTTTCTGCTCTGCAAGTAGCGAAATAAGATGCTGGAGAGGAAACATAACACACACATCATTGCCTAAGGATCAGAGAGGGGCTGGCCCCACATTTTCTACACAGCAGCTTTTGAAGTTGCTGGTTGTTGTCAGTCAGTGCAAGTGGTTTAGCTCCTGTTGAGTTTGGCTAGCATATGCCAGCATAGACCTCAAGCTGGCCTGTCTCCTAATATTTAAATTTAGTTGACTCATCTGTGACCCAGAAAGGAGCTGAAGATTACCTTGCATCTTTATAGTGTGAGAAAGGTAATTTTACAAGCAGTTAGTGTACTCTTTCTAAATCCCTCCTTGAAAAATAATCATATTCCTCCACTACAGGCAAAGCTTTCAGCTTGCCAGTATGGCACTGAGGGGGCTTGTTGTTTTGGTACTGAGATTCTAAAATTTCACAGCTCAGGAGCTCCAGTGTTAGCAAACATGAGCAGTACTGAAAAAGAGACTATTTTAGCAAAAATATCCCACTTTAGCCATCATATGGAAGATGTAGAGAAAAGAAGATAGTAGGTTAGCCCTGGGTAGAGCCCTTGAAGTCATCGTTAAAATTCCATCACTGAACTCTCTGGTAATATGTCTATCTCTGATGGAGTCATACCATTTCTGCCAACCAAAAAACTCTGCTCATACTAAACAGGGCATCCAACCTGCAGGCTTAATGCCTTTCACGCACAAGTCTTTGAACACGCCCACACGTATTTCACTGTCTTAAAAGACACTAATATACTAGCTTGCATATAACAGCTTCTATTTGTGGGTGAGCAGCACAAGGAAGGATAAATCCTTCACCCCAGACAAAACAAAATGATATGACCTAGGGAAATATGTCAGCCTGCTTCTGTAATTTAGGTGATGCTTATAGGCTGGACACACACTGGTGGGTGTACCTATAAACTTCATACAAGCTGCAACAGAGGAGGCTGGATACCCCTGAAATAGCAGTCTAAGTGCTTGCTGCATACTGTAACTGCATGGCTTGTGCAACTTCACCATGAATACTTGCAATTCCTAAGCCTGAATAAATATAATGCAGACTTGAACCACAGAGACAGCAAATGAACAGGCAGGAGAAACAGAGGATTGTTAGACTTATTATGTCCTTGGTTCCTGGGAAAAACCGTTACCAACTTGATTTTCATGCCAGTTAACAAATGTTTTGCACTAATTTTGGTAACACAGAATCCTCTCATTGCAAATAAGGTAATTGTGAAGATTGTGGCATATTTCCTGATGGTAGATACCAGAATCCTTATCAGCTAACCTGCTTTGACACTTGCTTTTCTATGAAATAGAAGGGGAAGCCACTGGAAGTTTACTTCAGAAATGAGTTATGAGTTCAGGATGGGCCAAGTGAGAAACCTTGTGTTTGATTACTCTCCAGCAGGCTGGTGTTTGGGGCAAGGCAGGATCTGGGAGCAGCTCCAGAAAATATTCTGGAGGAAAAAGAAGGAGCTTTGTAACACGAGTTGCTGAAAAACTCAGAAAAATAGATGTGCCCACATCCAGGCCAAGTGGGCATCGCTTTGTCTCTCTTTGTTTGGTAGCACAAACATTCTATTTGTTTTGAGGCTTTATCCAGGCATAGCTCACCTCTGGTCACAGGCTTCCTCCATTTGGTGAAAGTACTTTTAACATCTAAAATTATCAGGATCTCCAATTACATCTGGTGGTCATCTCACTCCAAAGACACCAGGGCTGATATCTGAAGATAAGAGTATCCACAGAGCTCAGCCCTACAGTGATACACCTTATATCCTTCTGAAATGCCATTCTAGTTTAGCATTTTCACTGCCAGAGTGGGGATTAAAGCACAGCAAAATTAAGGAATTCTTTTAAGATAAAACAAAAAGACCCATGGAAGAGCAGGAAGCTCAAACTCCAGCTCCCAAGTCCCAGGCTAGTTTTTTATCCTGCTTATTGCACGGTCTGAGTCTGGCTCCTCCATATCAGCTGAGACACCAGCAAGGGAGCTGTGAGTGTTAGTAAGCGCTACAGAAATGAGTCAACACATTACCCACAACCCTTCTCACACCTATCCTCCAGGCCTCTTGCTGACCCCTCTTCCTTTCTTGTTTGCTCTTTGTCCACTTTCCCAGGATCTCTTTTTACTTTTCTCTCATCTTGCAAGGACAGAGATACACACCACCTATACAGAACTAGAAAAGAAATATCATAGGCTGCTGAACTTGCTTATTGGAAGCAAAAAGCCACAGCAAAGGAAACAGCTCTGGCCCTCGCAAACCTGCCTTCAGACAACAAACCAAAGGTGTTTAAGCTGGCATTAAACCACCTTGGGCTCTTGGATCTTACTGGCAAAAAAATAAAAGCTGAAAGAAAAAAAGGGGGGGGAAAGAAGTGAGGTAAGCAGAAAAAAAATCCCAAACCACGCAAGTAAACTAAAGAAGTTAGAGGGACAACACAGCTATGCCTTTAGTGTTTGCTTTGATAAAACATCACTCCTCATCTGGTCTCTGAGGGACTGCCATCCACTCCCCTCACCCCCTGTTTTGGTCCCCTCCTGTCTCCTTCCCCCTTTCCCTCAGACACATGCAGCACTGTGCCTCCCTGCCTTTACTACTCTTTCAAACACACCCTTTCCTCTTTTTCTCCATCAATCCTTACCCATTAGCTCCATCCTGGTCTTGGGCTCTTTTTCTTTCACAGGCCTTGATAGAAAGAAGCAGGTCTGAAATTAGCTATTATTCAATTCCAAATTGCTGACCCTTGGGGGCAGGGACTGCTGTATGCGCTTATAGTGTCCCGATCACCACTTAATGCCTTTTGATATTGCTACAGGAAACACATCTAAAGCCAGAAGGGGTCATTTGGGCTAATACAACTTCCAGGATAACATGGACTGGAAAGCAACTTGCTCAGCAGTTTCAGCACTTTGTGGACAAAGTTATTTGCATTACATCATCTCTCAGAAAGGTATCCAGTTTTGACTAAAAGACTCCAGCTGAAGGACTGTCTACCATAAACCCAGTCAGACCAGCTGGTATCGTCCTTTTTAACTTCTGCCTCATCTCTAGTACAAACTTGTCTGCCTTCATCTTCTGATCAGTATGTACCATTATGCTTATGCCTAAAATCATCATACTGTCAGGACTTGTCAAAACCTTTCTTTCTCTTAAGGAACAATTTCACAAGTTCACTTTTTTTTTGCCTGGAAAGAAGTGTGCTCAGATGAGAGGCTTTCATGTGAAATAAAAATATTGGGAAAAAACCATTTTGTTTAGAAAGTGTGAGAATCTTTTTCTTCAATGAAACTAAAGCCCCTTACTTCATAAGGACAAAGAGCTTCTGCTGTTACCCCTCAGATTTTTTGTTTGAAATGCAAAAATTCAGACTGGACATTTGGAAAAACTTGTGTACCAGGGAGGCTGTAACAGGTACCCAAAGGAGTTGTAGAACCTGCAACCTTGTCAAGACTCAGCTAGATGAAGCCATAGTGACCTGACCTGAACATGGGCTGCAGTTGTATTTGAAGAAGAGGCCAAACCTTGTGACCTTCAATAGTCCCTTCCAGCCAGCATGGCTGTAGTTCTGCAAAATGCAAGTCAAACCAAAGTACTCCATCCTACCTGACACTAAGCATTTCACCAAACCTTCTTCATGAACAGTTGTAGTATAAGGAAATTGTGCTTTCCAAGGGAAAACTTGGACAATGTTTCAGCAGGAGTTATAAATATACTCTTGAATTCAACCCTTGAGGTTTCTTCAGCATGGGAAAAGCACATTTAGCTCTCTTCACTTTTGCTTCAGCCCATTCTTACCTGTGCAGAAATGCAAAGTGTTTTAGTGAGTACAATGGTGCACACCATCTTTTTTTCCTTGTGAGAGTGGAAGAAAAGCTCATCTACAGCAGAATGTCATATTAAAGCACTTCAGAGCAGTTCCTTTACAGCACCCAATTCCCAAGCTGCAATGCTTCCTTTTTTCCAGAAACTCTTTGGGGGGGAAAAAAAAATAAAAAAAAAACCCAAACATTTTCTTCCTTAGAATTTCAGCTGAAAATTCTTTTGAGATAGTCTTTTCTATCAAAAAGCTGTCAGTTTTCCCACTGAAGTCTGGAACACAGTCAAAGTGACAATTTTTTCCTCTGTTTTGCTTTAAAGTGTCATATTCCCTTTTTTTCTTTTTTTTGGAATGAAATAAAAGCATACGTGACAAAGTGACATTTCCACTTGAGGTCTCAGTTTGTTTCTCCTTTTTTTTTTTTTTTTTTTTAAGCCGAGAAACAAAAATGGAATCATTTCAGTCAAAACGCTGATTTTTGAACTGTTTGTTTCAAATTTCCCCTTGGAAAACCCATTTTTTCCCAAGCAGAACTGACGCTGTTCTCCTTCCCAGGAAAGTTCATTTTCGACATATCTATCCTTTCTTTTTCCCTACAGCAATACTTTCTGCACGTTAGAAGTTCAACCTATATGAATTCATTTCTCTGCCTTGGCAGTTAGTTGGGCAGACATGAGCTGCAGGAATGGTACTGGGAAAAGCCCTCATCAGTTTGTGTCAAGGAACTGAAGAGAGGCTGCAATCTCACTCCAGCTGACCAGGGTGTGACCTGCTGCCTCTGAGCACACTTTACTTCTGCCTCGGTGTACATCCAAACATAAGGGAGACTGCAAAAATTACTGGAGTGTCAGTAACTGCATACAAGTTGGGCAGCAACCCTTTGTTTGTGGATGAGAACAAAACTTTTTTCTTCTAGAGTTTGTAATCAAACACATGTGGCTTTGATAGTACTTACAGCTCTCTAGAAAACCATACTTCCATAGATAAATGAAATGCCTAGGGCACAGTGAGAGACCCTGCTGACTGAGTGCATACTTATCCTCCCTGCCTCAAACCTGAGGACCTGGTTACCAAATACGGTGCTGCAAATGCAGTGCCCTAATGACATTTTGCACATGAGAGGTAAAAGTCCTGTTTGGTCAAGAGCGAAAATCCACACCCCAACTTAATACATTTTACTTCGGTGCCAGGCCTATGGCAATAATAGTGTCTCTGCCCACGTTTTCTCTCCAGGACTTAGGAAAATGTATAACTTCCAAACTTCTTAGGAAACTTTACTGTGCTGCACAATCCTTCTTTATATTAAATCCACACAAGGATGATAATATGGCTAGAAATATTTGCCAGCAAGGGATTGAGTGGGTGTAACGGGTTTGCTGAATTATTGCTAGACTATTTAATTTTGATTTTAGATACATATGCTTCTCCCCACGTCTACACATTGCTCACTTTGTTGCTCCAGGTTTGGCACCTTACCTAGAACAGCCCTGGTCAAGCACAGCTTTTTATTTTTTTTTCTTCTATTCAGTGTACCCCACTGTCTGGGTTCATGAAGTGCTGTCTCTTGGAGGACATTTCCAAAACCCACGCCATGATTGCACATCCACCACCCAACAGCACCCTATCCATCTCCACTGAGAAAAACTGATTAGTCAGTCCTTCACTCTCTTTCCCTGGAAGGCATGTGGAGGCAGCACATAGCAAATCAAGCACTAATACTCTGTTAGAAGAACTTTACCAAGGATATGCCTTGCATAACAACTTAGCTAAAAGACTGCACACGTAACATGTAAAACATTAGAAAATGCCCACTGGGGTATCCCTGGGAACTTCAAGGTTGCCTAATGGTCCAAAAGGGTTGGAAGCTTTCCTCATTGCTATTTACATTGCACCTTCATTTTTACATTTTAAAACAAACAGAGAGCTTCCAGCATTAAAAGTGGCACCTATGGTGCTGAACTCAAATCTGCAGTAGGGAGAATCCAGTAAATGTTACTGTGGGGGTGCTGCTGCTGCTGGATCCATTGCAAATACACACATGTTAGAGGCATTTTCTTCTTTAACCTAGTGCCTATTCATCCAGATAGCCAGATTAGCAAAAGGAGAGGTTAGACCACTTCCTGGCCACCAGGTTTACTGCAGTGCCTAAGCCTCTCCCTCTAGTTGAGCATTGACCTCTTTCTATAGCTTGTTTCTTTCCCATCTGTCAGCATGATCTTCCAACCAGCAACACAGAACCAAGCTGCAACGAGAGGCAGTTTCATTAAGTGTTAGAGAAAGTTGTGCATGAAAACTAATTCAGAGTCCAGATCCTCATGCCTAAAGGAAGCACAGTTCAGAGAGTGGGGAGAAACAAGACAGAAGTCAGAGGACACCAGCTACAAGATAAGCACACTCTGTATTTATGCTCTTTCTTCAAAGCAAGAGGGGAATGTATCTCTTGCTGATGTCACCGTGAAATATTTTGTACCCTGTGGAAGGTGAGGGGGCATGGAGTCACTTCTAGCACCTTCCTCAAGAACTGAGAAATCAAGCTGCTTGGAGTGTACCTCAGGTGCTGGAGGGAAAAAAAAAGAAAAAAGAAAAGAAAAAAAAAAGGAAAGAAAAACCCCAAACCCTCAACTGCCAGTCAAGACAGGAAGAAGTTCTAGATCATCTTGAACAGACAATGGGTTAGAGAAAGAGTTGTAGTGATACCTTGGGAAAACAACTGCTCTCAACCAGCAGAATATGTGCTTTTAAAGCTGTATGCGCTACCAGGCAGAGCTGAAACATCTTTAGACAAGTTCTAAGTTCAGCTCTGCTGCAATGACACAGCCTATGACCACTTACCTTATGCACCAGGAAGCAAACTACATGAAGGACTCTCCTCAGCCGGTCCTCCTCCTGCCTCCCTCCCTCCCTCATGCTTCAGAGGCATCTCCTAAACCTTGTGCAAGACAAGCACACCCTCACTTCAAGAGGGGTCAAGAAATATAGCATTTCAAGAAATGTCTCTGTCTAGATGTGAGTAGAAACTGTACCAGAGCCATAAAGGAAAACACTCCCTGGTTGGGGCTAAGTGATGCTTTCACACAGAATCCATGTTCTCCACAGCAATGGGGTGGGTCACTAATAATCCATGACTCTTCACAGTTATGTGCCTGAACACAGACATGCATCTTGCTGTAAAAGAATACATAGATCATAGCATCTCTTTGCTGTTTATATAACACTGAT
Organism: Neopelma chrysocephalum; assembly: GCF_003984885.1. Taxonomy (NCBI): domain Eukaryota; kingdom Metazoa; phylum Chordata; class Aves; order Passeriformes; family Pipridae; genus Neopelma; species Neopelma chrysocephalum. Next base: position 13,607,751 of record NW_020897715.1, read on the forward strand.
AAGCTCCATTACCCCAGATCATAACCAGGCAAACTGCTTTTACTCATAGTTATACTCAACAGTTCCTTACTACTGGGAATTCTGAGTAAGTCAGACCCCAGGTATGTGTGCAGTAATCTGACCAAATAGAGGCACCATAGTTGCATTACCCTGCTAAGAACCAAAGAAACCCAGATGAGGCAAAAGTCCTCAGCACAAGCATAAGAATGTGGCTTCCCTGAGTGACCTCTCCACCTACAAGGGGCCAAAAGCTGTCTAAGCAGAATGACAACCGTGCTTTTTCTGATGGTGGGCTGCAATTTTTCTCTTATGTCCTTGACAAAACAAATACAAAGTAACACAATCTTTTAGTAGAAACTTACGTTTAGAGGTTAGACTAAACCAAACTGGACTGGTTTAGCAGGGTACAACAGTGAAGCAGAGATACCAGCCTTCAAAGATAACTTTGCAGGGGTTGCACGAAATGCAGCAGTGAGAAGGGAATGCAATGGGTGACACTGAATTAGTCTGGCTGTGCTACACTAGTAGATATTAGTACAATAGAGAGTCTGATCACAATGATGAGCCAGATGGATGAAGATAATCACAGTGCCAAGTCATGGCAGAAGAGAGTGGAGTAAGCAAATGTCACCCAGACCTCCCAAGCCAAAGGCCACTCACAAGTGGAAAAGGAAAGCAGATCACAAAATGGTGGAAAGCTGTGCTTTGAAAATCTGGGGAAGGGCACAAAATTTCAAGAATTTTTGCCATGTATCTAATGAACCAAGATTAGCTACTGATCTCGTGGGCTAGCAGAGAGAGAGAAGGACAGGGACTTGGACACAATAATTTGGACTGAAGCCAGTAGAAGCATGGGAAGAGCCCCACTGCTGCACAGGACCCACTGCAACACCCAGGAATGGAATACCTTCCTATTTAAGCATGGGCTTGATAGAAAAGTTATTACAGGAGGCTACAGTAGAGCATCTGTTATGCATTCACCAGATCAAAAATTCAAGTCTGAGAGATAACTAGATATCAAATTTTATCAGGCCATAGACATAGCCATAGCCATGAGTGGAAGTCCAGGCTTATACAGGTCACTGAAAGCATAGTTAACAGTGACTTAGCTCTACCCTGGCCTGGTTTTCTTAAATACTTTGTTTGGGATGCCATTTCCGTGACTTCACCTCATAAACAAGTCTATTTAGTTAAGTTAAATCAAACAAACACCATGGATAACATACTTGCAAAGTTGGATGTGAAGGTAGGGTCTGCACAGGCATGCCAACCCCTCAACTCTTGCAGACATCAGATGAATCTGTCAAGTCTTGCATGCCTAGCATACGATTTGTGTGATCACCCCTTTCTCTTTGCTCTCCTATGGCTGGTCTTGGGCCTCTGTCTTTGATACTTCCCAGCTTCTCTTGTTCTTCCATCCAAAATGCAGTTGGCTAAGGAGGTCTGTGAGCTGTTGCAAGGGAATACAGGATAACATAGAAGCCATGAGGCTGCACAACATTCAGGGTGGTGCTGCCAAGGAGAGCCTGATACACCACACAAGCCCCACCTAATGGGTTGTTCCTTTCCACTGGACCTTGTTCCCCACTTCCCCCACCACCTCCCCCTCGCCCCCTTGCATTTCTTGACTGGGACAAAGCTCTGGTGTTAGGAAGGATCTATACACATAATTTTGCACTAAAATAGAATTTCTGGTGCAGAGAGAGATCCAGGGCTCATACAAATCTGCTCCTCACCCTGGGCAGGGTAGAAGACTCAAATTTAATGAACACACTTTATGTAGCTGCTGGACATGGAAGAAAACAGAGAACTGAAGGACCTCAAGCTGTGGTAGCAGTTCAGTGTCATCTGACCAGGTTCATATATCTAGCCTGGACTTAGGGTACACAAAGCATAGACAGCACATGACTGGCCTTCATCCTCACTTCTTCTTTTTGTCTGAGTGCACAACAGGAAGAGCAGGATGGAAAGTTGGGCTGATCATTAGAAAGCACTTTTAATCAGACCTTCATGAAGATCACAAAGTCATCAGCTCATGGTGACGGATTGCCAGGGACTCCATGATGAATGCATTTGCAAATATTGCAGCAGAATAATTTCCTTCCGTCGCCAGAGCACTCCAAACAAATTAGATTCCCTCTAATCACATCTCCTGTCTGTGGATGAGGAAAGATGGTCCCGTCAGCACAAACGCATTTAGGGGGCGGGCAGCGGAGGGGAGAGAGTGGGAGGTAAGGGGCTAGATGCAGCGATGCAGCAGGCAGGCAGATGAGGTGCTGGAAAGTTGCCCAGCTTTGAGGAAAGTCTTTGAGCAGGGGTGTGGATACACGGTAATCCCAAGCATGTTAACAGCTCTCCCTCTGCTTGCACACACACAACATGAATGCTAGAGGATGGAGGCAGAGAAGCCAGCAATTCACCTGGAATTTTACAATGGTGAAGAATAAGAGGAAGGAGTGTAATGCCAGCATCATTTATCCCAGAGGGTGCAGCCCTCAGCGAAGTTACACAAGGAGTTTCTGTGATGAGGCAAAGCTTATGCTGCTTTCCACGGTGTCTTCCCTATGCTCTACCCCTAGCTGGGGTACTTGAATTAGTGAACCAGAAGAAACAGCTTCACAGATAATCCAGTGCAGGTGACTCACAAGATGTGGTACTAGGATGGAGATGCAGTTTAGAATTGTTAATTAGTACCAGGTGGACATTATGCTATGCTGGAGGCATTCAACAAAGCTGCAAGCTCTTTTAATCCATAGTAAGTCTAAGCATAATAGTTTAAGGCTCTTTGAAACCAGGGACACAACAGGTATTAAGTTTGAAGTCAAACAAAAGGTGAACAGCACTGTGTTTTTAAAAATGGAAAAAACTATACCAAGAAGGATGGTCTAAGTAAGATGTCTGAAGGCTACTCTTCTTCTCCACACTTGGAATAAGTGCTGGAAGGTGGCTAGAAAAATTATTGCAAAGTAGCATGCTCATATCAATATCATGTCTATCATCTTCAATTTTCCTGAACGCATGAATTAACCCAACAATAGCTTCCTCTTACCTTGCCTGAAAAATCAAGTGTCACAGCTTAGTGACTGACCTGGCAAGTCACAGGTTATAGCTTCTGTTCCAGGACTGGACAAATGCAGTTTATGGAGGTAAGTTGGTAATACAGCAAGCTGAGCATTTATTTATGCAGCTATTCTCCAGCATTGGCTTGAGAACCACTGTACCCATTTTTTGTTAGAAATTTGGAGGAGCCTGATATTCTGAGAAAGCAGATTTTTGCCTTTTCACACATGGGGCAAGAGAGAGTGCCACATGGTAGAGAAGACAAGGAACATGGGCACGTTCTCTGAATGCAAAGCAGTAGGAACAGGCTGAGGGAGTTCAGTGCAATGCAAAGTCTAAGCAAAGTATGTAAGGAAGATCATGACACACTGCTTGCAGGCCTGTGTGTTATCTGCTGAAGGAATTCGAGTGTGCTTTATTCATTTCCCTGCTCAGAGGAGCTAGAGTAACTTTTGGCTTCCCACTCCCTAGTTGGTACCAACTTGGTGTTCACAGTCCCCACTTCTGGCGGCTCAGAAACTCTGCCAACAGCTCACTACTGAAGAAAAAATGTAAGCCCAGTCCATGTCCCTTTTAATTAGCTTTGAGATCTGGCACCGAGCAAACTGACACAAGAGACAAAGTAAAGAAAAAGTCTTGTTTCCAATACGGCAGAGAGCGAGTTGTGGAATGGCAAGCAGGGGGAGCAGAGGAAGGAGAGGGGAGCTGCCGTGCGAGCAATTGGCCTTGTTTGCTCTCCTGGAAGCCTCTGTGTGCTTTTCCTCCAACGTGCACTGGGTTTTTATAGGGGGCAAACCCTTATGGGCCAGTGGGCTCAGAACAAGAAGCTTAGGGCAAGAAGCAGGCAGGCTGCTGCCAGCTTCTCCTCCTCCTCCACTCGTCCTCTCATGCTCCCTTTCACACCCTCGAACAGCAGGACCCTCTTATCAGGTATGATAAGCAGCACTCCTGAGCATGGCTGGCAGGCTTCCAGCTCACGTTCCAGGAGCCCGGCCGGGCGCTGCCGCTGTGTGAGCACACTTTAATAAAACCCTGATTTTTATCTGAACATTTTATTAATCCAAGCTCAGCCATTTGCCAAAAAAGCCAACGCATTGAATATGCCAATGTGTGTTCTCTCCAGCTTCTACTGCCAAAGTACCTCTGCCCACAGACTCTCCTCTGCATCACACTGGGATGCATTTTCTATGCAGAGTTTCTCCTACTTTATTGCTTGCCCCTCCACTATGCCAAGGAGGTGGCAAGGGCCCTCTTCAACTGATATGCTCTCCCTCCTTTTGCAGAGAGATTTTATACAGAAAGGGAAAATATTTTACTTTTTCATTATCACATTCCTACTGACAAAATTAAAATATCCCCCATATGCAAAACTCATGGAAAGACACTGGACAGCGGCAAGCTATTCCTAAAAAAAATTAAATAAAAAACATCTCCTTTCTTATCCTTCCACCACTGCTCTGCTGTCATTCACCTCCTCTGATGATACCTCCAACTCAATCATCTCACAGGATGGCTGACACACAAACATCACTGGGTGCTAGAATTCAGCCAGCTGCAATGTGGCAAAAGGAAAGGAACAGGAAAGATGGAGAGGTTTATGTGGGAATAGACTTAAAACATGAGATATATGTTCTAAAAGTCTCCATAAGTCAATACAGTTTTTGCATGACCTGGCTGATTGATGTGATTTTCTGCAATAAGACAGCTCGCTGCTCTGCTGCTCTTCCTATTCTTATTGTGCCAGTTTGAGTATGGAACCCAAGGGCTTTCAGCTCAATGCTGTTAGGCCATGTGGATGTGGCACTTAGTGCCATGGTCTAGTAACTACAGTGGTAGTGGATCAAGGATTGGACTTGATGATCTCGGAGGTCCTTTCCAACCTGGCTGATTCTATGATTCTATGTTCTCACCTAATGGAGTAGTTGCCCTGCTATCCATAAGACTGATGACATTCAGTGCAAAAGCCTTTTCGTGAGCTGTGTTAGAGCATTAAGCACCTTGTAGGACTATGATACTGATCCACAGCCTTTACTGTCTCCAAACTGGAAACTGTATTTTCGCTTTTTTTCCCTGGAGGAAGTCACATATTTTCTCATTTCATCTCTCTACAGTCCTTCTCTAGAGGTTTTCCTCGTTTGTCCACTGCTCTTTTATATGCTTAATACACTTCTCCCACAAGATTCAGATCAAACTCTCCCACTCTGTATTCCAAATCCTGCTCATCTCCTGCTGCAAGCACAGTTTGTCTTCCATCCCACTTAAGCCAGGCTAAATCCTAACTGACTCCTTACAAGCTCAGAACTTCCTGTCATTCCTTTGAGGAAAGTTCATTGTGTTTTTAAGCTTATCGTCACAAACCTTCTGACCCTTTGGAATTCTCCTTCAATCTAGTTAATGGCCCGCTTTTCAGAGCTGTCTGATCTGCCATAACAAATAAAAACCATAAGAAAGAGGAGGTGTTGGCCAACAGGGAATGCACCTTACTAGGCGAGATGACAGAAAACACAAGATAGCTGGATGTTACTTACCAAGCCAACCAGGCAAAAGATTTGACAAGCAGCTCAAATGGTAATTGGTAAATGGTAAAATGGTAAACAGGGACTTTTAAAAGCTAAAGCAAGAACATACGCCTAGTTCTTTCTTCTCTGACTATTCATTTGGGCAGTCATATTTTGGAGGAAAGCATACATTTAGTGTTGTCAGTCTATTAAAACTGAAATGAAAGAGCAAGGGAAGATGGAGTTCTGCCTGGCAACTCAGGAGATACTTACAAGGCTGAGGTTCATCTATTAGCTCTGCTGGAGACATCACATGTGGTATCAGTCAAATAACTATGCCTTAGCTCCTTCTGTGTATAGCTAGAATGCCATAGTCCAGCCCTGACTTCAAGAGGGATCATAAGATAACATATAGCAAATAACAACTGAAATTTAGATTTGGTGTTCCTCTAAAGGCTGGAAACAACAAGGGGGTAGGAAAAACTGCTGTGGGGATAACAGAGAGGTGAAATAATGAGCTTAACAGTGCCATGGGAATAAGATATCCCTAAGTCCTATTCCTATTAAGGTTTTACACAAAGTCTGTATGCTTCCTGTCTCCCTGTTTCCTCAGGCAAAAGACAGGCTGGTTGCTTATGCTAGCCAAATGTTACAGTCAATTCCTTCAGCCTTAATCTTTGGGTCTGTCTTCTTTTGCATTAGTCAACTAAAACAAAAAAAACCCCAGTGAACCAAACAGCCCTCTGCCCCTGACAAACAACAATCAAATTACACCCTGTACAGGACCACTGAAAGTTTCAAAGCAGCCTGCAGTTTTGCCAGCTATAGGCTTAGGAACATAATGCTAAGTTAAGGGCTGGAGCTCAAACTAGGATCATTAAGATTTATAGTCTGCATTGTCTAAAGGCAAGAGCTGTTTGGCCCTAGGCTCTGGACAGCAAAGATTTCTGTGCCATGCTGAATGATTTAACTTAGGTCCTAGAAAAAGTGTGGACACAGTAGTACAACATTGCTGATCAAGCTACTGTGCTCTGCTTCTCCAAGCAGCTGAGCAATCTGACAGGACATCTTCCCACACAGTTATTCTGCTCCCAGAATAGCTGAGGTGATCTTGCACAACTCTAAGGTGCATGCAAAGTGATACTTGCCTGCCCTTTGTGAGCTTACAGCCATACTGGTGGTCAGTCTTTACACGAGTGCTTGTTTAAATATAGCCAAGCACAGGTCATTCACTTAAAAAAACGAAACAACATGGCTGTAATAGTCAATTAACAGCTCCCTCAAAACTCATTTTCTTTATAGCCTGATCTGTGCAAAGGATTAGTTCTCTCTTCAACTAGGTGTATGATCGCAAAGTGGAGGTGTGAGCATCTTTCACACACCTAAAATCTCCTTTTGATGTGTCAGACACAGGCAGTTGGAGTAGATGAGACTTGGATTCAAATATTTCAGCACTTCTGACATTAAAGGCTGTCTGATACAGGATTGAAGAAACCAGGAGAGTCCCCTCCAGTCAAAGTTCAGCATTAAGAAGGTCAAAGCCTGAATGAGTACAGCCTAGAGAATAAGCTGCTAATTTTGCCTTGTGAGCATAGTTGTAAAAGGACTAGGAAAGGAACAAAGCAAACTACAACCTTTTTTTAAAAAATATTTAAATAAGTAGGATCCCAAGCCCAATAACTGGACACAAAAATCTCTGAACTGGGGCAATAGCAGGGAAAGAGAAAGGAACAAGCAGCTACGGATGATAGTTCCTCATGATCTTGAAATCCTAGTACAACTAGAAGCTTGTTTCATTTTTGGAAACACAGTAATTGATCACCACCTCACAAGATTGTTTCTGGTAAAGATTATTACATGCGCCTGGGCGAAAGTTAACACTGCAGACTGTCAGCATGGGGCAAGGACTTTGGGAAACCTGCAAGAGCAATTACACAACTACCCTGCCTCTGCCATGCTGGTGTGCTGACTGCAAATGTAGAGTGATCCCAAGTAGGAGATCGTCTTGCTTCACAAGAAAATTATTAAATACTGCAGTCTCTCCCTAGAGAAGTAGGCTTGTTATTTCAAGGACCTCTTTGCAAGGCAAGTGTGATCACAGGAGATAGGATAGCACACAGCAGGAATCCAAGGCGCTTGCCAGCCCCTACCTGACATGGTGAAGGGTGCTTGCATGTGCCGCAGATACACAGATGACTGTGGCTGTTCAGGACTTCTCTCTTCACAGGCTCATGCAATATTTGTACAGAGCAATATTATCCTAAATGTTTTCTAATTTTTCCTCTGGATTAATGGAAACCTGTTGTATTATTGACGGGTCTCTTGCAATATTTATATAACATGGATTGGATTAAGGAGGAATAAATAAATATGTAAAGGATGCCTAACATGTAAATAATAAATATTCAGCCATCTATTTTTTCACAAGATGGTTTAAATATACGGCGTTTTCAATAAATCTTTAATAACTCTGCAAATATTTATTTATTTGCCTTGAAGCGTAAGGGAATTGCAAGAAAGCTCTGCAGGCTCCAGAAAGGGCAGGCAGATGGAACACATGCCCTACCATCAAGCCTTCAACTATCTTCTGGCAAGAAAAGAAAACATATCCTGAGCTGCTCCACACCTGGGAGTAAAGAAACAGAGAGAAGGGACTTTCAGAAATTGAATGGGGAAACTACACAACTGCTTCACAACCAGCCATGCACACCAACCATCACTACTGCAACAACACAGCACCTATTCCTAGCCAATCACCACCACATTTTGCAAAACTCATAATTACATTGCACCATTACAGAGAAGTTCTCAGCCTCTAGAGGGTCCTCTTCCCCAGCTACCCTAAGAGCAAGGGAACTACTGAGAATGTATTTACTGGAGCTCCCAAACCTGCAATGAGAAAGGAAGAAAGGAAGTCAAGAAGAAAATTTAATTGTGAACACCTCCCAGTTTTCATAAGCAGTCTAATTTTTCCACGGGTTAATATAATGTCAAGAAAACTGTGCCTCTTAAGACTCTACCTATAACATTAAACTTCCTGAGACCTATCATAAAGAGCAGATCTGCTTTTCCCAAATAGGAAAGCTGGACTCTGCTCTGTTAAGGAATCCTCAATATCTAACATCCCAAGAGATTTGGACAAGTTGCGGTGTTCAGCCTCTAGGAAAACGCAGGGTCATACAGGGATTTTAAAACTCAAACACCAGTACATTATCAAAAAGATCTGCTTTACTAGAGGCACCATAATGGTTTGTCTGTGATGACCCAGGGTAACATCATGGAAAGTTATGAAAAAGTTACTCTTCTGAAATATGTTTGCATAGCTTCAAATGCCTGCTAAGACAATGGCTTTTTGTAATCGCTTGATATTACAGTAAGAAAAGCTTTAAAATTAAATGCCCAAAACACAGCTAAGCATTTAGTTTTAATGGGAGGGGATGGTCATTGCATGTTAAATAAATACTGATTGTAAAAAGCAAGTCAAGTTGCTGAGTTCTAATAGCTGTGCAGTAAATAACTGTTTATGCGTCATTATGTGGATTTGGAAGCATCAGCAAATATGCTTTTAATAATCAATTGATACTTAACATATAATATCTGATTAAAGGAGATGGATGCAGCCACAGTAATTACTGCATATTGTTGCAATGCCATTGGATTAGGGAAACATATTTATTGAGGTGAAAAAAAGTCAGAGGTAGATACATATCTCCTTGCTTGTCTTCTTACTGCAGTACCTTGGGCTGTCATCTCATTGATTTCCCAAGGTAAGCAATGTTCACCCTAGTCAATACTTGGACGGGATACCACCGAGGGAAACCTAGAGTGCTGAGGGAAGCGGTGCTGGTAACACAACTGAGATCGCTCTTTCATTTTCCAGAAGGAAAGCGTGATGCTGCAAGTCCTCTAAAGTGCAGCACCCCAGAGAGGATATTGCACTCACCTCCCCTGCAGATAGCAATCCACAGCTCGCTCTGCCAGTGTAGACCCATGGGTTGTCCTGTCCGTGCAGACTCCACAGTGGGTAATCAAGATCCAGCTCTCAAAACTGCTGAAGTTTGTAGGTGCAGCATTGCTCTCCGTTTCGTGTCAGAAGTAAACATCCCTTTGGGACAGGCTGAAGCAAGGAAGACCATAAAAGCCTTCCTTCTACATGCTGAGTACTCTTTTCTCACTTCAGAAGTCCCCAGAGCAAATTCTCTACCAGTCTACTCCCTTACATCATTAATGGGGCAGGACAGTTGGCAAAAATGACAGCAATTTGCTTTGCAGACACTGCAACTACTCTGATTACAGTCCAGTTCTTGACACAGCAGAATGCAAGGTGGCTTAAAGCACCTGGGCTTCCCTACCTCTGGCTGTACCTGGCATGGCATAGCATGAGCTGAAGATGCAGCTCGGAGCTTATTCAAAACTTTAGTCACTGGGAACACAAACATGCTCCTATTTATGGATAGCTGGAATAAAACTACCCTTAGGCCACATATTTAAAGCCAAGGAAAGGGAAATTTGGCATAGGCGCTAAGTTCTTAAACAAACAACACACGCTTATTACCAAATGCACAGTGTATGAAAATGTAGCCTGTACTAGAGAAAGCTGAGGAAAATCCTCAATTGTGTACGTTGCTGTAGGCTACCCAAAAGCAAATGGGACTGTGGCACTTCAGCAAACACTGGGGGCTGGCTCCTTTACTTTATATTTGCAAAAGCAGAGAGAACCAAGAGTTCCATTCAACCCAAGTCCCGAATTCACAAAATACATTTATCCTCCCTCACACCAAACCCTCTGAAGAACAGGAAGGCATCTAGAACCAGAGGCATGAATGTGGCAGGCATGTAATTCCATTGACACCAATGACAGTCTAGAGGCCTGAAAAAATGAGTCACATAAATCTCTTTTTGAATCTCAAACTCAGTTACCAATGGTCAAAGTAGTATATTAATACAGGTGAACCTCAAAAGGTTCAGGAAAACATCTTGAAACTTTCATGAAGTTGCAGAAACAAGTCTTTAATTACCTGCATGTCAGTGAGCCTAGAAGGCTAGGATTTTCTCAGAGATTTGCCAAAACTCTTGCATCTAGTCATATTGAAAACAACATTGCAGAATGAACAAAAAAAAGTCTCCCAAAGCCTTTTCTCCCTCTCATCCTCTCTCTCCCCAACAACATCCTGCACTGAAGGCTAGCAAAATAGACAGTGAAATGGAACCAATGCAGGACACAACCTGTTACATTGACTCTGCTACAAAAAAAGAGACTGTCCTTGCAAAAGGAACAAAAAGCACTATATCCACTAACGTTATTAATAGAGCACCAGTAACAATAGTACTTTGGATTGCTAGAGCACCTGGGATCCTGAGATCTCACACCACTTTATAAAAAAGCTGGTTAAGCATCACCCTGCACCATTTGGGGAAAAAAAGGGAAAAAAAAAAAAGTAAAAATGCAGTGCAAGCAGTTTCAATACTATCATCCACATGTAATATTTGAGCCTCAACTCCCTTGCCTTAACAAGACCTTGCTTGCTTGACTATTTATTGGCAGAGTGGAATAATTGCAACCCATCAAATCCAGCTAAAGAAGCCTGGGTGGATTTTGAAAGGACTGTTCTCCTCCCTCTTGCTCCCAACCTTCCCACCCCAATATACATTAATGTACCTTTGGACAGAAACATTACAAGACTTCATTTTTCTCTGAGTCATGAGGTTAAAAATGCAACAAATAACACAGGCCCTTGTGGATCAGTAGCCCAACGTGCTAAATAGTATCTCAGCAAGCATTGAAGTATACCACAAGAGTTCTAGCAAGTTCTTCTGTAAGTACTGAAATTAGAGACACCTGTTTATCAAAGGGTTGGTAAGTGTTGTGTACGGAGTTATTTGGGGTAGATTTTTGATTTTTTCTTTTTGGGGGGTAGGGTGGAATGTGTTATTGTTTTTAGGGGTGGGGAGGGAGGTGGAAGTCTGAGTGAGGCTTTTCCTGCTATATCGGCATCACTAACATTTCTTCTGGGTAGAGTCTTTGTTGTCCAGACATACAGCTGAGTTCACGCAACTGCAGAATTAACAAGGTCACTTTCCTCCTGTTTTCATAAAAACTGCAAGAAGTGAGTGTCTGAGATTTCAGTTAACTGAAATTACTCAAGATGTTCAGTAATTACAGGAGATTGAAAGACAGCCAGACACTATGCTCATAGAAGCTATGTTTTTGTATTAAACCAGTCTAAGAAAAACTGAAAAGAAAAAAATGAAAGTCATGTTAGCCAAAAGAGTTGCCTGAAAAAAAAAAAGCAATATAACACAGAACAACCTTATCTGAATAGTCCTTCGTAAATCGATGGAGCTACTCAGCAAACAAGGACTGCAGCATCAGGCCCTAGCGAAGGGCTTCCTCTGTTCACAGATGTGAAACCACCTCTGTATTGACTCCAAGGCCATCACCAGTAATAAGATCAAGCCAGTACAAAAGGGGACACTGGGAAAAAAGCTTGCCACAGTTGCAGCATTAAGGAATAATCCAGCTGCAGGCTCCATCGCACACGATCCACTGATAGCAAAGGGAGGAGGTAAACCTCCCTCTTCCAGAGAGCCAGTCTCAGCTATCCCATTCCTCATCCCCAGCCAAAGCTGGGCCAGCCTTGCCAGCTGCATAGCCCTGCAACCACAAATAAGAGCTCACAGAGAAGTGACTGGGAAGCAGACTGGTTTATTTTATAGTTTTGCAACTTCTTATTTATGAAAATGCTTGGAGAGCCTGGATACCGATCAAGTTTTCCTGCTCAATATTTATTAGAGTCTCACCTGCCTCACCAGAACGGGAACTGCAGGCACTTTGATTAATGTATTGGAAAAAAGAAATGTATAGTTTCCCTGTCGCCTTGGTAAGCGCCTCCCTGTATCTTGTGCCGAGAGGCTATTTTACAGCATCACAGTCCTCAGTGAATCTCTGCTGATTGCTTGCTGCCTCCCTACAGCAGCATGCTGCTCGCAGGTGTGGGGTGGCACTGTGTTTTATTCTGGAGCTGAACCTGGAGGAGCACCGCAGTGCTATGTCAAGCAGAAATAGGCCCTCTCTGAACAGCAATAAAAGCACCAACTTAAAATATCACCCCAATGGTGGCTGCAGGTTGGGGAATAAACTAAGTTCTTCTCTGTGCTCAGAGAGCACCCACCAGTGCCAAAGAGGGATTTCTGGATGTGGCCTGACCATCCTTTCCAAAGGCAACAGCTATATTGCCTTTGATGGGAGAGTTGTTTTTGCAGAAGCCTGTAGACCCAAGCAGCTTCAGCAACTGCACCCTGTAGAGCACGAATGTTATAGAACCAAAGAATCATTGAGGTTGAAAAGGACCTCTAAGAGCATCAAGTCCAACCGTTAACCTCATGCAGGTCCACCATGTCCCTAAGTGCCACATCTACACAGCTTTTAAACATTTCCAGGAATGGCCCTGTTCCTCTGCCTTTCTTCATCTGCCACCTCTGTTTGTGAAATTAAGATTAGGCCCACCTTTGCATCAGCCCGCTGATTTTGACATAAATAGAGTTTGCACTTAGCTCCAGTACAAGGCTGCAGGATGCTTACATTTTGCCACTTGCTAGCCAAGAGGCACTGCTGAAGCTCAGACCCATGGAACACCCAGAAGCAGACCCTACACAGTTGTTTTCATAGCAGGAAGCCTTCCTATCCCAAAGCTCAGGCATTTTGAGGTACAGCAGAAATACTACTATCAATAGGTGCCATTTCACGGCTCTCAGCCATGCAGCAATTCTGGCATATGGTACAGAGTCAAGAATACTCCAGCATGATACACAAGAGACCATGGATTCAATCTATACTTTATCTATACTAAAAAACCACAAAGTTTTTCATCGATGGTAGAAGCAGAAGAGGAAAGCAGAGCTTATTTCCTCCAGGAGAGGGCAGTCCCATACACACACACACACACACACTGGTAAGTCATTGCACATGCTGGAAATGAATCAGACCTTTATAATGAAAAAAACCCTTTATCCCAACATCCTCAGCCAGTCTGTCTTCTCTTGACTGGTAAGGTACTGTGCCCTGCAGATGCTGGAGTCTGTGCAGTTATTTAATCCTGCACATTGTAATCTTTTATCTTTACATTTCGATTAATAACTTTCTGCCCCGGTGGAAGTGAGTGAGTAGTAGCGTGCGCTAGCACCAGGCATGGAGGGGGCTGATGCTGCGAGGGTCTGACATACACACTGTGGTACACCATGGGCTTTGCCTTCAGATACTCACCTGACATCTGCCTGGAAAACTCTAACCCTTCACTCCTTCCCTGGAAACCTTCCACATAAAATACATCTGTGATCACATTACTGGAGCTGCAGACTTCCCACACCAGCTCTGCTTTTAGCCCCCATTTCTTGCTCTGTATCCCCCCAGCTGAGGGTTCCCCATCTCTGTCAACATCTTTTAGTCTCCACTTTCCTGTTTCCACATTTGCCAAGACAACTGAGACGCATCCTGCAACCTGTCTCCTTGTGATTGCATCAAGGGAAGTTCACTACCAAGGCTCAGTAGAAGACACCTCCCTGCATCTGATGTAGCACTACTCAACTCTCCTCACTCCTGGGCTATTGGAGATCATGCTCCTGCGCCATCGGCTGAAGTCTGTGATGGCCTGTCCTCACCCCTTCCTGGGAACACAGAAGAGTACATATGATCCTAAAGGACTTCAAGAGGATTTGGCTGGACTTCAATTAATTGCTACTGCAAATTAGGTCTAAACCCATTTGTCCCAACAGCGTGATAGATGAGGCTGTACATTACAGCTGCTTCTAAAGTCTACATTTTTATCAAAAGATTGGCAGTCCCTGTGGGCCCCGCTGAGATAAAAAGGGCCTTCTGCTTCCCAAACCTCTTCTCCCTGCTCACGCCTTCTCCCTGTTTTTTGTATTCAGCTTAGGGCCTCCAGGAGTGTCTGGAGGAATTCATTTCCTTCACAGCACACCCCTCCTTCTCCCAAACGAAAACTAGAGCTGGTTTTTCCAAGTTGGATTCGCAGGAGAAATATGAAAGCTAAAGGCACGCGGTATAAATAAACATGCAATGGGAACAGAAGAGGCAAAACACAGAGGCCCAATGCAGACGAGAGAGACAATGCAGCATAACAAATAGCGAGCTGCACTTCGCCTGTGGCATTTTCCAGCTACATCAATAATTATATAATACAACAGTTGCCGATTTCTCGGGCGTGGATCGATACTGACTGCGGTGCCACCCCACTCCGTGGCGGGTTGTGGACTGAGGGGCTCTTCGCAGGCCCACACTTTGCCTATTCCAGGGATCGATGGCTGCATTTTGCAGGCAGCACCAAGGGCTAGGGAAGCAGTAAGTGTATTCTCCAGACTAAGATCACAGGGGTCTGCCCATGGCACTTGATGCTGCGAGCATTGGTAGGAAATGGCTTGGCTTTTTTCCTTTCCTCTCCCAACTGCCTGCAGAAGATGCAGCCTAGGTACCACTTTGCATAGATGCTGTTTGTTGGCAAGAGGTTGAAAGAGGATTCATTCCATGAGTGTCTCACATGCTGTGAACTTCTTTGGCAGGAAGCAATTCAGTTGTCAAGTATAAATGTATGAATGCACCCACTTGTCAGGCCTTCCAGCTAAGCAATTAGGGGACATGGCATCATTAGAGACATCCATATTCTTCATAACAAAAATATAATTCTCTAAATACTTTATTTTTATCACCCCTGCTGCAGTAAGTTGTAAAAACAGAAGAATTTTGTGGACAGAGCAAAATGAGCATCTGCTTCGCAGAGTAGAGTTCTATCAACCCATCCCCAAATTCCCATTTTGAAGTCTACAGCCACTAAACATTGTCTTGGTGGGGGAAAAAATGGGAAATCAAATGAAGGAAACATTGAGAACAACTAGAACATCAACAACCCTCTTTTCTTTTGTTAGCGGGCATGAGATTCCTATGAAAAGCAAGCCTGAAATACAAATTTCAAACCATTAATGCTTACTTAAATGCTAACCTGAGAGAAGCAGCAAAAGCATGTCTGACCCATGCAACTTCCCACAAATGACAATTATCTCTAAAACCTTCCCAATCTGATTAAATGGAAAGAGACATTTGGGAACATGAACTGGTTGGTCATATTCAGGAAAATGGACCTTTTGGGCTAAAACTGACCAGTGAGGGGGGGGGGAAAAAAAAGAACAAAAAAACCAAACCAAACCAAACAAGAAAAAAACAAAAAAACCCACACAAAACCAACATCCAGAAGATGTGGATGATACACTCCTGCTCTGTGCAATTTAACAATAAAGTAATTGGCTTGTAGTGTGTGTTATTATTTTATTGTGTTGCAGGCTGTCTCTGGTCACGCTTTGTCTTGTGTTTGTTAGACAAGCATTCTGATACCACAATGTAAAATGTCAAGTATTATAATTGGGCCCTCGTTCTACAAGGCCTTCCTTTAGACAGAACTCACATGTCATTGGAAATTTCAACTGATTTCCCTGCTGGAAGGCTGGATTAAAGGTCTTCCTACTGCAAAAATTGAAAAACTCATAACACTGACACACTCATCTTGCCAATCAAAGAGTAATAAAAAATAGAAATGTCTCTGAAAGAGATCATCCTAAACAGCAAGAAATCCCTAAATTAATTAAAAAAAAACCCTTGTATCCAGAAGCCTATAAAACTTGTAGCACATTTCACTACCACTATAGCCACAGAGATAAATGCTTGAGAACCACCATGGATAAGCTATAGGATAAAATCACTGGTGTAGGGAAGGATACTATCCTTAGAACCCTAACTAGAGCCAAAAGCAGAGGTTTGCTTATCCCACTTTGGGAGGATGCACAAATCTGTAACTAGGTATCTTGGCTGAATTGTTATACATACATCTAGTAAGAGCCAGTTTCTACATAAAAATCCATAATTTGCAAAGACAAAGAGACACAGGAAGATAAGAATGGGTGATCTTGTAACCAAGACGAGATGGCTATAAAAATTTCTCCCTATGCATAATGCATTGCCTTTGCTGCAGTTGGTGCTCCCAGATGAGTTTTGTTCATGTGAATGGATCAGGGAACATATGCTTCCAGTTTGTATAAGGGCAAGTCAAAACATGAAGGACTGTTGATCTTCAGATTGATCTTCCCCCCATTAACAGTTTTTAAAGGTATAATAGGCATAAATAGCCATTTACAGAGATCACATGATATATAAAGAATCTCGTATTTGTGGAACAAATGCTTGGATGTTATCATCCCATTACTGATAAACAGCGGAGGTCAGGAAGAAGCAAAGCAACCTGCCCAAGGCTGCAAGGAAACCTTTGGTAGATGTGTGCAGTGGAACTGAACCTTTTGACTCTAGCCAAATACCCTTTCTCTCTGGAAGATGCGGAGGAGAGCAATGGAATGGGTTAAAAGTGGGGAATTACTGCAGCCCAGCTGATCAGCAGTAGCATGTTAAGCCATAGCAACCTGACTTTGAAATCTGTATCTGTACACTGGACTGGCTACTGTTTTTCCATTTTCTACCACTATCCTTTCAACACAGTTCGGAGCTGCTAGATTGAAACCAAATTAACCCGCTTGGGCCCAAGGCATACATATGAATATTTACAGAAGTTTTACTAGTGAAAATTTGTGGGTAGAAAGAACTCAAATATTTGTTGGCTAGAGAAACAAGCAGATTAACACAACCTGTACTGGCACAATGTTCTGGGTTTGCTGTTTGCCTCTCTCTGCCGTCTAATCAAGTCCCTTTGGAAGACTTATTTCTGTGAGGGTTCTCTCTCCACTGCATGCTGATGACCGATAATGCAGTCAGCATATTGTAAATGGGAGCTGCTTTCCACTTCAAAGGGACAAACCCTAATTTGCCATAGCCCTGGGTCAGATGCAAGTTAAATGAGCCAGAGCAGGACACAGCCACACCCTCCATCGCTGGGCTATGCAAGCTGCAGGAATACACACGAAATCAATTACTTTGGGCCCTCTTCTGAATGCGACAGGAGAAAATTACATCTGAGCTCTGGCCTCAGCCAATCAATCCTGCAGTAGCCTGATTTTTCTAGGAATGACACTGCAGACAAGGCTTGTGTGACCTACAAAGAGAAAGGTCTCATTTCAGTGGGCTCTCTAGGTCTCCCTTTCTGTTCCTCTCAGTCTTGCAACTGCCCTTGTCCAAGGAAATAATCTGGTCACACTCTCACTACAAGAGTTATCCAACTGCAAGGAGTCACTGAAGCTCAAATGCCAAATAGCCAATTTTATTTGCAACAATCACTTATGGTCAACCTACAGAAGAAAACTCCTTCATTCATTCATGTAGTAGCCACATCCTAGGATTTATCTGCTTCCAGAGATTACAGATCAAGAAAAAGGCAGTCAAAGTGAGTTGCAGTATCCAAGACTGCTTCACATGCAATAGAAACCAAGAATTAAAATAACCAGGACCCCCACTTGTTCCCTTCAAGAACTTGTCAGGCCTTGCAAACTCTCAAATCTCTTGAGGATCCCATCCTGTGTGGGAGAACACACAGGATGTGTGAAAGAGATGGGAAATTCCCCTGGAGAATAAAAAAAAAAATAATAAAAAAAAGTCAGATCCCCAAAGAAAAGGCGCTGTAGAAACATACATAATTATTACCTCAATTTATGCCTTTAACAAGTACCAAAAATGCCAGGATATGAGGCTTTTCTTCTTAGTAATGGAAGACAACGCTCAGAGCTTTGCAAATTTTAAGTTCTGTTGGTTCACTTGAACTGTAATTATGGACTTATGAACACAAAATAAAGATTACCAAGAAAGCACTAAAAGTCATAACCATGTTAAATCTGCCACTATAGCTTTGCTGCTCTGTCTGTCCACACTTGTCACAAGGATGCTGCAGGCAAGTAAGATTCCTGGCAATGAGCTCCCCTGAAGTTAGGACGCTATAGACAAAAATGTTTTTCTTGATCGTTTTGTAGAATCGTTCTGATTAGGACTCAAGTCAAGGAACCGAAAGTCAGCAATTGTATCATCTCATAATTCCTCTCTCCTTTGCCTTGAGTTCCTCTCTTTCACCTCAGTGGTCTCTGCAAGTTAGCTCTCACTGAATGCTGAATGTCCCATGCATTTCACAGACTGATGACTCATTTTCAAAAATTACTTAGATGCACCAGAGCTCAAATCTCATTGACATCTGATGGGCTCTGCCCTTCTGAGTGACCAAAGCCCAGATTTCTAAAGGCTATTTAGATGCCTTAATAGTAGCTTAAAAACCTAGTGCACAAAAAGCCAAGTTTAAAGCAATATAAATATCCCCAAGTGAAGCTAAATGGATACAGAAAAAAATTCTCATTATATTTGTATCTATGTATACCCAAATCATATCAGAATAGGAAGTCTTCAATCCTTCACTGGCCAGAATGCCTTCTGCCCTGCCTAAATAGAGCATCTCTTCTAAAGACAGTATCAATATTAGCCAATATGAGACAATCTGCATAACAGTATGTAGAAAAAACTGAGAGTTTGAAAGTTTGGGACTACAGCACAGAAAACAAAAGACTACCTGCTTGGTAATTTCCATGGGTATGTGTATGCCAGACTGCAGCAAATTATATCCTATAAGCTCTGTGCAACATGGTATTTGCATTAGCTTGTCCTCCTCCTCACAAGTCAGGGTGCCCGTGCCTCAGACATCTATCTAAAACAACAAGAACTTGCTGTGCGTGCCAGACTGGGATACAGATTAATTAATGTAGGATCACAGTGGATGTTTGCAGGATTCTTATAGCTGGAAAACAAACAGTGAAATTTGGCCTGACGTTTATCAGGATATAAAATGGTTCTTATTAAAAAGGCAATGTATATCACAGGATCTCACAGCAACATCTGATTTTAAAAAAGTCAGTCACCTTCTCTGTACTACACAGAGCATACAAGAGGATGTCATTTGCCACCAGGTGGTGCCTTTTTAATAATGACCTCCATGACAAATAAAACCACAAAAGCAGCACACCAACAATCAGAACAACACAAACAGCACAAACCTCAAAACTTTATAAGAGCTGAGTCTATGCCTGAACATATTAGAAACATACCAATATGGCATGAGAAAACTTCTCAAGCACAGTTTGCCATAGGCATTAACTGATGATGCCTGAGTGCAAAATGACAGAGCATTATTGATGCAGAGCATTATTTTTCCTCCTCAGTTGTCTAAACAATAAATCCAAACCACGTGACAAAGCAGCCAGTGAGACCATCAGCAGAATGAACACTTGGAAGACAGTAGATGCCAGAAATACAGATCTGCTGAGAGAAGGGGTGAACTAAAACCTCCTCATCTGTGGTTTCTGAAAACTAGTAGTTCAAACCTATAGATCTAAAACCCACACAAAGGCTGCTCTGCTGAAGCTACAGCACAGGTTTTTTTGTACTTGCAGTTTGGTGGCTCTTCTGTTCTAGGTGACGTTCCTCCAGCTGACAGTGACATCTGAACAATGCCTAGATCTTTTAAGCTGAGGTTCTATTCTTAAGCACTGAAAATGCATCTGTTAGTGTTCAAGAAAACACTGGCTTTCCCATGAAAGTAAAAAAATGAAAATACATGCTCTCATTAGCCTCTGACTTACTGTTCATGATATGTATGAAAATTGGCTCTGCTATTTCTAATAAACTGAAGAGAGCCCATGCAGATGTAAGTACTTAGACAAGTGTAGTGTGTTGCATTAAGGAAATGCAGAACTATCTTACAAGAAATATAAAGGAAATTTTTCCATGAATTTGCTGAATACAGTTTTTCTCCATTAATGCAATTCTGACTGTCAGTACCAATGGTCTTCCAAACTCTTGGCCAGGATTAACTAGTCACTGAATTGGGAGCTCACTGCAGCTTTATCTAGAAAGGCAGAGTTGAAAGAAACGCAGGTCAATTCACAGAAAAGGTTTCTTTCTTCATCGTGCAAGAGTGGGCTGAATAAGAACAGAATCCATTTATCAACAGTACATTAAAACTCCAGGGCTCCAAAGGTTTATTTCATTTCAAATCATGGCCTGCCTGCTCATTTTAACGTGACTTTGTGAAAAGCTCTCTGCATTTCAAAGGGATCTCAGGGCTTGTCTTTCCTCCTCCCCATGCTCCAACTGCTCTTCTCACATTCTCTCAGTTCAGCCACACTGCACAGTGATGAGTCCCAAACTCACTGGCTGCCTCAGTGACCCAATGAGCAACTAAGACTGTAGGTCAGAAGAGAAGATCATCAGTGGGAACATCTGTTCTCAGTAAGGTTTCCAAAAACATGTCCACAAGCACATACATCAGATGGGCTGCCCTATCTTACTTAATAATATTGGGAAGAGTAAAAGGTTCCTTTCGCAACTGTAAGACGAAGGTTTCCTCTCAGAAAGACAAGAGGATCCAAACAAGAGACTGTTGACACACAAATTCCTAGCCTTGTACACTGAGTACCTGCAAACTGACACACAGCATCCAGGCATTGGTGCTGGCCATAGGAGATCTCAGGCTGGATTCTACAGGCGGCTTGTGATGGGTTTCTGTGGGGAAATTACTTATCCTTTCTGTACTCCATTTCACTATAGGGAAGAGTTAAGTCACTAGGATTTAAAAAAAAAAAATTAAAAAATGTACACTTCCCCTAGCCTTCTGCACTAGTTACACAGGGGATTCAGAGATGAGGGGGGAGAAAAAAGGAAGTATGAAAAGATGAAATTCCCACTAAGTTTCAGAGTGTTAAAATGGATACTTGAGGCAACTCTCACATTTGCTCAGCACAACATTCAGGAATGCCAAGAGAACCTTTGCCCTCTTCTTAGGAAAATAACATGCTGAACTTTTACTACAGATAATGGGAGAACTAAGGTTCACACTTTCAGCCAGCATTAAAATAGCTTTAATTCGATTTAGTTGAATTCACTTTAAAGGAAAATTAAGTGAAATCAAATGAAGGCCATTTTTAATTCCAAACAAGTGTGTATGCACACATTAGTTTAATACATTTTACATAATCCACTTGAAACCCACCTTGTTACTTAATTCAGATCAACTTTCCCATGTGCTCCTGACTAGACAAGCCCTGAAAGGTAACATTATCTTTCCTCAAGGAACAGCTGCATTTCATTATTGACACCTAACTCTAGAAAGAGCTGCTCTGAAAGGGACAACATAGTTGCACACAATTTATATGTCTGTCACAGAGAGAACAATGCTCTGTATACAGCTACAATAGCAATTAATATACTGGGGGTTGTTGTTCCATTAGTCACTAATTGCACAGTAGACCAGTAATACAGAAGCCTTGTTCCTGGCAAAGAAATGATTGCTCCAGAATTACTGAATGGATAATTCAGAGGCTGCTTTTTGTTTCCCAAGGGATACCCTGCACCTTTGCCATCAGTTAACTGAAAACACCACAGATGGTACAGATTCATAGGCAATGGCTGTGTACTGCACGCTACTTTTTAAGAACTTCTGAATTATGGCATTTGCGTGAGATGAGTCAAGGTGAGTTCAGTGACTGAACAGAATTGCTTCCAGTCTTTGTCACAAAATATAAGAAGAATAGTTTGTCACTGTAGATTTTTGCTTCCTCTTACAAAATACATGAGAAGCATAGCAACCTCCCTCACACGTTGTCTCATCAGGCTATTGCAAACACAAGAAAATGCCAACTCTGGTTGCGTGGGGCTGTGAAGGACCTTTGGTTTGCCCAGACATCTTGCAAAAGTTAAAAAAGGTAAGAGGTGGGGTGACAATGGTGCATAACAAAGCTTTCAAAAGGATGTTGCAATGAACTCCAATGCATTTGGTAAGCCACAGAGGTGACCCTGGCCTGCTAGGGAAGGGGCACAAATAGGCTCAGCTCCACAGCTTTCCTTATGATCTTCTCCCCAAATTCTTTTTCTCTGTTGTTCTCCGCATGTCCTTATTGTGACAGCGCATCATGATCTCTGTATTGCTGTGGTCCAGCCAATACACAGCTCCAACACTGCTGCAGTTTATTAATGTTTGAGGAGAGCCATAGAGGAATGGTCTGGCCATGGTCTTTGATGTCCAAAGAGCAAAACAAGAGAGGCAACCATCTTCTTGCTATTCTCCTGAATGTAGTAAAGTAGAACAGAAAGGTAGTTGTTTCACCTTTCCCCCCACCAAAGAAAGGACTCAGGGATTGAGGAATCTCTGAAAAACGTGAATTTACATAAGTGGCAATTTCCAGTCAGCTTCTCTAATTAGCATTTGATAGAAACTTCTTGCCTTTTACCAGTAACAGACCTCTCCGGGATTTGTGAAAAGAGCAAACTTCCTCTTAATACGGGAAAAGGGATAGAGACAGTGTTAAAGACAGCATTACATTTTTTTTTAATGAAAGCCTACACCTCCAGAAATTGTTCACTGGAACAAGTCCATGAACCATTTTGCTCTCATTATTTGGAATCCTAACTTTTGAAATTAAAACCTAGTCAACTAATCTTGATCCAATTGTGTTGATTTTGAGTCAACAATTCCAGGAGAACAAAATGCCTCTCCTTCCCTCCCCTTTACTGAATTGTTACTACAAATAGAGGTGGGAAAGAAATTTTTTATGCTTTCATCAATATTTATGCAGTTAAAATTGCATACACCATATGTTGTTTTTTTGGGTTTTTTACACAGAAAAGTCAAGAAAATATCATCCAGTTGACTTCAACTTCATTACAAAAATGCTAAGTCATCCCCCCAAACTGACCAATTCTTATTCTCTATTATGAGTACCAAGGAAAAAGGTTAGCCTCATAATGAAAATCCAATCACATCCTTACCTACTCACAGGCTACCGCTCTGCTCCACATGGTACAAGTGAGGATAATTGACAAGATGGATTGAATGATCCAATAGGTTTAACATGTGCAAATTTTTATGGCAAAGACTTTGTCTCAGCTTAAATCAGTATAGTACCACATTTATCCATGGAGCTAAAGAAACATCAAAAAAAGAAAGCCCAGATCAGCTGTACTTCTCTTCTAGAAAGAAGACACCCTTATACCAAACAATACTAAAAGAACAGATAGAAGATTGGGACCCATCACACAGAAAACATCTTTTATGCATGGGGGAAGATGGCTTTGGAACTTCCTTTGTCTTCATTTTCATTGCATAGACAGGTAAGCTAAGACACAAACTGATTAATGGACTAACTTACAGAAAGCCTGTGGCAAAGGCAGGAATTAAGCTCAGTTCCCCCTGAGGATCAGTCCAGTATCTTAACAAACCCATATCTTTCTGTTCTGAAATACTGCGGCTTTCCTTTGTAATTAAACAGCATGGATTTGAAGGGACTGATTTCAACTGTCATTGTACTGAAAGAGCTTGCACTGGTCAAGTGGGGAGGAACTGCCTTGCCAACCTAAAAAGGCTTTTCCTTTACTTAATTCCAGGCTTCGAAGCTTTCAGAAATAGAAAATATTGCATAAGCAACAGTACTGAACAATTTTGAAGGCATACTGAAAGAGCTTTTTATACTCTCCCATTTTAATAGCTGGTGCTTTTACTGTAGGTAGTATACGGTTACAGAATAATGTGCATGGGTTTAATGTCTGGTATGATAATATCCAAGGTGAAGATATTGAAAATTCAATTAAAATATAGTTTAGGATATTAGCTTATTTTAATTTCCAGCCTCCTTTACCCTCCATCCACCTCCTACACATCCAGGATTGAAGCTAGATGTTACACACTGAATCCTGTAACTCATAATCAGTGCAAAGTTCTTTGTACTTCTTCAACATCTGACTGTCTGAAATCTCCTCTTAGAATTCTCCAAAATTCCTATGCTCCTTTAACAAAAGAGGACACTGAAATGTTGAGACAGGAGTAGTTCCTATCAAGGACAAAGATAGATAGGGACCCCTAAGTCTTGTCTCTTAGCACTAAGCCCAGGGTCCCTCACACTTGCACGAGCTTTTTTTTAAACCATGATTGCCTCTTTGAGAAGGTTTAGAGAGGGAACATAAATTATTTCACCACAGCAATGCAACTCCCTCCTCTGCAGTTCTCAGTCACCTTTAACAAACCTGACTTTTGCCATAGTTTATGTTTTTCTCGCTTGTTTGATCAATGCAGTTTTCTATCACTGTGCTGCATTACATGGTACAGAGAAGAAAAGAGAAGTCCTACTGAAACATGATCACAGAAACAGCAAAAATTTCAAGAGGCAAGCAATGAAGCAGAATCTTAGAAAAGCTCCAACTGCTGTCCAGAGTTTCTGCTGATCCTTCCTAAAATATACAGGAGAGCACACCATAGGGTTAGTCCCTTTGCTTGTCCGCTAAACTGAAGAGAGGTGTCAAGCATCACTGCACATAACAAAACAAAAATGTGCAATGCTAGGACAAGCACTGCTGGAACAGAATAGAGATCCTGGTGTTTTTTTCTCTGTCTAACAATGCTCAGGAACTCCTGGTCCTGGAAACTAAACAACAATGGGTTTATGTCAGATTTGAGAAAACATATACCTGAAGTGTTTATGCAGCCTGTCTAAATCTTACCCTACAGTAATGGCAGGTTTTATCCTTGTCATATGAAATATTATCACTAACCTACTTGCTTCTGAAACTCCTCCAGTTTCCCAAATTTTATTACATCAAAGTTGTATATCTAAAATATTATACCTATAGTACCCCTTTTTTTCAATGAGACCACATAGTTTCCATAATAAGAGGAAAGTGGCACACCAGGTTCCAAGATATTTCATAATCAAACGTGCTCTATATGCAGTTTACACAGATGTGAAGGTTAAACATCATGGTCCTCAGTCCCAGGTAAACTGAGAAGCGGGGCTCTTCAAGGCATCAAGTCACTGCCCTTTTTATAGCTTTCATGAACCTCATACAACTAACAAAAGCTGATCGTGTCCCTGATTTACATAGATGGGAAAAAAAATAGGCTTAGTCTCATAATTAAACAATAAAGGAGACTAAACAAAAAAAGTGCACCAGTCCTTCCCTTAGTACATAGTTCCATCTCTCATCACTGCCTGCAGAGACACCATTAGTCCCTGCACTTGGGTCAACATGGGTTATAGTGCATTCAGATAACCACCCATCTAGAAACAGATGAGCTGTTTCTACCCTTCTGGTTCTCATAAGCCCCCCTGCACACCACCACTAGCACTGACATTTTCCAATAACTGCCTTCATATTGTTTGCTGGTGAAGCAGAAAAGACCTCCAAGAGCTGACTCTTGATAACTGTATCAGTCAGAGATTTGGTGACTCCCAGTGTTTATACCCAACTAGAATGGAGGTCTTGGCCAAGGTGTACATGCAGTGCCCACATGGCAGCTGCAGGAAAGATGCACATCTGTACCATAGGGAGGTGAAGTAGACAAATGCAGACTTTCTTCTGCAGTGATGTAGTGATGTTGTCCTCCTGCATCACACCCATTGCCCGGCTGTAGTGTACTGGGAGACTAGTTGGCAACAAATAAAAAAAGCAGCATATTAAAACTGGATAATAACAGGAAAAATCCACCCCACATTGCTGTATTTTGAGTGTGTTGCCTTGTTTGCTAGCTCCTGAGACTTGCTCTTTCCAGAGGGGATAACTGTGTATGCCCTGCTTCCCACACTTTGCTGTGGATTTAAATATACAGGCATTGCTACTAGGTGAGTGCCATTTGAATTGACAAACTAGGATTTCTGCTGCACGCTTCACACTTAATGCAGCCCTGCCTGGGCTTTGAAGGCAACGGCTTGTTGCCTTGGGGTCTGAAACTAACAAAGCCAAGCAGAACAAGCCCAGGGCTCCCGTTGGATTGCTCGATCAAAGACAATATTAAACAGCACTGTTTTCGTAACTACTATTCTGGGGCTCTTGGAATGCAAGACAAAGGAGATGAAGTTAATTTCTGTTATCATAGCCTGGTGCAGCTGCAAGGGCCCTGGGAGAAGCCATCTTCTCTTGATGGCTTTTGCAGCCTGTGTCTTTGCAGGAGCTCCCATTAAGCACACAGTGCTTCAAAAGCTTTTCAGACACACTCGTGTTCCCCTCCTCCCCACACCATTATCAAATGCACCCCTGTTCCTTCTTTGACACCTTCCACACATCTCGTTACAGACACCAGGGAGCCTCCCTCTCCATGACCACTTCCCTGCACCTCACAGCTCTCTGCTTCACCTTTTGTGTCACCAGCACTGCCCCTTGCAGTGCCCACGGAGACCCAAACTAGGGAAGTACTACCCTTGGCACAGGAGTGCTGTGCAAGCGGACCAGACAGGGAACAAGTTATCCAAGTTCTGCTCTGCCACCGACCCAGCTCACAACCTTAGTGAAACACCTTAACCTTTGGTTTGTACATGGTCAGCTGGGATTAAAAGGGCCCAGGCTTTTTTAATTTTTTTTTTGAGTGACTGGCAAAAAAAAAAGCATACTTTCTTTAATCATATTTTCTTTATATCAGTAGATGTCTCTGGTGATGGAAATCACTAAGCAGTATTGCAGGAGAAAGCGCAAGCTATCTTCTGATTAGGAGCACTGTTTGAGATATTTGAGGCAATTTTAAGATGCCTCTCCTACAAACCAACATGGTCATGGTCAACAGATCACCTTGAAAATGGATGCTTGTCAGCAGTAGTGCTATCCCAGGACTGCCATAGCTACATTGGGCTCCGATTTTTCCTCCTTGCTCTTCATCTATAGTTGAGCATAGAGATCATTTATGGAAAAGCAGGAGTTTGGTAGGTTTTGCTTATACCCTCAGCTTCGTTCAGTAAGGACAAGGAGAATGAGAAAGCTGGGTAACCATGAAAAACTTCGAAATGAGATTACTGAAAGGAAGGAAAGGGCTCCAGAGAGCTTTGTTTAAAGCCTTCCTCTTCACACCACGTTATTCCTTTGAGGTCGCTCAGATAAAAGCACAAACTGGGGATAGGGCACGGAAATAGTACACTGCTTGAGATGTGGAGGGTACTCCAGGAACTGGTCTGTATCAATGGACAGAACATCCCACATTTCCTTCTTCTCAAACCAGGAGTTCACCTTGGGACTCTAAAGATCCAGGAAGATGTTCCCAGCAACCTGACTACTCTTGTAGAAGAAGTACTCTTTGCTAATAACTGCCATCTGGGATTTCACAAACTGGATTCATTCAAGTTTTCCCTTCCCTCTCATCTCAAGTTCTGCAATTAGCTGAAAATACATTATAATACAGAAAAGTTTTGCTGGAAAATTTTTTAATAGATCCAGGATCAATGCCCAGGAAATGAACAAAAATACAACATCAGGCTCAAACAAGAGGGTTACAGTTGTGTCCAGCTATATGCTGATATCTTACATATCTTCCTCATGTCAGAGTTTTGCTACTAAGTGGTCAGTACAGATCTCCAACAATTTCCAAACAAGAGTGTCCATTCTAAATGCTGGAGGCATAAAAAGAAAGAGCTGTTCTCAATCCAGAAGAGAAGTAGCCAGTCTTCAGTTTTAAAGCAAACCTTCTAGATGCAAATTGCTGCATAATTTAAGTTTATTGAACATCTAACACCAGGAAATGTGCAATTCATGAAATTTTCAGTGAAGATATACGAATGAGAGTTCCCAATACATTTTTAAAATGTGGAATTATCAAAGTTTTATGCACTGTCGACTTTGGCCACATACAGTAGAGTTAATTGAAAGTGCAGTTCTAGCTTTAAAGGTATCCCTATGAAAGTGGCAATGTGTGTTTTATTGTCTCTTCATCATTTGCAACTCAAAGGTGCCCAAGTTTATGCACGAAAAAGTATTTCTTCTAACTGGCAGCCTGTTCTGCAAGACACTATTGAATCGGAGAATCTGGGTAGATGCTTTGCTTCTTGCATTCATATCACTGGTCCTGTAGTTTCTGGAAGCTAAGTAATGTGCCTATCTATCCAGATGCAACCTCTAAGCCCCCGATCAGACCCCATAAGAAATTTGCTTGGGGAGGATCGATGATCCTCTATTTGGAGTACCCTTGACAAAAGGAACAAACAAGACAGGAACAAACTGCATTTCACAGTGCTGGGAAAAGGCAGAAGGTTAAAGGTATCATCACTCAGGAGGGCAGAACAATCTTTCATCAAAGGACACGTGCCTTACAACTCATCCCCTTTTTCTTCCCCTCACAGACATGTACCAGTTTAGGATTTTTGTAGCCTCAAGCTGGAATACGTACTGCTGAGGACGACCAAATTGAACGACACATCTTTAACCTTCTAGAGAGATACAGCGTAAATCCAGCCTGAAGCCTCTGCTCCATGAAATTGGATTAGGGACTCCACATTGGGTCTACCTAAAACAGACAAATAGCCCTTACAGTTATTTTTTTTTCTTCCTTGTTTTTTCATACAGAAAACTCCCCAAAAGCAAAAATTCGAGAGGTATTAGGAAACCTTCTACCCACAACAACAAATAAGGCCAGAGCAGAACTCAAAGTCCAATGCAGAATTCGTGGTTTCTAACAAACATTAGGCCATACCTTCTCAGTATAACCCTGGTGCAGTAGGCAGACATCATGGAAACTGTTGGACTACTCTGGTTTACTACAAATACATCTTTGGTCCCTTGTTTTGGTCATAAAGCTGCAGAAATAGGAAACATAAACTGGGATATTTGATTAAAGTTTAATGCAGGAAGATGAAAGAAGAGACCCATGCTTTTCCCTTCCTTGCAGCTGCAGCAAGCCAACATCAGGAACAAAAAACTAGTTGGCCACACTGACTGGAAGCTGCAGGGCAGATGCCATACTGAACATTTTACAAATGCAGCAGAGCTGCCCACCTCCAAAACTGCCAAGGGCAATACACAGGGATTTGGTCAGCTCTCTTTTTATGGCCACAGCACCATCCCCGATATTGGCTGCTGAGATACCTGCAAGGACTGTGTGCTGCTGCTGCCACCTCTGCCCATAGAGCCAACAAGCACTTCTCAGCCATCTGCTGCAATAAGTGAGGGCTCTTCCACCACACGGCCTCCAGTGCAGCAAGCCGAAGCACAGAGATCTGGAACTTGCGTACCTTTGGCAGTCTGAGCTTCTTTACCTGTGTCTGTGTGGCAGATGCAGACCTTTTTTGTTCACCCCCTATCTAGCAATTAATGCAAGCCCCACAGAATGATGGAAGTTACAGAGCTCTAACATGTATGGTGACTAAAAATGCAACTTGGAGAGAAAAATTAGACTTCTCCAAAGCAGGCCAGAGCCAGGGATTGATGTGCTTTCTGAACTGTGGAATAACCACATTCCAGATCCTGCTCTATTTTGGAACAGAAACATAGATCTGAATGTCTTTAATTCTAAGCCAGTGCAATATGTCTTCGCTTCTTTCAGAAAGGCCATTCTAGCCATGAGCAATCCTTCCTTGTAACGGTTTTCATTAAACAACCACATTTTCCAAAAAAGTTTTCTGTTTAAGTACGTGCAAGATCATTTTTACAGCACCAATTCTGGCTCCTAACAAAAGTAGTGATTAAACAGTGTCAATCCACTTTTCTTCACTTCTTTCAAACATGTGAGTGACAGAAAAAAAACCAAAAAAATTCACTTTGAGAAGAATCTCCCTTCCTATGAAGATTGCTATTAGATAGTGATGCTATTAGATATCTAAACAGGAATTTCAGGGAATGGATGCTTAGGTTATTTTTGATTTTGGCTTTGAAATGCTTAGATTTTTCTTCAGAAGTTCAGCACATAGCAATACAACCACATTTGCCACCAACTGTCCTCTTCCTTATAACAGTCTGGGTCTCTTCCTTTCACAGTTACAGTTCATACAGAGGAGACCCAGAGCACTATCCTGTACACCCAGTTGCAGGAATCTATTTCAAGGTCTCCTGCTGCTATGCCTTTGCACCAATAACTGAAGGAGGCGGCAGCATCACACTCTGACTCAACCACTGGGTGCAAAGCAACAAATGTTCTGCCAGGGTTAGAATGAGATTAGCAAAATCCCACAGAACAATGATTCAAAGGTGCTGTAACAAATCAATTTCCTGCAAGCAACAAACACAATTACGAGACAAGTCATCTTGCTCTCACCCCACTCCTCTCTCAGCAGTGAGCTAGGGCTGAGAAACCTCATCCTTTGGGCTCCAAACATATAGTCCAACTTCTCAGGTGACACTGCCATTGAGTAATGGCAGGAGAAGTGGTTCTCCATCTCCCTTGGCGAGTCATGCCACTCGAAGGCACACAGATTGCCAAAGTAACTTATAGAAAACAGTATGTCTACTGGTCTTTGAACCAATATTTCAGTTCTCCATCTCCATGAGCATGCACCCTACCATTCAACAGCAACTCATCTCTGCCAACACAGATTATCACCTTTGGAATCTCTAATCTTCTCCACTTCATCATCTTTTGCTCAATTTCTCACATCTCCCCCTTTTTCCATTCTGGCACAAATGCAGAATCTCTACCTAAAGCAAAGGCGGGGATGTGGGGAGGGGGGTGGGGGAGGGAAAGAGTTTGTATCCTTTCCAGGACTTACTTATTTCTTAAAGAGGATATTATAATATGAAAAAAATCAGAAAGTTCAGCATAGGCAGCTCAAGTCTACAATGTTTCTTGTCTCTGATTCAGAGCCTGAGCCCAACTGCACTCCCATTGCACCACATCTGAGCTAATGAGCTCTCCCACTCTGCTAGGGTGCATAGGGTAAAGATGTCATTATCACCAGCCACCTTGCACATACCAAGGCTAGTCGAAAGTCCAAGCTAAATAGCATCAATTTACATCCAGAGTCAGATGTCTCCACACTTTGTTCCCTGGCACTGCTGGGCTGCTGAGACCCTCAAGCAGGCCTTGCACAGACTGGGAAAGGCCCAGCAACACTGAACAGCTTGGACTGCATGCAACGCAAAATAGTGCTCCTTGCTTCCTGCCCAGGAAACAGATTGCAATTTGGATAATCCTGTACCTGAGCTAATAAACTATGATGAACTCTCTCTGGGTCTGCATCCATGGCACAGATAATGTTCATTCTGGATAATTCCTATTATGTGTCCTGGCTCTTTCACTCAAGGTGAAATACCTTTTACCTCTGGAAGTCCATTGTGCCAGCCAGCACAGCATACGCTACAAAACTCCCTCTCAATTCTGTCTGTTCTCTTCCCAATGAAAGCACTAAACCGAGCAGCCAACACCACCCATTTCACTTTCATTACTCAGTTCCTGTTGTGAGAGAAGAGCAAACCAGCTGGCTGATCCCCCTGCACCACTGATCAACTTAGCCATCTCCTACCATTTTGTTCTATGTTTGCCTCCCTCAAAGGCCTCCCTCCAGTTCTGGAATCCTAGGAAGACTCAGCTTTTGGGACATGCCCGGAATGCTACAGGCTCAACGACATCGATTTCTGAGCCTGAAGGAATTAGCCCACTGTTCAGTTACACATTTTGAAAGTGTGAGATAAAGAAAGAACAGAACATATATGTGTCATAAGTAGCAATAAGGAACTTGTCAAAGCCTAACACAACTTACAGGACAGAGTTACATATACTGGGTTTTCAACTCATCCAGAAGGCTACCTTTTCCCACCTATTAGGCAAATCTGAATAAACACTCCATTAAAGGAAAGAGGGGGAAAAAATGTCTTTGAGTTAAGCAGTTGATATAACCAGGATTTCAATCGTTAGTATAGCAGAAGACTTCCTCATGTGTCTTGTGCCAGTATCTGCATCACAATAGAAATAATACATGGTAAGAAAGAGAAATACGTTAAAGAATATGGTTCTTTATCAGACTGGAAGTATTAGCCATGATTCAGAAATTAATGACAGCATAAAAATCTATTAAGGCATCTAGACTGTCTCTCAAGGGACCTTTTCAAGCTTGTAGTGCATGGATTATTCTCCAGGGCTCTGCCCAGCCAAACTTCAGATATCCCAAATGACAGCAATTCCACCACAATTCTTAACAAAGCTATATCACCACCTAATTGCTTTCTTCCATTAAGTATTTTTCTCTCCTGCCAATTTTTTTCTTTCCTCCTCCAAATTTTCTATCATGAGAGACTCTTCTAGCTCTAAGTCCACACTAGACAATTCTTCATGCCTTCCCAGTATGCCTAGATCATTAGCATAGCTCCTCTTTAGTCATTTAGCCAAAACAGCTATATATTTAGCTCTCACAAGCATTCTTCATAAGTCAGTCCCTCCAGCCCCTTAATCATTCTCCTTGCAATCCTCTGAATTCCCTCTAATTTTGTTTACATCTTTCTGGAATTGAAGTGCCCGGAACCAAGTGCTGTAAACAACAACAGCTCGTTATCTGGCTAGACTGTAATTCTGGTGATCACAGCACAGGCCCCGCACATGCGATGCACACACAGACACATGCACATGATCATCCTCTGCCTCAGACACAGCATCACCATGGGACACGAGTTCTGCACAACAGACATTCCCTCCTCCCCAGTGACATCAGCCAGGTCTCTTTCAAGGAAATCCAATTCCAAACAAAAGTGAGGATAGATCTTCAGTACAGCCATTACAACTCTTATTTAAACAAGTTTTCTTTTGAATCTTTTATGCTGTTTTCCCCAGTCTTACAATTCGTGATTGGTCCAGGAATGGTCACAATCCAAACTGAACAAGCATTCCTATTACCTAACACAAACACAGTCTGCAACATAACCTAAAACCCTTCCACAAGCTGAACACTCCTTAGGTTCCAGTCCCATCTAGCAGTTGTAAATCATATCAAAAAAAGGCTGCTTCTACTTTTGAACTACTAAGGCAATCAGGGCAAAAGCATTTTCTCTCAGAGAAACTATTCCTAACCCTTGGTCAAGAGGATCAGGATTACTATACTCTTTGCTGGCCCTACTGAAAACCCTTTCCCAAAGAGGCATTAGCAGGAGAAGGTCAGACCTAACTCTCCAGGGAAATAAACAGGATGATATGTCCCTAAGGATGTTCTTTCAGCTATCTGCAGACTCAAGACAGACACCAGCTACTGGCTGCACTCAGGTTACATTTTCAAGTTTTTGGTTGCACCTATAAAGGCCACAATTTTCAGAACTTTTTTGTTTTAGAAGACAGTTGAGACTTTGTTGTAGTCTTATGACAGAAGATAACACATCACAGGAAAGCCTTTAAGCACTTGTGCCTTAATCTGTTCTTGAAACTCAAGTTGGAATTTTTCCAACAAAACACCTTTTATTCCTTATTAGAAAGATGCCATTTTGGTGAAGCAGAAACATTCTGCAAAACTTGTTGCTTTGCTCCAACAAACTTCTGGAAAACTTGAGGCGTGGTTCAAAAAGAAACCTGTCAAGGTTCCTGCCAGCTCCTGGGACATCTGTGGGGTAGCCAAGGCACCAAGAAAAGGGTTCTTCTAGATCAAGGTCTTCCTAAGCCTGTAACAATTTCAAAGCCTCTTCTACTTAGCATCCCCAGTTCTGAAAGAACCTCAAAGCTGGTTCTCTAACTATCCCTGCTGTGTGGCAAAGCAAGCTGGGTCTTGAAGTCGTCTGTCTCCCCAGTACATTTCACACTGCCGTTCCTCCTTCAGCAGCTACAGCAATGCTTCAGCATCCAGGAGAGCTTGGGGTATCTTCTTTCAATTTTTGTGGTGGTTTGGGTTGGGCAGCAGAAGGAAAAAGGGAGAGAACAGAAACTCTTCAGATTGACCAGGGGATGAGCAGAGCCTACAAGCAGGGGTCTTATGAGGTTCCTTGAAGCCTGAAGAAAAGGCTGCTGCTACAAAGATTTAGGTCAGGACAGACAGAGCAAGGCCAGACAGAATGGCCTTTTCTCCCTTTCCTCTGTGCACACAGCAGGCCAAAAGAGAAGGAAGATTGTACTGCTCACCATAGCTCTAGGTCCCTCTGGGGCAATGCCACAGCTCATTTACCTCATACTGAAGCCAGATTTTTTTTTTTTTTTTTAAATCAGCAGTCCAATCTCTTGCAGCTCTGTGGCTGCTGGATAGTACACAAACCAGTCACCAGTATGCAGCTAGGATACATGAAAATGGAGGAGAGGTTCTGTACTTCACTTCAGATCTCCTTGTTTCATACCTTTCCTCCCTTAGCTGGCCTAGACTACAGACAGCTCTTACACCACTTCAGCTAGCAGGACTAATTTCTTTTTCTTTGAATCACTGAGAAATTACTGTTCATAAAAGCCCCAACCTCAATACAACATGACTCTTCCAGACAAATAGTTTCCTTTCCTCTACAGGAGTCTAGAAGTGCAGAACATCTCACAGGGGCATGCCTGCAGTTAGGTCTATTCTACTCCGTTACCTAAACTGAGACTCAACAAAACACAGCCATGCTGGACAGAATCCATGCTGTTAAGGAAGCTAAACCAGCAAGGCTGTGGTAATGCAGGTACAGCCAGAGTACAGACTTCCTGGTTTACTGCTTCAGGTTGCATCCAGCCCAGAGCTCCTTGGCTCATACAGTCTACAAAAGCATAACTATGTAAGAACAGTTGGCTCAGCCAGGTTGTACTATTTTTGAATATGTTGGTTTAATTAAAACACTGCATCTTGTGCATGTAGGAAAGCCTCCTTTTATCTTCTTCCTTCTTCTATTCCCAGAAACGCTCCCATGAAAGTGTAGGAGTCAAACATGTCCTTTCCACTCTTTACACTGTATTTCATGCCCAGGTGACTGAAGCATGACTAAGTTGCCACTTTACACTGAGGCTATCACAGAGAGATGAGAAGGGGCAGCCAAGCTACAGAGACAATTCTGTTTCACTGCAACAATCTCTTGCCATGTCAAGATAGGATGCAAATCTGCTATGAATAATGGTCACTCCTAAAGTATACATGGCTATGCAGATATTCCTATCAGCAATCACGCTGCATTCACCTACACTAACATTCATGACAACTCTCTTGGACAAAACACAACTCTGAACCAGATTGGTTAACACTGCCCAAGCATCTTTACCACATGACTTGTGCATTTTCTATCACATGCACACACCCAAATACAGGTTCATGCATATATATATATATCTATATATCATCTTCTGTCTTATATATGCACCTTCCCAAAAGTCAAAGAAGAGCTATTCAAAGGCCTCTGGTCATATCTTCATGCACAGATCATGTACACAGGCATAAATAAAACTGGATGTTGTGATCCCACTGTACAAAGTAGCTTTACAAGGCAAAGAGTAGATACTCATGCAAGAAGATGTACCCGCACGACACAAGTCTAAACACATTTACATATCAAAAATCCCTCAGATGCCCCTTTAAATAACCCCTTCCTCCTGCAGGCAAACCCTTACCTGCAAATCCCTCCTTTTTCAGACACTCAAGCGTTTATCCCTACAGTCAGGCTCTCTAACACATCCACACAAGTAGAAGTCAGGTAACACAGTGCACTCAGTGCAAGGCTCATGATCAGACGTAGCTTTGGGTCAGCTGCTGAGGGCCAAGCACAGCCAGGCTCCATGCAGGTGCAGCAACTAGAGTGCATGCAGAAGAATATTAATAGTTATTGTCCTAGCAGGTTGTAAGGATTAATTGGTTCTGGCCTGCAACTCACCATCAATGTAAGTGCTAAGGGGCAGAGGGGAGGAAGCTGTGATTACACACTTACATTGCATACTCATGCTATTGATTTCCCAGTTGGAAAGGCCCACAGCCTTCTGTTTGTCTCCTTGCTTGCTCCTTCCCTCCCTCCCTCCCTCATATCACTGCTCATGGCCTGCGTGCCACATCTATCTTCTCCCAGTAGCCAAGAACACATCACCAGAAAAAAAGAAAGGGCCACACTTTTTGAGGGAGAGCTCTGCCAAACCTGAAAGAAATGAAGAAACCTGCATCCATGAGGTCACACACAGGCATACTCTAGGGAAGAGAGCAGGTTTCAAGCACAAGCCATCTTCAGAAGAGTTTCTTTTAGATGCTTTATATAGCCTAGGAACTGGAAAAGCCCAGACTGTGAACCCACAGCTCTGATTACACTCATCTTTGCTTTCAGTCAAAACCCCTCCTCTGAAGCCTGCCTTCTGATGCTATCTTTTTTTTTAAATAAAGCAAACCAACCTCTCAAAAAAATGCAACACACCAGCCTGTCTTAATCGGGTACATATATCCTTGCATTGCCTCCAAAACCATCTCCTCCCCGAGATACCAGTACCTCTACATCTGACAACCATGGAAAACCCCTATTCTATGCCTCTAGGTGACCAATAAGCAGGTTTAGTGTAAAGGACCCTTTTCCCTCAGCATGTAGTCATGCCAAACTTTTTCCCCATGAACTTTAAGACTGCATATATGGCCAGCAAGACACTTCACTGTGAGAGAGAATACAGCTTTGGCTCAAAGACATTAAAGCAGCAGCCCCTGCAAGTGCTATTCCCTCTCTTTCCACTCAGGTGAGCAGGGCAATGCTGCCACACTAGCAGGCAACCTACTGGAGGGAGCTCACAGGGAGATGTCTCAGCTTCCAGGACATCCAGCATCAGCCAAAGCACCACAGTGCAATGGCATAGCACAGAATCAAGCCTGGCCTTTTATCTTTTTTTTTTCCCTGCCTATTTCTGTAAGAATCATGAACACCCAGCATTTTTTCTTTTCTTCCATGCTGACTGCAGGGATCTCTGTCCTTCACTGACACCGGGAGGGGGCTGTGTCTCTCACATGCTCACCTACACATGCCCTTAGCTACTCCTTTTCAGAGTGGGACAGGATGGTCTGTGCTGTCCGTGGTATTTTTGGTTTTATTAATGATAAATTGACAGCAGTAAGAGCATATTAGGTGTCAAAAAATCATTGCTCATTGAGTCTGAACAGCAAATGAAACTATGTTATGCACTTTCTAAAGGAAAAGAGGATACTGAAGAGGTAAAGATTCATGATTTCTATAGGGACTGCAGATAGCAAACCTCTGCATCCTTCCAGCAGCACCCTGCACACAAAGGAAATGATATTTGGGAAAACACATGTCCCTGTGTTCAAAGGCACACAAGAAAGATTTTCCCCAGACTCCTCCAGGATATACCTTTGTCTAGTACCATTACAGATTTCGCTCTGATCATTCAGTCCTTTAACAATCTCTGTCAGCCAACAACCTCAGCTGATCCTCTTCCATAACAAACCCCACCGGGTATTCTGATGAGCCCAGAAAAAGGGCCTCCCTTGCCATTACTCTTAATCACCTTTTGCCACCTCTTCTCACTTTACAGCATGCAGGTCAGTAAGCAGTGCTACATCTCCTCATCACCAGCATTGCCTCACCCACCTGCCTCTCCAGGTAACTGCACAGAACACACAGCTGCTGCTGCAAGACCCACACATTAACATCCCTTCTCTAACCCATTCCTAAGCAAATCAGCCTTGCACAGGGTAAATCTGTTCAGGGAAGGGTCTAGGCCCCACCAGCAAGGCAAGGACCTTGGCTTACTCAATGCTTACAGGAGGTACAACCAGCCCACAGTAAGGGTGTGGACTCCTAAAGCACTGGCTCTGTGGTCAGCCTAGGAGGACAGCAGCCATACTCCTCACCCTGACTGGAAGGAGCCTATTGCTTGTGGAGGAAAAAGGAGGTGAAAAGAGCAACTATAAAAGAGCACATCTCCTCCTCAGACCGCCATTAGCATACATAAGTGCTCCAAGGCTGAAAAGGAGTTCCCCCATTGGCACTGGGGCCTTTATTACAAAACTAGTAAAACTCTTGTGTGAGAAGAGATCTCTGAGACTAAAAGATGAAGCCAATTTCTACTTATCATAACAAAGCCCTCTGAGTAGGTAGCTGAGTGCCGAGATTTACAACAGCTAGGGGAAATGGGTTCTTACTGGTGTGGTAATTATTGACTCAAATGGTCTGCAATCACTGGGATAGGACTAGAAGAAACACTTGGGATATTTTTTTAATGCTCCCCACTTGCAGATAAAAAGCCTTCTCTTCTTCTTCCCTGTCTTAAGCCTACAAGAAAAGTGTTTTACTTTAGGTATTGAACCTCTTCATCATTTAAGGGAATACAAGGCAGCTGTGTGAGTTGTTACCTCATCAATACAGTCCAGCCTGTAAGAGCTTCCCTTGCCTTACTCAACAAGAGAGAGCTGAAAACAGATAGGAAGAAAAGTATATTCAGGACAGCAGAAAAAGCCCTTTTCTTTCCCCCTCTCCAGTTGGCAGTATCTTAATGTTATCCACCTGCATCACAATCACCCCACACTGTCACCCATACACCACAGTGTCACGACAAATACACACAGAGTCCTGCTCCTCCCTTTCTTCTCCCCATCCATTACACATTATCAGCACAGAAACACTTGGGTACACACTTCCATCCATATAGATTGCACATACCTCGCACATTAACA
Source organism: Neopelma chrysocephalum (assembly GCF_003984885.1). Taxonomy (NCBI): domain Eukaryota; kingdom Metazoa; phylum Chordata; class Aves; order Passeriformes; family Pipridae; genus Neopelma; species Neopelma chrysocephalum. Next base: position 13,646,603 of record NW_020897715.1, read on the forward strand.
AACACATCATTTTTCACACCCGCATTGCCCAGTAACGTTTATAAAACACGAGACTTCACAGATAACGTTTGTACTGTGTACCAACCTAAAGCATCCTATTCCACTTAGCCGAGTGCTTCTGTGATTTCTTTCATCAGACTCATTCCCCATTTAAGAACACCCTTGAACAGCTCAAAAAACACATTATAAATAAATGCTGCCAGTACTATGCAGGCCAGTTCTCCCTGTCCTTTCCTAAACCACCTACTTCACTAAATGGGCTGTGGAGGCATGTTAATTTTTTCTTTTTAAGCCCAAAGTCCTCTACAATTAACCAATGAGGTGGGGTTATAGGGGGGATGCATTAAAGCAAGCTGGGTTGGTTTTTCTTTTAAGCAAATTGCTGATTTGAAACAGCTGCTATTTTTCAAGGGAAAGGGTTTGTTTAGAAGAATTTTTCAATGTAAAGCAATGCTGAAGGAAATGTTGTATAATTTGTCAAGGCATTCATTTTTTTAAATAAAATGCTCAGGGTGAGGAAATCAAAATTAATTTTCATATTGACAGCTAAGTTAGAGTAATAGTAGGTAAAAGTGAAAATATCAACACAAAATTCTTCTAAATTATCAAAATGCAATTTTTCATAGACCCTAATCATTTGCTTCTCCTCCCCATCCACATGCACCCAATTTTCGACTTGGGAAACAAAAAAGAAAAAGAAAAATTCAGCTTTTGAGTCCAATTTATGAATCTGATCTCTGTCAGAATATTTGAAGCACACTGTGCTAAGAAATTAATCCATTCGAGGAAAAGGCTGCAGCATGCCACTAGAAAATCCCACCCACCCGCAGTGCTGGGGTGTATAGGTACTTTTATTCTTCCAGCCCCCACAGGGCAGGAAGGCCAGTGCACCATGCAGAAGGAACAACCATTCCGCCTCCGAGCCACCTGCCTCCAAGTGCGGACTGGAAGTGCAGTAGCAGGGAAACGCAAGAATCCTGAGCCACAAAATTAAGGAAACATAGTGATTAGGGGGAAAAAAAATATCCTCTGTGCAGGACTGGAGCATCTAACCTAAAGGGGAAGGAGCAAAGCCTGTCTCTGTGCCAAAGCCCCTGAGCACAGGCAGGCGGGGGACAGGCAGCCCATTGCATCTCCCCTGGCAGCCTGTGTTGGCCACTTGGCACAGTGGAGCTCATAGGTCTGCCAGCCTCAGCTGCGCTTCCTCCCTACACCCCCATCGCCTGCTATTCAGCCTCAGCTCGGCCGTGCCCAGCAGTGCCAGTATCGCTCCCCTTCTCCCCCGTGTTTGGTGGCTCTGGGAGAACAGAGAAAGGCAAGGAGCCGCTATTGCGTTCATCGGTACACCCCCAAGTGGACAGCAAGAAAAAAGGGGAGAGAAGGCACGGACAAGTCTTGGATGGCTTGCAGAGGTACAGGCTCAGCTGGCTGGCTCTGGAGGGATGTGCTCACAAAGCTCTTGGAAGCGTTCCGACGGGTCAGTGCCTGTCAAAGCCAATACTGCAGTTTCCTGGGGTAAGAGCTCCACAGAGTTGTGCTCAGCAGGGTTACAGAAGTGTTCAAGGCTTGTTACCACGGCTTTCAGTGAATAACAATTAATTTGAAATAAATATTGGGGGGGGGTTAGTTTGTTGGGTCTTTTTAAGGGCACAATACTTTCTCACTCCTTTTTAACTCCTTCAAATATCTTCAGGCTTGCTTGTGAGGTGCCATGCTCCTCCCAAGCAGCCCCAATATTCCTGCTTCCCATTCTCTCATCCTTCAGTCCAGAGAAAGGGAATTACTACTGGCTATGAAACTAGATCCAGCAGTGGTCTGGTTTATATCATGTCTTAAGTTTGGGAGCAATAGAAAAAGCAGCTCCAGGTTTGTAAACACTCACACACCACACCATCCGATCCCATCCCAAAACCAAGGGAGGGCAACTGTGTTCCCTCTGCCTTCTCAGAGTGTACCTAGGAATACAGCCCTCAAAAGACCTTCCCTGATGTCTTCAAAATCAGAAGTGACTGATACAACTGTGGCAATAGTAACTCACTAAAACAGAAGGTAAAATCCTGTATGTGCCTGTATCCTGGCATAAGCTCTGGCTATAAGAAAGGACTAAAAAAAAACAACTCCTGGTTGTGGTAGCATCGGGATGCTCTGGTTGCAACTCAGGAAAAGCTTGTGACTTGGAAACACTGCATGGAGCAAACACCATTGACTACAGGCTAGAAATCATGCATCAGAAAGACAGGCAAGGTTCAGAGGCAATGCTATTTGCCAGTGTCCATCTTTCCTGACAGGTCTGTGCCTAATCATCCAGAGCAGAGGGAAGTTCACATCAAGCTACACAACTTCATTGCTGACATTAGCTACTTATGTTAGACAAGAACTGGCTCTCCTCTCTCCCCATGTACAACCTCTGTGCTAGGAAAAAGTCCTCTTCTCCTGTCAGAAATAGCCATTTCACAGAAATCAAGGAAGTTAGCTGGAAGGTGCTGGTGCTGGATTCACAGTCCAGACTTCAGAGAATGCAAGTTTGAGAGAAAATATGTGACAGTGAAAAGCATGTGTATGCAACCTAGAAACAGAAGTGAGACTGTATGAAAAGGAGCACTCCGTAAATGTGAGAAGTGACAGGTGTGAGGCTGCAACAGAAAGCATGTGTGTGAGAGGGAGCCTGCCTGTACGGGAATTTGCTTAGTAGACACAAAATAGAAGAGAACAGTACATGCAAGACTGTGTGTAAAAGTATGAGCTAAGAGGAAGTGAGGATGCTGTGGCTGGCACATCTCCAGACACGGCACTCATGCACTAGTATGCACAAGAGTGAGAAAAAAAGCACTGTGTGTGTGTGTGGTGAAGATGTGTGTGAGATACCCTCTAAGGGTGCAGCCCACTACAAATGTGAGACTGTGAGGCACACAGTAGGCCAGATAGAGTACATATATGTTCTTTAGTTATATATTCACCTATATGTGTGTATGTGTGCACCCATGCAGGCTTACAAGGCTGGTACAGCAGGATAGGCAAGGGGTTTTAATATGTAAGCAACCATGAGCACTAGTGTGCAGGATGGAGGCTTGAAGGAGGGATGGGGGGAAGAGAGGAAGGGAGAATGTGAGCTCAAGAGAAGCAGACTCTCCAGGAATTGCATGTGCTAGGGAGCTAGAACTGTGTGTGCCAGAGTGAGTTTATTCATCTTCCCTGCTATATTCATGAGTGTATGTATGTGTGTGTAAGTGAAGGACCACTGGTGTGTATAAATGAGTGTGGATCACGTAAAAGCTGCAATTTGGAGGGCTATGCTTATATGTACATATGTGACATGTATTTATATATACAGCATGGGATGCATTAACCCTTAACTCCTGTTTACAGAAAGCATCTTAAAACCAGCTAGCGTGCCTGTCATCACTTCAAACTAAATTCCATACTCACACTTGGCTCTTAAAGCAAGAAACCCAGCTGGCAATTCTCCACTGAACAAAACCCCATACCCAACAAATTTTCTTCTTCTGTCTTTCCTCCATCACTCTTTTTTTTTTTTTCCCCAGTGGAGGGGAAGGACATAATGTTTTCGCAGACGGACCAGAGGCATAGAGATTCCTCTAACCTCCCCCTCTCTGGGCAAGAGCAAAATAAAAATAATTTTAAAAAAACCAAACAAACCAACCAACCAAACAAGCAAAAAAAAAGAAACTTAACACCTCTCCTCAGGAAGGAGAATCAGTACTTGTGACTCAAAGTGCTGAGAAACACTGGTTGTGGATGGAAGGGATATCCACCTTCACCCACTACTCTTTTGCTTTGCAAATCTTATTGAATGCCACCCCCCCCAGCTTCCCCTCTGCAAAAGCATAAATACAGCAGCAAAGTCAGTCACATGCAGTGCCCTCTAACCATAGGATTCACCAGCAGTGATCTCTCCTTGGCTTATTTCCTGAGGTGGGGGGAAGGTTTGGAGGGGAAGAGGGGGGAAGAGGAAGCTCCAGCTTCCAGCTCCATGTTTCAGGCCATCCTCAGTCCGTCAGCCTCAACTGAAGCGGAAGGGTTTGAGGAGATTGCAAGAAAGAACTCATCACATACCTTGCAAGGAGAAGAGGGACAGGAAGAAGCCCAGCACCCAGATACTGTGCAGCCAGTAGGTCCTCATGCTTCTCTCTCACTCGCTCTGCTTCCTCTGCCTTTTTCTCCGTCTCTTCGCTTCTCTCTCTCTTTCTTTCAATTTATCTTTTTTTTTTTTTTTCCCCTTCTCTCGTCTCAAAGAAAATGGGATTCGTGTCTCCCTTCAGTCCCTCTGGGCTCTGCTTTACCAGCTCTGACAATCCAGTCGCAGCGCAAGCTGACCTACGGTGGCCAGATTCCCAAATAACCTCGCACTCTCCCCTTCAAGTGCGGGAGAAAGGGGGGGCCAGGTTAGATGCTCCACCGTAGGCTGTGCTGGCTGTAAACACAGAGAATCCCTCTGTCTCTCTCCTGCAGCTCCAACTAAATGCGACTGTACTTAAACAAGCAATGCCTTATAGGACAGCGCTCAGAGCAGAACAGATCCCACCTCTGCCACCTAGTGTTGCAAGCCAGCTCATTTATTTCATTTTTGTATATATAAATATATATATACGTTATGCTATAGAAATATGGTTCCCTCATTCCTCTACAAATGTATCTCTTGGATCACAGGTCTACGAGCCATGATGGGTTCAGCAGTCCCTAAGGCTCCAGCTACAGTGGACACGGGGAAGCGATTCAGCGAAGGAATATTCCTCATTGCCAAAAGAAGAAATGCAGCTGGGCAGGTTTGGTTTCTCACCTGAGTTCTGCTTGACAAATTCTGAAGCAAGGGTCTCTCTGATGCTGGTGTCACTCCCGGGCACTGCACAGGGGCCAGAGGGAGATTCAGACGCACCGATTGTAATTACAGAGCTGCCAAAGCTTCCAGGAAAAATAGCAAGCATCAGTCTGCATTAATCTTTGCTGGATTTCCTGTGACTTCCAGGCAATTTCAGAGGGACCAGAAAGAATCCTTCTGTGAGGGAAATCCAGCTTGCAAAGCCACTGTTTGCTCACAGAAAGCTTCCCTCACTACCTTTCTCCTTTCAAATACAGGTTCCTCCTACTATACGTACCCCAAACTTTTTTTCCCCAAGGAGTAATTAGCTCCTGTAGCTCTACTGCCCCCTAAAATAATTGCCTCTGGTTAGAAGAGAAGCATTAATGAAGTACTACTTAACATCCACACAGGGCTTTTCATCAGTCACTCTCCAAGCATTTCACAAAAGCGTGTCCTTTCACAGCTGGGGACAAGGAGGCAGTGTGACTGCACAACTTCTGAGAGGTCAGTCCCTGGGATGCAGTGTGACAGCCCAGCGCTGCTCACCCAGCCTGGTGGCCCCTCTTCAGGCCACATTGTGTCTTTCATGGGCTGCCACAGCAGCCCATGAGGACGCCAGCACTAAAGGACACAAATCTTCAGTTTACACATTGGGGTGCAGAATGCAAAGGTGAGCACCTCATGTAGGAAAGGTCTGTAGGATTCTCATCACTAATGATGCCATTCTAGAAGTATTTCTTATTAGACTGCTGTAGAGCAAGCTGTTCTGCGAACAGAATACACCAAGCCTGCCTCCCCGTGGGTTCTTTTCTGCTGTCTCAAAAATCCCCCAAGCTGTAATGAAAGCCAGATCCCTTCATATTCCCTGTGACATCTCCCGTAGGAAGAAGAAATCCATGCTGTGGCTAGCCTAGAAGCACGTGCTTGTTTCCTAGTGGACCAAAATGAAAGACAAAATGCAGTCACCATTGAGCCTGGTTGGCTGCTGCCATGTACCACCTACACAATTCACTGGTTTTCCCCTATGGAGGGAGTGGAACATTACCTAATCACCAGTTTTTAAGAGACATCCAGGAATAAGTTACTTTTTAGCCTTCCGCCCTCTTCTAAATGTGGTTGAAATTGGTTGCACTGAAAAGTTATTGGGAGGAAGAACATATGGACAAACAGATACACATGTACTATCAGCTAGGCTTCATTTACCAAGGAAATCAAACTAAAAATATTAGAGTGGATTAAAGTCAACTGACTAGTCAATGAGGAGTATGCTTCTTTTTTGTGCTTTCCATTTTAGATAGGTTGCATCCTCTGATGCTGTATTGGGTCTGCATGGCAAAGTTTTGATGGGGAGGCTTCTGTAAGAAGCTGCCAGTAGCTTCCTCTACAACTGATAGTGCCAAGGCCAGATGGCTCCAAGACAAACCCACCCCTGGCCAAGTCCAAGCCCATCAGGCAGTGGGCTGATCCCAGTCCAAGCCTCTGGGATGACATATTTAAGAAAGGGGGCAAGCTGTGCAACAGCAGCCAGGAGAGGAGTGAGAATATGTGAGAGAAATAGCCCTTAATACACCAAGGTCAGGGAAGAAGAAGGGGAAGGAGGTGCTACAGGCACTGGAGCAGAGATTCCCCTGCAGCCTGTAGTGAAGACCATGGTGAGGCAGGCTGTCCCCCT